>NC_086104.1:4422610-4744797 GCF_963921235.1 Mobula hypostoma
TTTTCCTCTGTTAGGTCATCCCTCCCAACAGTATCCAAAGTGATACTCCTGTTATTGAGGGGATGGCCACAGAGGTACTGATCATTGGCTCCTTAACCCCTTCCCTTTCCTGACTGTCACCCAGTTTCCTGGGTCCTATAGCTTGAGTGTAGCTACCTCTCTAAATGTTCTATTTATCAACCCCTCAGCCTCCCAAATGATCTGGAATTCATCCAGTTCCAGCTCCAGCTCATTAATGCCATTTGTTAGAAGCTGCATCAGGATGCACTTCTCGCCATTGTAGACCCCAGGGACACTAGACGTCGCTCACATCTCACAAGAGGAGCATTTCACTATCCTGCCTGATGTCTCTACTGCCCAAGCTGAGCAGATATAAAGAAGAGTTGATCAGTTCTTTCCTTTGCTTTCTCTTCGCTGGACCCTTAGGATGCCCGCTCTGACCCTGCCCGCTCTGACCCCACCCACCCAGACTGGCAGCCGCTGTAACAACAGCCACTGTGCTTGCTCCTGCCTTCTTTTAAATTGCTCTGACTAATCAACCCCAAACGCCGAATAGTTGCTGGTTAACGCTCTTACTCTCTGCCATGACCCACCATTGCCTTTTATCCTCGAGCAGCAGATATGATTGAAATCCCCTCCTCTCCAAACTTCCAATGTCCAAATTGGCTGCTGATCAAAGCCAGACAGCGGTAGTAGCTGGTTGCCTGTGACAAGTGGGGTGCAGCAGGGATCAGTGCTGGTTCCTTTGTTGTTTGTCATCTATATCAATAATCTGGATGATAAACTGGATCAGCAAATTTGGCACTAAGATTGGGGGTATAGTAGACAGCGAGGAAAGCTATCATGGGCTGCAGAGCGATCTGCATCCGCTGGAAAAACGGGCTGAAAAATGGCAGATGGAATTTTGTGCAGACAAGTGAGGTTTTGCACTTCAGTCAGACCAACCAGGATTGGTCTTGCAGTCTGTATGTTCGGGCACTGAGGAATATGGTAGAACAAAGGGATCTGGGAATACAGATCCATAATTTGTTGAAAGTGGCTTCACAAGTACTGTAGATAGGGTAGTTAAAAAAAACGTTTGCCACATTGGCCTTCATAAATCAATGTATTTAGTACAGGAGCCTGGATGCCACGTTGAAGTTATATAAGACGTTGGTGAGGCCTAATTTGGAGTATTGTAAAAACATAGAAAACCTACAGCACAATACAGGCCCTTCGGCCCACAAAGTTGTGCCGAACATGTTCCAACCTTAGAAATTACTAGGGTTACCCATAGCCCTCTATTTTTCTAAGCTTCATTACCTATCCAAAAGTCTCTTAAAAGACCCTATCATAACTGCCTCCACCACCAATGCCAGCAGCCCATTCCACGCGCTCACCACTCTGTGCAAAAAAAACTTGCCCCTTACATCTCCTCTGTAACTAATCCCCAGCACATTAAACCTGTGCCCTCTTGTGGCAGCCATTTCAGCCCTGGGAAAAAACCTCTGACCATCCACATGATCAATGCCTCTTGTCATTTTATACACCTCTATCAGGTCACCTCTCAGCCTCCGTCACTCCAAGGAGAAAAGGCTGAGTTCACTCAACCTGTTTTCATCAGGCATGCTCCCCAATCAAGGCAACATCCTTGTAAATCTCCTCTGCACCATTTCTATGGTTTTCACTACCTATGGTTTTGTTCAACTACCTACAGGAAAGATGTGAACAAGTTTGAAAGAGTACACAGAAAATTTACCAGGATGTTGCTGGGTCTGGAGGGCCTGAGTTAAAGGAAAAATTGAATAGGTTAAGGATGTATTCCTTAGAACATAGAAGACTGAGAGGAGATTTGAGAGAGGTACACAAAATTGAGAGGTATAGATTGCAAGGGGTAAATGCAAACAGGATTTTTCCACTGGGGTTGGGTGGAACTACAACCAGAGGTCATAGGTTAAGGGTGAAAGAGGAAAAGCTTAACAGGAACATAAGGGGAAACTTCTTCATTCAGAGTTGAGAGAGTGTGGAAGGAGTTGCCAGCACAAGTGGTGCATGGGAGCTCCATTTCAACATTTAAGAGCAGTTTGGATAGGGACATGGATGGTAGGGGTATGGAAGGCTATGTCCCGTGTGGAGCAGGTCGATGGGCGGAGACAGTTTAAATGGTCTCAGCAGAGACTCGATGGGCCAAAGGGCCTGTTTCTGTGCTGTACACAGAATGGATTACTCTTATTTTAACAAGTGATGCTAATTCTAGAATTTCCTTCAAAATTCAAAGTAAATTTATTTTCCAAGTACGTATTTGTCCCCATAACAACCCTGAAATTCACTTTCATGTGGCGGTAATTAGAAAGAAACACTGCTGAATTGATGACAAACCACAGACAGCAAGATGGACGGTTAGGTACCACGTACCGGGTTAGAGAACCAGCAGAAATGGAACACACCTGGAGTCTGGTTTTGCTATGAACTAATCCTAGTTAATTAGAAACTACATAATAAAGTAACATAAAACCAGATAAATCAAACAGTTTAACAGAGATTATGCATATACGGTATATATAGGTACGGAAATATAAACCCAAACTTCAAGCTTAGGTGGTAATTAATAGTCTTATGATGGTATGTAAATGAAGTCAGTTCAGTTCGTGTTGGTGAGTTGAGCAGAATTGAGGAGAGAGAGAGAGAGGTAGTTTGTTGTCCTCGTAAGTTGATGCCATCGATTCTTCCCATTGTCCTCCGAAACTCCCAAGTTAGTCAAACTTGACCAACTTAAGAGCGCTGTCTTCAGGTGATAATCTACCAACCCAGGCAAGGGTTAGACACACTGGTAGACTCCACAGGGTTGCTCTGTCACGCACCAATAATCACAGATCGATTCCTCTTAATCAATCCTCAGTCCCATACTCATGGGCACCTGAAAGTGTAGTGGTAATTTCACCGCACCTTAGTGCATCAGTGTGTCCTGCGAAACAAGCAAATACGCTGGATTAAATACTGTTGAGCTGAACACCAGCTGTCCATCATGTAGCTCCTCCCCTCTCTCTCTGTAGGAACTCTGAAGCTGGCAGTGTCCTTGCAGAAACTCCAAACAACCTGTGAGCAGTCTTCGCCTCTCTCCCTCTCTCTCTGTAACAAGCTGTTTGTGCTGTACAGCTGCATGCACTCTCTCTCTTTTTAAAGGCACAGTCCATAATGAATAACTCAGGATATCGTCACAGGACAAACAACCAAAGTCCAAAAGACAACAAACAGTGGAAATAAAATAAAAGAAGTAAAAAACAAAATAATAATAATAATAAGTAAGCAATAAGTATTGAGAACATGAGTTGTAGAGTCCTTGAAAATGTGTCTATAGATTATGCAATCAGTTCAGTGTTGGGCTGAATGATTTTGAGTCACATTCAAAGGAACATCTTGCCAGTCAAAATCCTTCTCTCTTCTAAACAGAATATCGCCTAGTGTGCCCCACCTTTCCTTGTGAGACAACATGTCCATTCCCAGTTTCATCCTGGTTAACTTCTCTGAGCTGTTCCCATAACATTAATATCATTTTGTAAACAGAGATAAGGACTGAACTCTGAACGATACACACAAAATGTTGGAGGAACCCTGCAGGCCAGGCAGCATCTACGGAAACATTTCAGGCCGAGACCATTCATCAGGAACGAAACACCAACTGCTTACTCTTTCCATAGATGCTGCCTGGCCTGATGAGCTCCTCCAGCATTTTCTGTGAGTTGCTTGGTTTTCCAGCATCTGCGGATTTTTTGGTGTTTGTGATTGAACGCAACGTGGCAGCCTAGCGCCGTGGTTAGCTCAACGTTTTACAGTACGAGCGAGACAGGTTCAATTCACCCCACTGCATGTTTGGAGTTTCCTCACGGTGCTCTAGATTCCTCCCATAGTCAAGGATGTACCAGTTAGGAAATTATCCTGTGATTAGGCAAGGGTTAAATAGGTGGGTTGCTGAGTGTCATGGTCAAGGGGTCAGAGGGGCCTATTCTATACTGAGTGTCAATTTTTTTAAAAAATCCATGTGTAAACTGTTCTGAGACAAACTATTCTGAGGCATAACCTTACAGGGAAATATTTAGCAAATGTCATTCAGATTTATTTATCAATGCACATCAAAACCTACATTAACAACCAAATATTACCACATATCCAGCGCCAACATAACCAGCCCACAACGTTCAACAGAACTCAGTTCAAGTTTATTAGATTAGATTAGATTCAACTTTATTGTCATTGTGCCAAGTACAGATACAAAGCCAATGAAATGCAGTTAGCATCTGACCAGAAATGCAAAGAATAGTGTTATTTACAAAATAACTGTGAATAAAAAGTAAGTGCTACAGCACACAAATATACAAGTACTGAGACAGTACAATACGGATGCAATACTGCTTAGCGCTGTGATGGGAGGTCAGCAGGGTCACAGCCTCAGGGAAGAAGCTCTTCCTGTGTCTGCTGGTGCAGGAGCGGAGGCTCCTGTAGCACCTACCGGATGGGAGGAGAGTAAAAAGTCCATGGTCAGGGTGAGATGCATCCTTGATAATGTTTTTCGCCCTGCCCAGGCAGTGCTTATGGTAGCTATTCTCAATGTTGGCAATTGGGTGCCGATAATCCACTGGGCAGTTTTCACCATATGCTGGAGTGCTTTGTGGTCCAATACTGAATAATTTCCATACCACGCTGAGATGCAGTTGGTGAGTATGCTCTCAATGGTACAGTGGTAAAAGTCCTAGGACAGAGGTGAGCTTTCTTGATGCTCTGCAGGAAATAGAGGCACTGTTGCGCCTTTTTGTTCAGGATGGAGGAGTTCAGGGACCAGGTGAGATCCTTGGAAATGTGGACACCAAGGAATTTGAAGCTTGATGCACACTCCACTACAGCTCCATTGATGTAGATGGGGACGTGAGTGTGGCTCCTAGCATGCCTGAAGTCCACAATGATCACCTTGGTCTTCTGGGTGTTAAGGGCCAGGTTGTTGTCGGCACACCACGTGGCCAGGTGCTGGACTACATCCCTGTAGGCCGTCTCGTCATCCCCTCTGATCAGGCCAACCACCGTGGTATCATCTACGAACTTGATTATGGAGTTGGAACCATGTACAGGAACGCAGTCAGAGGTGAAAAGGGAGTACAGAAGAGGGCTCAGCACACAGCCTTGAGGCACGCCGGTGTTCAGGGTGAGAGTGGAGGAGGAGAGGTTGTCTGACTTAACTGATTGGGGTCTGTTAGTCAGAAATTCCAAGGTCCAATTGCAGAGGGATGAGCTGATACCAAGCTGGCAAAGTTTGGCGATCAGCTTGGAGGGGATCACAGTATTGAATGCCGAACTAAAGTCAATGAACAGCATTCTGACGTAAGAGTTGGGGTTGTCCAGGTGGGTCAGGGCAGAGTGAAGTGCCGTGGAGATGGAGTCCTCTGTTGACCTGTTGGTGTGATAGGCAAATTGATGGGGGTCCAGGGTAGTGGGCAGACAGGATTTCAGATGTGATAGAACCAGTCTCTCAAAACACTTTGCAATGATGGGGGTGAGTGCAACTGGGCGGAAGTTATGCAGGCCCATGGCAGAGGAATGGTCATCTGACTGTACATGGATACAACTAAATGAAACAATGTTCTTCCGGACCATGGTGCACCCACAATACATCTATCACACAACACATAAATCAAATATTACCATCAATACGTTAATGAAATATCATTCAATATGCATGTAGAGCACAGCACAGGTAAACAGTAAACAGTACACTGTCCTGGTGATGAGACCTCAGTGGTGACAGGGTATCCATTAGTCTCACAGCCTGAAGGAAGAAGCTGTTACCCAGTCTGACAGTCCCAGTCCTGATGCTCCTGTCCCTCCTTCCTGACCGTAGTGGGTCAAAGAGACTGTGGGATGGGTGGTGGGAATCCTCAACAATGCTTCAGGCTCTTCGTCTGCGACACGCCCGGTAAATGTCACAAATAGGGGGGAGGGAGACTCCGGTGATTCTTTTGGCAGTTTTCACTATCGTCTGCAGGGCCTTGCAGTCTGCTGCCTTGCAGCTTCCATACTACACGGTGATGCAGTCAGACAGGACACTGAATGACACAATAGCAACAAGACTACAGCAAAACAAGCCCCTTGTCTACACTCTCAGCATCTCACGCACACACAGGCTAACAACCCCAGGCCTCCAGTCGTTAGCCCCAGAATCTCACACTGATGACCACATGAAAGGTAGCCTCTGGGTGTCCAGTGGACCCAGACTCTCAAATGTTAGAACTCCACCCTCCAGTCCCTGTCCTGCATGCACAGACCCGACCTGTGGGCCTCTATCTCTGCAGTCATTGACTTCAATCTTCTATCTTATGGGCTTTCAAACTCCAAACTTGAACTAATGGGGATAACGTCACTTGCCCCTTCAATGAACTGTTCCCACAAGCTATAGACTCACTTTCAAGGACTCTTCGCCTCAAAGTCTAATTTACACATTGGTTGTTTGTCCATCCTGTTGAGTGAGGTCTTTCATTGACTCTGTTTTGTTTCTTTGTATTTTCTGTGAATGCCCACAAAAATGAATCTCATGGTTATACATGGTGACCTACATGTACTTTGATAATAAACTTACCTTGAACTTTGAAGCTTTGACTCACCAGCCTTTGGCCTCATCAGCCCTTTTCAATTATACCAAGCAACGGTGAGGGCCCAACTCAAACACTCACTGTCCTGACCAATGAAGGTGGGTGTGCCAAAGCCTTCTTCACCACCGTATCTACCCGAGTCACCGTCATATCTACCCGAGTCACCACCTTCGGGGATTGGTGTACTTGTACCCCTAGGTCTTTCTGTTCTACAACACACCCTGCAATTTTGGAGTCAGATACAGTCTGTACGTTTTAGAGACATTTAAACAGGCACTCAAATAGATAAGGCAGAGAGAGATATGGAACAAATGGGGACAAATGTAATTCAGTCAATGGGGAAAAGATCAGCACGGCCGTATTTCCCTGCTGTACAACTCAATGACTGTACGAGATGAAAGGGAGGTGTTGGATTCCAATGCTTTAATCCAAAGTTCCTTTGGAAATCAGGAAAGAGGCCAAAACCTGTTGCTTCGAGATTGTTTTATTAAGCCCTAATAGAACAAGGAGAATTGGAAGTGAATTGCAAAATAATCTGCCCATCACCTACACCTTCTCCCTCTGGTTCCCCAGCCTTTATTCAGTCTACTGTCCTTTCCTATCAGATTCCTTCTTCAGTCCCTTGCCCCTTCCACCTATCACTTCCCAGCTTCTCACATCATCCCTTAAACCCCACCTCCACCTCTCTCACCCTCCCCTCTTACCTGGACTCACCTGTCACCTGCCATCTTGTGATCCTCCATCTCCCTTCTACCCTTTTTATTCTGGCTTCTGCCCTCTTTTTTCCCCAGCCCCGATGAAGAGTTTATGAGCTAAAACATTGGCTGTTTATTCCTCTCCATAGATGCTGCCTGAACTAATGAATTCCTCCAGGATTGTGTGTGTGTGTTGCTTCAAACTAATCGCATCGTCAGTATCTCTGGTGTCTAAGATCCCAGAGACTGTGTGTTTAGCAGCCAAATGTATCAATGTCCCGTAGGGATGGGTCAGATATAAACCAGGGGGTAAGTGGTTTGTTTCAGTACTGTAAACGTCTGTGTTTTTCTGTTCCAGTCAGAGGAATCAGAGATGTGTTATGCTGATATCCACTTCCGACAGAAGAAGACAGCTCCAAAAATTAAAGTCACTGAGGAAACAACTGAATATGCCGTCATCAAACGTGACCAGTGACCAAAAATAATTCTTCATCAGCTGCAGGTTATTAAAGTGTGTGCTTCTTGCTGCTAAAAATCAGCACACAGGACTCCAGAACGTCACATCTCGCAACTTCCACCAACTACAACATGATCTTACACTCACCACATCCTCCCCTCCCCGCCCCTTTCTGCTTTCCACAGTGATCACTCTGTCTACAATTTCCTGGTCTGCCATCTCTCCCCACCCATTTCTTCCCATCTCCAGGGGCTTCCCCTGCAACTGTAGGAGATCAAACCCATCACAAATTCACAGTCAAACAGCAAGGAAACAGGCCATTTTAAATAACATTAATGTATCTGCCTCAACCACTCGCCCTGGCAGTTCATTTCATATACTGACCACTCTCCGGATAGAAACACTGCCCCTCAGGTTCCTATTAAACTTCTCCCCTCTCACCTTAAACCTGTACTCTCTAGTTCTGGGAAAAGTACTCTACACATTGAGTATCTCTTCCCCTTGTGATTTTATACACCCCTCAATCTCCTACACTGCAATGAATAAAGCCCCAACCTGCTCAACCACTCTCCATAACTCAGTCCCCTGAGTCCTGACAATATCCTCCATCTGCTCTTTTCCAATGAGCAACAACAAAACTAAAGACCAAACTCCAAATGTGGCTTCACTTCCACGTCCACCCTCAGCACCATCCAGGGCCTGAAGCAGCCCTTCCCTTATGAGGTGGGCATTATTGCATCTCCTCCAGCATTAGCGGTTGCACCTGGGCCTCCTCTACCTCAGTGAGAACAGGTACAGACGGGGTAATCGCTTTGTTCAACACCAACATTCCTTCCTCCAGAAATGACCCATTTATGTCCTTCTCCACTACCTGACAATCCTTTAAAATTGTGCAGTATCTGTGCTTATTGAATGGCTTCTGAAACTCCAAATACAATGAATAGACTGGATCAGATTTACCCTGCTTCCTACATCCATAAAGGATGGACTGAAACATTTTCTAAATGTCCTGATCCGACTTGGGAAGATGGAGCCCCCATCCGTTGATCTGGGTCGACCATGGATGTTGCATTCCAGCTGTCTACGTTGGATACACACGCCAGTCAGAAAGCCACGACAGTATGATATGGAGAGTAAGTTGTTGCCTGGGCAGCGGGTTCCCCCTCTCCACACAGCACATAAATCCAAATGAACAGCAGAGACCGATACCGTTCAGCACCAGTGGTGTCGCAGGAGTTGCCTGTCAGCATTGAGCTCAATGTAGTGGCCTTAAAAACTCCAGATCTGGATTTTCCTCAGGGTTACTCCCGATGATTTCCCCATGAGTGGGTACAGTTGTGAGGCAGCAGAGGTTTGAGATCAGAGTTTTCCTTCTCTATGAACTGCCAACTTCAGCTGACAAGCCCCATCTCCTGAAGCGATTGGTTTTAAGACAGCAGTAAACTGCCCTTACCCCTTCTCCTGTCAGTAGAAATGGTTTCACTGGATTCAGTAGCTAAGCTGACACGAGGAAATCTGCAGATGCTGGAATTTCAAGCAACACACATCAAAGTTGCTGGTGATCGCAGTAGGCCAGGCAGCATCTCTAGGAAGAGGTACAGTCGACGTTTCGGGCTGAGACCCTTCGTCAGGACTAACTGAAGGAAGAGCTAGTAAGAGATTTGAAAGTGGGAGGGGGAGGGGGAGATCCAAAATGATAGGAGAAGACAGGAGGGGGAGCGATGGAGCCAAGAGCTGGACAGGTGATTGGCAAAAGGGATATGAGGGGATCATGGGACAGGAGGCCCAGGGAGAAGGAAAAGGGGGAGGGGGAAGCCCAGAGGATGGGCAAGGGGTATAGTGAGAGGGACAGAGGGAGAAAAAGGAGAGAGAGAAAAAAATAATTTGGGTAAATAAATAAATAATGGATGGGGTACGAGGGGGAGGTGGGGCATTAGCGGAAGTTAGAGAAGTAGATGTTCATGCCATCAGGTTGGAGGCTACCCAGACGGAATATAAGGTGTTGTTCCTCCAACCTGAGTGTGGCTTCATCTTTACAGTAGAGGAGGCCGTGGATAGACATGTCAGAATGGGAATGGGACGTGGAATTAAAATGTGTGGCCACTGGGAGATTCTGCTTACTCTGGCAGAGCGTAGGTGTTCAGCGAAATGATCTCCCAGTCTGCGTCGGGTCTCGCCAATTTCCCCCGGGTTTAACCAATTTCCCCGGGATCAATAAAGTATGACTATGACTATGACTATATATAGAAGGCCACATTGGGAGCATCGGACACAGTATATCACCCCAGCCGACTCACTGGTGAAGTGTCGCCTCATCTGGAAGGACTGTCTGGGGCCCTTAATGGTGGATTAAATACAGATAACCCCCATCTTACAGGGAAATGGGGATGTTTGGAAAGGCAGCATTTGTTGAAGACAGAACATATTGCAATTCCATGTAACGTGAAACCTTGTCAATTGCCGATCCTATGAGAAAGTGGGTGAGGCTTCAGCTCAATTAGTGCTGTAATATGACTCATGTTCAGGCAGGTGGGGCTTGTCAGCCTTGGACAGCAGCCCGCCTGGGCGAAGCAAACCTCTGATTTCACTGGACAACAAAGATTTTGCTTCCTGAATACCTTTAGGTGTATCTTATGAATTTTGGGCTACTGATCATGAAAATCACCATGAAATTCACCATGAAATTTGCCTATCACACACCATTTTTTGAAATCGCTTATGTTTATTATTTCAATTTATAATTCAAGTCAATTAAAATGTTGCCTACAATGTAAACTGGAAAGTTTCCCATCTTTCCTAGGCATGTTTAGACAGCGCAGCTGCTGCATGGCAGGACAGGTTTTAGTCATAATTATTGGGTTCAGGACCAAGGATGGAACTGACCATCACCAGGCACAACAATTTCTATGAAGGATTTTGATATTTGAGACAGATACTTTCCAGAATAACTGATGCCAAGATTAAGGAAAGCATTTTGTTGGTCCACAAATCAAACAGGTCATCAATGACAGGCAGTTTGAAAAATCTCTGGTGGGACCGGAGAAAATCACATGGAAGGCATTCAAGGAAGTTGTTGAAATTTTTCTAGGCATCTACAGAGCACCAAACTACATGTAGCTGGTTGAAAGCATGCTTCAAGCATATAAAACCATGAAATGCAACATGTCACTACAGATTCATTTTCTGCATTCCCATTTAGACTTCTTCCCTGCAAATCTTGGTGCTGTTAGTGACGAGCATGGTGAAAGGTTTCACCAGGATATTGCGGTCATGGAGAAAAGATACCAGGGCAACTGGAATCCATCAATGCTGGCGATTTATTGTTGGACACTTAAGTGAGAAGCCTCAGACACTGATTACAAATGAAAATCATTAACAAAATATTTTAACTTAGTTGAACTATTGCAAAGCATCAGCACCATTGTGCAATTAAACACATTATATTCAATAAAAGTAAATTTGTTGTTTCTCCAAATTCCTACGTGATACAAGTAGTCTGAAATTATGTTTGTGTTCATCTTGAAGCAGTCTATCATAAACAAAAAAAATTTCTGAGGAAGCAACACTTTTGAAAAAAAATTGTTGTCCAGTGTTTTAAACCTCTGCTGCCTTGTGGCCACAGCCACCCATGGGAAAGTCTTTGGGAGTAAACCCTGCGAAAGAAATCTGGAACTGGAGTCCCTAAGCCAGTTTGATGTTGTCTACAACTTCACTCTGGCAACCTCTGCAACGACACTGGTACCAAGCTGTATCGGTGCTTACCCTTCCCTTGGACGACATCAGTGATGTGGAGAGGGGGAACCCGCTGCACGGGCAACAGCCGGTTCTTGAAATCTTCCCACCCAGGCTTGTCCCCTGGAGAGGACACAGTCCACCAGAGGGGCAAACCCATGATCCCCTGGGATCGACGCTGCCTACTAATGAGGCATGTTTCCTGCTTGTAGAAAAAGAGTTTACTTCCTCAATTTGTATTGTGTAAAAATTGCAAATTATTAATTTTGACAAGAAAAGCAGTGTGCAGCTTGCTTGCAAGTATTCATATTACTGTCAAAGTATCTTAACTTGATAAAATAAAATTCTGTGTGTATTTATTAATGAAACAATGGGATTTTGATACTGGAATGCTAAGTTGTGCAACTCTACCATTTACAGTCAATAGCAGGACCCCAGGGAGTCATAGAACACTCTGGCCCTTCAGCCCATCTAGTCCATGATGAACTGCTATTCTGCCTAGGCTCGGTGACCCTCCATTCCCCAGCTGATGGCCAATCGGATTTCTGGCGATCACGTTATAGGAAGGAAGTGGAGGTTTGGAAAGGGGGGAGAAGCAGTTCAGCAGAATGTGTGCAGATGAGAGTTGTTCAGTTTGGTATCATTGTGAACAGCATGGCTTGTCCCTGTGCTGTATTCATCGGTGTTCAATTGTCTGTGAAAAGGTATGTGGTGACTAGAACTCTCGGGTTTCTGCAATCATTCTAATGACTCAGATCTATTGGGGTTGAATACAAGAGTAAACCTAAAGGGAACATACTAATACAAGGTTTCACACCCAGCTTTTACCTGAAAGAATAGTCAGCAAAGTACAATGTAGAGTTTATACAGTTGAAAGCAAGAGGAAATTGCAAAAGGGAACAGGAAAAAAGTGGAATGACAAACACACTTTAGAGAGATGCTCTTGAGATTGTGAGGTGACGGGGTGATGGGGATAGCAGACTCTACCATGACGGCTATGATGGTCTGAATGCCCTCCTCCGCCACACTCTCGTCACTGACTGGGCCCAGGTGGCCTTCCATGACGGGACAATGTGACTGTCATCGACACACCCATATTGACCTATTTTAGACCTTAAGACATAGGAGCGGAGCTAAGCCATTCAGCCCATCGAGTCCGTTCCACCATTTCATCATAGCTGATCCCAGATCCCATTCAACCCCATTCACCTGCCCTGTACCCATATCCTTTGATGTTCCAACTAATCATGAATCTATCAATTTTTGCTTTAAATATACCCATGGACTTGGCCTCCACCACAGTCTGTGGCAGAGCATTCCACAGTTTCACTACTCTTTGGCTAAAAAAAATCGTATTTACTTCTGTTTTCAGAAGTCTCAGAGTGATCAGCAGCACTGGGGCTCCACACGGGACTGTCTTGTCTCCCTTTCTCTTCACCATTTACACCTCAGACTTCAACTACTGCACAGAGTCTTGTCATCTTCAGAAGTTTTCTGATGACCCTGCCAAAGTTGGATGCATCAGCAAGGGAGATGAGACTGAGTACAGGGCTACGGTAGGAAACTTTTTCACATGGTGTGAGCAGAATTAACTGCAGCTTAATGTGAAAAAGACTAAGGAGCTGGTGGTAGACCTGAGGAGAGCTAAGGTACTGGTGACCCCCTGTTTCCATCCAGGGGGTCAGTGTGGACATGGTGGAGGATTACAAATACCTGGGGATACAAATTGACAATAAACTGGACTGGTCAAAGAACACTGAGGCTGTCTACAAGAAGGGTCAGAGCCATCTCTATTTCCTGAGGAGACTGAGGTCCTTTAACATCTGCCGGACGATGCTGAGGATGTTCTACGAGTCTGTGGTGGCCAATGCTATCATGTTTGCTGTTGTGTGCTGGGGCAGCAGGCTGAGGGTGGCAGACACCAACAGAATCAACAAAATCATTCGTAAGGCCAGTGATGTTGTGGGGATGGAACTGGACTCTCTGATGGTGGTGTCTGAAAAGAGGATGCTGTCCAAGTTGCATGCCATCTTGGACAATGTCTCCTATCCACTACATAATGTACTGGGTGGGCACAGGAGTACATTCAGCCAGAGACTCATTCCACCGAGATGCAACACTCAGCATCATAGGAAGTCATTCCTGCCTGTGGCCATCAAACTTTACAACTCCTCCCTTGGAGGGTCAGACACCCTGAGCCAATAGGCTGGTCCTGGACTTATTTCCTGGCATAATTTACATATTACTATTTAATTATTTATGATTTCATATTGCTATATTTATACTCTATTCTTGGTTGGTACAACTGTAACGAAAACCAATTTCCCTCGGGATCAATAAAGTATGACTATGACTATGTTTTAAAAAGTCGCCCCTCAGTTTTGAGGCTCTGTCCTCTAGTTCTGAATACTGCCGTCATAGCAAACATCTTCTCTACCCAATCTAGTCCTTTAAACATTCAGTAGGTTTCAATGAGATCCCCATATATTCCTCTAAATTTAGATTATGATGACATGCAGTCCTCTTTTGTCGTCATTTAGTAATGCATGCATTAAGAAATGATACAATATTCCTCTGGTGTGATATCACAAAAACACAGGACAGACCAAGACTGAAAAACTAACAAAACCACATAATTATAACATATAGTTACAACAGTGCAACAATACCATAACTTGAAGGACAGTCCATGTTACAGTAAAAAAGTTCAAAGTTTCTCGAAAGTCCCACACCTCAGGCAGACGGGGGAAGGAAGAAAACTCTCCCTGCCATACCCGACCACAGTCTGACTCAGTCGTCCGAAAACTTCGAGCCTCCAATCAGCCCCCGACACCAAGTACTGAGCACCATCTCTATCCGAACGATTCAACCTCAGCCTCGGTCGCCAACAGCAGGCAAAGCCAGGGATTTTGGGGCCTCCCCTCCGGAAGATTCTCGATCGCGCAGTAACAGCGGCAGCGAACCGGCGTTTCAGAAATTTCTCCAGATGTTCCTCTGTGCTTTCACGTCCATCTCCATCAAATCAGAATTGTCCACGGCCTCTATTTAACAGAAACAATATCATTTCACCGGAGAGCTACATGCGCTGTGGCACGCTGCCTTCTCCTCCCGCCTGTGAGAATTCCGGAGAGTACAGGCCCAAAGCTGCCAAACGTTCCTGTTAATTTAACCACTTCATTCCCAGAATCATTCTTGTGAAGCTCCTCTGGACTCTCTCCAATGACAATACATTCTTTCCAAGGTAAAGTGTCCAAAACTGTTACCAATTCTTACCAACATAGCCAGATCACCACCTTTGTGCGCTACAAAGTACATCCTTTGATCTTAAACTCCCAACTATGGCCTTATTTCAGACATGACTCAGTTATGCCCAGAATCTCATACACACTAATCTTTATTTGTGCCACAAGTTTATCCATTGATTCCAAATGCTACCCTTATTTAAATACAACATCTTCAGTATTTCTTCACCCTTCACCAAAATTCTTCATCCTTTTGAATTTTGCCTCTGAGGTACAACTTAACTCTTTACTCAGTCTGCAGTTGTACCCAGTCATTGGTCTGTCCTTCCTTACATTCATATTACATATTACATCATCTACTTGTGAACCTGCTGGCTCATCCTCAGCTCTATCATACTGGTTCCTACCCCCCTGCCATATTAGTTTAAACCACCTCCAACAGCTCTTGAGGACTTGCTGACAAGAATACTGGCACAGGTCACACCTACCCCAGAAGATCTCCCAATAATCCAGAAATCTGAATCACTGTCCCCTGCCCCAATTCTTCAGCCACACATTTATCTACCAATTCATTCTATTCCTATCATCACTGTTGCATGGCACAGGCAGTAATCCTGAGATTACTACCCTTGAGTTCCTGCTTCTCATCTTCCTTCCCAACTCCCCATATTCTTTTTTCAGGACCTTCTCCCTTTTTCTACCCATGTCATTGGTACCAATATGTATCAGGACTTCTGGCTGTTTACCCTCCCTTTTCAGGATATTGTGGACACGTTCAGAAACATCGTGGACCCTGGCACCTGGGAGGCAAACTACCATCTGCATTTCCTCTTCATGTCTGCAGAATCACCTATCTGCCCCCTTAATGATAGAGTCCCCTATTACTCTTGCCATCCCCTTCAGTTCCTACCCTTATTAACCACTGGGCTCGACTCAGTACCAGGGGCATGGCCACTGTTGCTTCCACAGGTAGGTCATTCCCCCTAATCGTTCTCAAGTTGGAGTACTTATTGTTGAGGTGGATGAGCAGAGGGATCCCCTCCACTATCTGACATTCTCCCTTCCTTCTCTGATGGTCACCCATTTATCAGCCTTCTGTAGCCTTGGGGTGACTCCCTCCCTGTATCTCCTGTCTATCACTGCTTCACTTTCCCTAACAAGCCGAAGGTCATGGAGCTGCAGCTCCAGTTCCCCAACACGGTCTCTCAGGAGCTGCATCTCAATGCACCCGGTGCAGATGTAGCCATCGGGGAGGCTGGAAATCCCACATCTGACACCCAGAACGGAACACTGGCTCTGCAGACAAATCTCCTATTCTCTCGAGTTAAATAAGAAAAAATAAATAATAAATAAGGAACGAACTTACCTGCCTACCTTATTTCATAAACTGTGCGCTTTCAAATACAACACTTTCAGTCCTGTGTTCACCCTTTTCGATTTTGTCCACCTTTTACATTGAACTCATCCTGTTGACTGCAATTTTGCTCTATCATCAGCCTCTCCTCACTACACCTCACCTCTGTTTGTAAACCAATTACCTCATCTTCAGCGCTATTATCCCCCTTTCCTACGGTACTTGCATTGAAATATAGGATACTCAGGACAGTAATCACACCATGCTCTATCCTTCAATTCCTAACTTTGTCTGAGGTCTTACCAACACTGGCCTCCACAACTTCTCCGCAAACTATTCTGGCGCTCTGGATTCCATCTCCCTACAACTCTAGTTTAAACACCACTGTGCAGCATTAACAAACCCTCCCGCGAGGATATTAGACCCCCTCCAGTTCAGGTGCAAAACGTCCCTTCTGTACAGGTTCCACTTTCCCTGGAAGAGAGTCCAATGATCCAAAAATCTTACACCCTCCCTTCTACAACAACTCTGTAGACACATGTTAAACTATATAATCTTCCTAGTTCTGGCCTCATTAGCACGTGGCAAGGAGAGCAATCCCGAGATAATAACCTGGATGTCCTGCCCTTTAATTCAGCACCCAGCTCCCTGAACTCCCTCGGCAGAACCTTGTCACTCATGCTATCCATGTACGTGGTACCTACATGGGACACAACTTCTGGCTGTTCACCCTCCACTTACGAATGCTGAGGACCCAGTCCAAGATACCCTGGACTCTGGCACGCAGGGGGCAACATACCATCCGAAAATCTCATTCTCACCCACAGAACCTCCTGTCCGTTCCCCTAACTAACGAATCCTCTATCACCAAAGTGTGCATTTTCTCCCCATTTCCCTTCAGAGTCCCAGAGGCAGACTCAGTGCCAGACCCAACCACTGTGACTTTCCTCTGTTAGGTCAACTGCCCCCACCCCACTGTCCTGCCTCCAACCTTATCCAAAGTGATATCCCCGCTGTTGAGGGGGATGGCCACGGGGTTACTCTGCACTGGCTCCTTGACCCCTTTCTCCTTGCTGACTGTCACTCAGTTTCCTGTGTCTTGCACCTTGGGTGCAACTACCTCTCTAAATGTCCTGTCTGTCACCCCCTCAGTCTCCCAAATTATCCGGAGTTCATCCAGTTCTAGTTCCAGCTCCAACCACTTAACCTGGTTTGTTAGAAGTGCAGTTTGATGCACTGGAGATCTCCCTGCCTTCCCACATCCCACAAGAGGAGCATTCAGCTATCCTGCCTGGAGTCTGTATTGTCCTATCTCAGCAGATGTAAAGAAGGGAAAGAAAAACAAATTAACCTAGAATTTTTCTTCCCTTTGCTTTCTCTGACTGTAGCCTCTCTGAGTGAAATCTCAAAGAGTTAAAGCCTCAAGATGACCACTTAGGCGATTGCTATATGCTTGCCCCTGCTTTCTAATCAATCACAAATGATGTTTGTTTGCTGGTCAAAGCTCTTTTTCACTGTAACATCCCACTGCTGCCTTTTGTACTCGGGCAATGGACCTGACTGAATTTCCCTCCTCTCAAAACTTCCAATGTCCAGATTTACCACTGGTCAAAACTCTTTCACACACGATACACACAGGTATCATCAGCTTCTGTACTGTACAGTATTGTGACTGCACATTCCTGACCTCATGAGCTTATGATAGACCAGTTTCGCCCTTTCATTAAGCCACTCTGCTTTTAATGAAATAATAATCTTATTACGCTTCCCACCCTGTGCTTCTTTGGAATTCAACATAGTGAATCAATCATTTCTTCCATAAAAACAGCATTAATCAGCCAGTTCTAAAATCTGCAGACAAATCATCACAAAATCCATTTTGTCCACACTGTCCCCGTCAGAAACCAGAAAAGGAAATGTGATCACATGTGATCCTCAAATGTATTTAACATGCCGGCGAGGTAGAGGGTGACAACCTTTTGTGTGCAGTTTAAATTCCTTTATGTACCAGTAACAAACGATGTGCACACATACACACACACACACCAAAGAGGCTGTGTCCTCAATTGTCTGCAGGTTCCTGCAGCCCTCTCTTCCCACAGCTCAGTAAAAGTGCAGTTGCTGCAGATGGGAATTTGTGTCATAGAGTCATGAAACAGGCCCTTTGGCCCAGCTACTCTGTGCTGACCTGGTCTTCTGCCTAATCCCATCTACCTGCACCCAGACCACAGCCCTCCAAACCCTCCCATCCATGTACCTAGAACATAGAACATAGTGTGGCTTGGGATCTACTGTTGCTTCGAGGTAGGAAACGTGACGGCTCTTGAATTGAACTCTTTCTCCAACTTAGTGACCTTCATCAGCAGACTGGCACTGGCAAAGCACACAAGAGTATCTGAGCACATCTGGATGGATCTAATAAATGCTCTGTTCAAACATTCATTCATTTCCCTCTTGACCCTCTCACACGGTAACTGGTGATCACTGTTTGCAAACAGGCAGAGAGCAAAACACATCTCGCAGAGGGAGCTTTACTCACTACCTGACCCATTTGCTTTGAAGTATCAAAATTGAAGTGACAACTGGGGTGTCAACGATGTATCCCACCTCTGTGGTGCCCGGTATTGACCAAAGGACTGAGGCACGAGGGTTGGTGACCCACTGGGTACACGAATATGCAAGACCGTAGATTGAGACAGCGTGTGCAGGCTTACACGTCAGCAGGTCCAGAGTTCAAGGCTTACTGTGTGGGGTCTTCATCCAGGGTCGTCTGTCATCATCATTGCCACGTCCTGCGGTCAATACTGAAGATCAAAGCTCTATAAGTCTATGACTAATGATCCATAATTCTGACCCCCACCCACTGCACCAGTTCCTCAGCCACGGATTCATCTGCCAAATCATCCCATTCTTACCCTCGCTGGCAGACGTCACAGACAGCAATCCGGAAAACGTTACCCCAGAGCTCCTTCTTTTCAGCTTTCTACCTAGCTCCGTAAATTCTGTCCTCTGGACCTCCCCTCTCTTCTTTCCTATGTCATTGGTACTAATATGTCCCAAGACATCTGCTGTTCTCTTTCCCCCCCCACCCCCCACAGTCTTCAGAATGTCGTGGACATCTTCTGAGTCGTACTTGACCCTGGTACCTGGGGCAACATACCATTTGTGTCTCTCTGTCGCATCGACAGACTCTCCCATCTACTCCTCCTTTCACCACTGCATTCCTCCTCAGACCCATCCTCTTCTGAGCCACAGCACCAGACGCAGGGCCAGAGACCCTGTCTCTGCGGCTCACCCCTGGTACGTCATCCCTCCCAACAGTATCCAAAACGGTACACTTGTTATTGAGGGGCACGGCCACAGGGGGATCTGTACCTGCTGCCCATTTCCATTCCCTCTCCTGACAGTCACCCATTCGCCTGCCTCGGGGTGATTCCCTCCCTGTAACTCCGATCTATCATCTCCTCAGTTTCCCCGATGAGCCGAAGGTCATCGAGTCGCAGCTCCAGTTCTTTAACACGTTCTCTGAGGAGCTGCAGCTCGGTGCACCTGGTGCAGATGTGGTTATCCAGGGGTTTTCAGGTACGAGAAGATGGGCTGCTGACCTCCCAGTCTACCTCACAGTGACCCTACTGTCAGTCTGCGCTGCACTCTCTCTGTAGCTGATACACTTTATTCTGCATTCTGTTAATGATATTGTCATGTAATGAAGAGTGTGTAGGTCAGATTTCTCACTGAATCTCCGTCCATGTGACAATCATAAATCGAGTCCAATGTGCTTCCAGTCAGATTTTCATTGCACCTGTACACACAGGTACTCGTGTGTTCAACATTAAACTCAACTTTGACTTTGGCCGTAAAGGGGGAGCTCCTGATGACTGGACAAAACTCTGATTTCTGAACTGGCCAGGATAAAATAGATTCCATACAGGGTTAAGTTCTATCAGACACTCTTGGGCAGGGACAGGACGTATTGGATTATTTAGCTTGTATGCTGTTGCTAGCAAATTATCATCATCATCATCATCATCATGTGCCGTATCGTATGACGTGGGTGATCATTGTCCCGTGACCATGATTACTCTTAGCAATTTTTTCTACAGAATTGGTTTGCCATTGCCTTCTTCTGGGTCATGTCTTTGCAAGATGGGTGACGCCAGCCATGATCAATACTTCTCAGGGATTGTCTGCCTGGCGTCAATGGTCACATAACCAGGACTGGTGATATACACGACTGCTCGTTCAACCATCCACCACCTGCTCCCCTGGCTTCACATGACCCTGATGGGGGAGAGGGGCAAAGCAGGTGCTACACCTTGCCCAAGGGTGACCTGTAGGCTGGTGGAGGGAAGGAATGTCTTTCACCTCCTTTGATGGAGAAGTATCTCCAACACAACACCCAGTACAAAGAGTAGACTGGTAGAATTACAACATTAAAATAACATTTGCACAGGTACATGGAGAGGAATGTTTTAGAGGGATATGGGCCAAATTCAGGTCAGTTGGATTCATGTAGACAGGGGCATCCTGGTCAGCATGGACTAGATGGGCTGAAGGTTCACAGATTTGCTGTATTACTCTGTGAATCTATTTGTTCTGCTGTCAGTGTGATCGGGCTCAGGGAGTCTGAGGATAAGTTGACAATGTGGGTGCTGATGTGTAAAAGTCAAAACTACAATAATACACCAAACAGGAGCAGGTAGTGGAACATCAGCACTAACCACTGGAATGTTTCTACTTGCTGCTCCTTGTCCCAATCGCCAGTGAGACATTTTTTGGGTCTGCGAGCTCCGGAGACAAACGATCGTCGGGACAGAAACGCATCCTGATGATTGGGATAATGGACCCACACCGCTCTCCGGTGGTTGTTGTGCTACATGACAAGCAGCTCCCTTCCGCCACAGCCACACACAAAGTGCGGCAGGAGCTCAGCAGGTCAGGCAGCGTCATGGGGAGAGAAATGGACAGTCGACGTTTTGGGCCAAAACCCTTCGGCAGGACTGGAGAGAAAATGCTGAGCAGTAGATTTGAAAGGTGAGGGAAATGCCAGTTGATAGGTGAAACGTGGTGGGGGAGGGATGAAGCAAAGATCTGGGAAGTTGGTGAAAGAGACAGAAGGTCATGGAAGGGTGGGGGAGGAGCACCAGAGGGAGGTGACCAGTGGACAAGGAGGTAAAATGAGAGAGGGAAAAGGGGATGGGAAATGGTGAGGCATGGAGAGACGTTACTGGAAGTTTGAGAAATTGATGTTCATGCCATCAGGTTGTGGGCCTCCCAAACAGAATATAAGCTGTTGTTCCTCCAGCCTAAGAGTGGCCTTATAACGACAGTGGAGGAGGCCACGGATGGACATATTGGAATGGGAATGGGAAGTGGAATTAAAATGGGTGGCCACTGGGAGATCCCGCTTGTTCTGGCAGACGGAGCGTAGATGCTCGGTGAAGCGGTCTCCCAATCTACGTTGAGATTTCCACTGAGGTTGGGCGAAACTGGAACTAGAGGTCATGGTTTGAGGGTGAAAGGTGAAATGTTAAAGGGGAACATGAGGAAACTTCTTCATTCAGAGGGTGGTGACAGTGTGGAACGAGCTGCCAGTTGAAGTGGTGGATATAGCTTCAATTTCAGAATTGAAGTGAAATTTGGATAGGTACATGGCTGGGAGGACTATGGAGGACTATGGTCCAGAAGCAGGTTGATAGAACTAGTCAGGTTAGTAGTTCAGCACAAACTAGATGGACTGAAGGGTCTGTTTCTGTGCTGTAGTTTTCTATGACTTTGATATCTTTTGGATGAAATAAATTCAAAACACAATGAGAGAGGGAAACCAGCCAACTGGGATAATATGGTGAGTAGGGATGGAGGGACTGAACCCTTATATCAGTATGGATTGATCAGACACTCACTGTGGACATAGAAAATGGCCATTTGGCCCATCGTACTTGTGCTTTCAGGATAGGGGATGGGAAAACAATCTTGTTCTATGTCCTGTAATCACTTAAGTAATCTTGTTCCAGCTAATCTTTAATCTATGTTAGTCAATTTCTATAATGGAGGGATGTCCCTTTAAAACACAGATGAGGAGGGTTTATTATTTAGCCAGAGAGCAGTGTATCTGTGGAATTCATTGCCACAGACTGCCAAGTCATTGAGTATTTCTGAAGCAAAGGTTGATAGGTTCTTGATTAGTCAAGGTATTAAAGATTATGGGGAAAAGGCAGGAGAATGGAATTGAGAGGGATGATAAGTCAGCCATGATGGAACGGCAGAGCAGACTCGATGGGCCAAATGGCCTCATTCTGCTCCTATGTCTGAAAGTATTATGGTCTGATAACAGGAGCACAAGCATTGTCGCAGGAAAGCAACATCATCATCAGGGACCACCGCCTCCCTGCCACCTCACTACCCAGGCCAGGCTCTCTTCTCACTACTGCCTTCAGCAGGAAGGTACAGGAGCCTCAGGACTCACACCACCAGGTTCAGGAGCAGTTATTACCCCTCGACCATCAGGCTGTTCACTCAACTTCACTCACCCCATCATTGAAATGTTCCCACAACCTATGGACTCACTTTCAAGGACCATTCATTGCAGGTTCTTGTTACTTATTGCTTATTTATTTAATATCATTATTACTTATTCTTTCTTTTTGTATTTACGCTGTTCATTGTCTTTTGCACACTAGTTGAATGCCCTAGTTGGTTTGGTCTTTCATTGATTCTATTCTGGTTATCATTCTATTCTGGATTTATGAGTATGCCCACAAGAAAATTAATCTCTGGGTTGGATATGGTGACATATCTGTACTTTGATAATAAGTTTACTGTGAACTCTGAACAAGATATTTTGTATTCTCGGTCCCTGTGAACAAATGTGGGATTTAACAGCTACATGTACAAACAAAACTGTTCTTCCCGATGCTGAATTATTGGATAGTTAAAAGGAAAGCAGACAGATTGTTGAAAGATCAGAGAATTGAGAGCTGTGGACAAAAGGGGAGATAAGGCCTGGGGTAGACCATTCTGGTCATACTGAGGAGTGTGAGGGGTAGTCTGAGGGGCTGAGTGGCCTACCCCTGATCTCCCACAGTCTAATGCACAACCTGGACTGACACTGGGTCCTGCACGTTACCCGAAGGGAAGGGAACGTGTTCAAACAGCACATCAGCTCAGAATCAGAGTAGACTACAGTCCCTCCTGTGTCCCACTTTGAGAGAGGCAAGTGTGTTCCAAATCCTGGTCTTTCAGAGAGACATACATCAGCTCCTTACGTTCCCACCCAGCATGGAACTTCACGCAATGGGTCTCAGCCGAGATCTTGCATTGATTCTTGTCAGGCTGCATCTTAGGACACAAGCTCGGGATCACACAGAGACTCGGAAGGGTTATTTATGAAAGAGACAAAGCAAAAGAGTAGAACTTACAATGTCTTAGATAACTTGGAATAACTCGGCTAGAACTTCACTTGGCAGGGATCAGGATAACAGAGCCAACGAATGGTTAGCACTGTCCCTTGAAATACACTCCAGGGCACGAAAGAATCTGCTCCCTGCTGAATAACAAGTTTACTTTTCTAATCAGAGACAAAAGTCCAAGGATACTTAATTGGATACCCGTAAAGTCTCGGAGAATTAATTGGAACTATTCAAGCACAATAACAACTTAAAGTAAACTAGAGAAGAACTAACAATAGCACAGAACAAACCCAAGGTGCAACAATCATAGTTAACTATTATTATAGTTAATAAAATGCAAGGAATAAAAAAAACAACAGCAGAAACTCTGAGCTCTCTGAGTATTCGACTGATACCTGAGGTTGTGACGGAACTTCTCTTCTCCAGTGGGCGCCTGGAGGTCTTTATTGATGCTTTGCTGCACACTTGAGTGCTCGATGGGGAGGAGCCGATGCTTTTTGCTGGTGGGGGGGGGGGTCGTTGCTTTGCTGATGCTGATGAGTCAGAAGGGGGAGTTGAGGAGGGCTTTGGGATTCTATCATTTAACTATTATTTATTCTTCGGGCCACTCCTGTGTTTTCGTGGATGCTTGCTAAGAAAAAGAATTTCAGGATGTATATTGTTTAAATTTCTCTGACATTAAATGTACATATTGAAATCTATTGAAGTTGTAACTTGCATGTTACCAAATTAATTTTCCTAATGAGCAATACCCAATGTGCAGAGAAAGGGGGAAAAACCACAAACCATGCGAAGAATAGTAGTGAGTCACACCATTCCAAACCAAATTGAGTCCTTACATCTGAACCCCAGAGCACACCAAGGCCTCGGTATCGGTCCATCATATTAACGGCCACAGAGCACGGTAGCTGGGGGTAGTCTTCACAGCCTCAGTGGCACAGAGAGAGGAGCGAATATCATGGGAGAACGAGCAAAATTAGCTCTCAGTTCTGATCCTGACACCCTGTCTTTCCAGTATCTCATTTAAATTGTCCAGATAGTTTATCATACATCACACTCGGACCCAGGACCCAAAGCAGTGAAAGTCTCCAGCCCTAAGCCATGCTGCCCAACGACTTGCTCCGGGCCCAGATTTCACCACCCGGCCCGAAGCCACCCTCCATTTCTCCAAGTCAGCTTGGCCCCCAGAGCAATCCAGTCTCACGCTCAGGCCAGGTGTATGGGCATGGGAGATCTTATGAATCTACTGGTTCATCCAGGGCTTTTGACTTGAGTGTGGATAGTAAGTTCTTGTGGGCATATCATCCACACAGGTTTTAATGAACTCAGTGACTGCTGTGGTGTACTCTTTCAGACTTGAAAATTAATCTCTGAATACAGTCCAGTCCACCAATTCCAAGCATTGCTGTATGCTCCCCTGTCCCTCCCTTGTCCATTGCTTCGCGGTCCTCTCTACTGGTGCTGCAGTCTACAGTCTCTGTCAATACTCAGGGAGTAGAGTTACAGCCAGGTGATCAGACTGAGTATGGGATATCTTACTCTTGATGGTGGTGTAGCAGTGGTCCAGTGTGTTGGTTCCTCTGATACTACAGGTGATTTGTAGATAATAATTATTTAGAGATTTTTTTCAAGCTAAAATCCCCCATGATGAAGGGGAAAGCATCAGGATGTGCTATTTCATGCCTGTTAATCACATTGCACAGTTTGTCTCGAGCCTGGATCTGTGACTCTGAACCCTCCCCCGGAGATTGCACCCATAGGAACCACAACATCCAACACACCAGAGAAATCAACCCAAGTTTGCCCAGCCTGTCCTTGCAGTAAATACATGCTAATCCAGCCAGCATCCTGGTGAACGTGTTCTGCAAACATTCTGTGACAAATCTGTGAACATCACAAACAGCCTGTTCTGGTCAAACAACGTAGGCACCAGGACAACACACACAAAATGCTGGAGGAACTCAGCAGGTCCGACAGCATCTATGGAAATGAATAAGTAATCATTTCAGGCTGAGATGCCTCTTCAGGACCCAGGATCAGGTTACCTGCTTCCTCAGAACACTGAGGAAATTCGGCAGGTTGCCTTGTGAATCTCAGAAATTTTTATCAGTGTAACATAGAAAGTATTTTTGTTTGGATACATCACAGATTGGTACAGTAATTACGCTGTCCAAGGCTGCAAGAAACAGTGGAGTGTTCTGGACACAACTCAACACAAAGTGGAAACCAGACACCTTCCCTACCCTCCTCCGTGAGCAGTCTCCACTTGTTGCTGCCTCAGTAAAACAGCCCGCATAATCAAAGACCCAGCCCCCCCCTGGAAATTCTCGCTTCACTCCTCTCCCATCAACAGAAGATACAAAAACCTGGAAGTACATACAAACAGACTCAACTACAGCTGTCTAATGCTGTTTTTGGACTGCACTGGACAAAAATCAGAGAGATGGCTTTTTAGAGCAGTTTGTCGTTGAGCCTACGAGGGTATCAGCTCTCTTGGATTGGGTGTAAAGTAATTAACCAGAGGTGATTAGGGAGCTTAAGGTAAAGGAACCCTAAGGAACTAGTGATCACATTGTGATTGAGTTCAACTTGAAATTTGATAGGGAGGAAGTAAAGTCTGATGTAGCAGTATTTCAGTGGAGTAAGGAAAATTATAGTGGTATGAGAGATGAGCTGGCCAAACTAAATTTTAAAAACTTACAGAGAGCAACTAAAAAATCATTAGAAGAGAAGAGATGAAATATGAAAGCAAGCTAGCAAATAATATCAAAGTGGATGTTAAAAGCTTTTTCAAGTATGAAAAAAATAAATGAGAGCTGAGTGGGATATAGAACCGTTAGAAAATGATGCAGGAGAAATAATAACAGGGAAGAAGATGGCTGATGAACTAAATGAGTATTTTGCATCAGTTTTCACTGTGGAAGACACTAGCAGTGTGCCAGATATTGTTGTATGTGAAGGAAGAGAAGTGGGTGCAGTTACTATTATGAGAGAGAAGGTTCTCAAAAAGCTGAAAGATCTAAAAGTACCTAACTCACCCAGACCAGATGAACTGCACCCTAGGGTTCTGAAAGAGGTAGTGGTAGAGATTGGGGCTGCATTAGAAATTATCTTTCAAAAGTCATTGGACTCTGGCATGGTGCCAGAGGACTGGAGAAGTGGAAATGTCACTCCACTCTTTCAAATTATAGACCAGTTAGCCTGACCTCAGTGGTTGGGAAGATGTTAGAGTCAATTGTTAAGGACAAGGTGATGGAGTACTTGGTGAAACAGGAAAATCCTGCTTGACGAACATGTTGGAATTCTTTGAGGAGATTACAAGTAGGATAGATAAAGGGGATGCAGTGGATGTTGTATATTTGGACTTTCAGAAGGCCTTTGACAAGGTGCCACACATGAGGCTGCTTACCAAGTTAAGAGCCTGTGGTACTACAGGAAATTTAGTAAGGTGGTTAGGGCATTGGCTGATTGGAAGAAGGCTGCGAGTGGAAATAAAAGGATCCTTGTCTGGTTGGCTACCAGTGACTAGTGGTGTTCCGCAGGGGTCTGTGATGGGACCATTTCTTTTTATGCTGTATGTTAATGATTTAGATGATGAAATAAATGGCTTTGTTGACAAGTTGATATGAAGATTGGTGGAGGGGCAGGTAGTGTTGAGGAAACAGATAGAATGCAGAAGGACTGAGATTAGATTAGGAGAACGGGCAAGAAAGTGGTAAATGAAATATAATGTTGGACAACGCATGGTCATGCATTTTGGTAGTAGAAATAAATGTGTGGACTATTTTCAAAATGGGAAGAAAATCCAAATGTCTGACATGGAAAGGGACTTGGGATTCCTTGTGAGATCACACTAAAGGTTAACTTTCAGGTTGAGTCAGTGGTGAGGAAGGTAAATGCAATGTTAACATTCATTTCAAGAAGACTAGAATAAAACAGCAGGGATGTGATGCTGAGGCTTTATAAGGTGCTGATGAGGCCTCACCTTGAGTAGTCTAAGATTGCTCATCGTAGAAGATATGTGCTGGCATTGGAGAGGGTCCAGAGGCAGTTCACAAGGATGATTCCAGGAATGAAAGGTCTATCATATATGAAACGTTTGATGGCTCTAGGTCTGTAGTCGCTGGGATTTAGAAGGATGAGGGGGGATCTCATTGAAATCTTTTGAATGTTGAAAGGCCTAGACTTAGTAGATGTGGATGTTTCCCATGAAGGGAGAGTCTAGGACAAGAGCACTGTCTCAATATAGAGGGGCATCCATTCAAAACAGAGATGCGGAGACATTTCTTTAGCCAGAGGGTGGTGAAATTGTGGAATTTGTTGCCGCATGCAGCTATGGCGGTCAGGTTGATAGGCTCTGGATTGGACATGACATCAAGGGTTACGCGGAGAAGGCCAGGAAATGGGGTTGAGGAGGAAAAAATTATTAGACATGATTAAATGGTGGAGCAGACGCAACGGGCCAAATACCATAATTCTCCTCCTGTGTCTTATGGGTCTTATGGTCTAAAATATAGGTGGGCTGATGAGGGAGTATGCAGATGACATAGAATTTGATGGAGTTCTGGAATTTGAGGAAGATTGTCAGAGATTTCACTGGGATTTAGATCTGTTGTGTATGTGGGCAGAGAAGTGACAGATGGAGTAAGCTGTTACACGTGGGAAGGACAAATTTATGAGGTAAATACAGTAATACAGTAAATGGCAGGTTCTATAAGAGCATTGAGAAGATGAACTCATGACCTGACAATACAACTCATTATATTCTTTGCACTTTATTGTCTGTCTACACCTCACCATCTCCGGACATGTAACACTCTGCAGGTTGTTTTCCCTTGTACTACCTCAACGTACTGAAAAGATGAAATGATCAGCACAGTTGCCATGGTAAACCACGTCTCTCACTGTAACTCAGTTTATGTGACAGCAATGAACCAATTTGCTTGAATCTAGAGATTAGCTTTGTTTGTCATATGTACATCAAAATATCGAAACATACAGTGAAATACGTTGTTTGTGTCAATGACCAACACAGTCCGTGTCACAAGGGGGGCGCTGGGAACGGACCCAACTGCAAGACACAGACACTGAAGTACAAGGAACAGGACTTGACTAGAGTAGGGACGTGACAGGATTCAGACCAGGAGCAGGGACAAGAACGCAGACTTGGGCTAGGGCATGGACAACACAGGGAACCCCGACAAGGACTATGCACTGGCAGCCTGGGCTTGGGCTCCAAGCCAGAGACTGGACAAGGATCCAGAACCTGGGTCTTGCCTCGGGCTCGGGCCCCAGAACCAGGCAAGGACATGACATGACGTGGCTGGGGTCTTGGTCTCAAGTCTTGAGGCTGGGGTATTGGTCTTGTCACGTACCCCGTGACAGGAATAAAGAACCAGCAGAGATGGAAAACACTTTGGAATCCAGTATTGCTATTAACTAATGATATGTATTAGTAACTACGCAATACAGTAATATAACTGTAGATAAATCAAACAGGTTACATATATATGTAAGTAAATCAGTAAATGTGGAAATATATATGAAAGTCAAGCTTCTTCAAGTCTAGGGGTAAATAGATAATCTTACGATAATGGGTAAAGATCAGTTCAGTTCAGTTCGTGGTATTGAGTTGAGTAGTGATGGAGCGAGCGAGAGAGAGAGAGGGAGAGAGATTTGAGTCTTCAGGTGAGCTGACGCCATCGATCTTCTCGTTGTCCTCCGAAATCTCTTTAAAAGTCACCGACTGTGACCACAGCAAAGAGGACCAGTTTCCTGTGGTGGAGCTATCACCCAGGCAAGGGTGGACACATGGACAACTCCCCACCGGTCACTGCCTTTTCTTTTCACTGCAAGAGCCACTGATCGATCTGCCTGATCGATCCTCAATAAACCCACTTTTTCTGTGGGCATAACAAAGCTCATTCAGTGTCCAAAACATGTGTCTGAGGTCTATATCATCTGATCTCCTATTTATCTCACCGTACTGGATACCAGCTGTCATTCAAATACCTTCTCCTTCCCTTCTCTGTGTAAGAAATGTACAAGCAGGCAAATGTCCTTGAAGAAAACATAAACAACCTGTGAGCAGACTTCGCCTCTCTCTCTCTCAAAGCAACATGTCAGTGTTAAATAACTCTCTCTTTTCCAAAGCACAGTTCATAGGGGTAATTCAGGACCCCATCACAATCTCGAGGCTTGAGGCTGGGGTCTTGGTCTTGAAGGCCAGACAAGGACATGACGGGGCAAGGGTACTCGAGGCAACTCCTGGGCAGGACGTGGGACTCCAACCCGACAGAGGCAAGGGACAGGAAAGAACAGAACCAACCACAGGGTAACAGCAATCAGCTTGGCTTACCCGACAGAGGTAAGGGACAGGAAGTGAGCTGTGTCCGGGGCGGCTCCAAGACTCGAGACAGCCGGTAACCTCAGCAGGCTGTGGAACAGCCAAATCCATATCTCAAAGACTGCACTAGCCTTCCACCAGTGGGTTGCTCCAGGGCAAGACTGACGAGGTGCAAGCGAGGGTCAGAGGCGAGGCAAGGCAACAGAAGGAAGGGAAGGGATTCAGACAGGAACAATCCAGCAACCAACCCCTGGTCTCTGGAGGTATTTATGAGTCTGACCAAACTAGAATCATGTGGCTCAATTAGAGTGCTCAACAGAAACGGGGTAAACAGGAAAACCTGGAACAAGGGTCAATGGACCGGACCGTGAACCGGAATGCGGACTTCAGGGACCGGACCATGACAGTCTGAGGATGTGCTGGGGAATCCCACAAGTGTTACCATGCTTCCATCACCAACATAACATGCCCACAACTAAGTACTAACCTGGGTGTCTTCTAGAATGCCTTGGGGTTTTCTTTAACCCTGTTTGCCAAGGACTTGTCACGGACCCTTCTAGGTCTCCTAATTTCATTCTTAAGCTCATTTCCTGCTTGCCTTATAATCTTCTGGATCTCTTTCATTACCTAGTTTTTTCAACCTTTTGTAATATTTTCAATTCTTCCTGACTAGATTTTCAACGGCCTTTGTACACCACGGTTCCTGCACCTTACCATCCTTTCCCTGTCTCATTGGAACATACCTATGCAGAACACCATGCAAATATCCCCTGAACATTTGCCACATTTCTGCTGTACATTTCCTTGAGAACATCTGTTCCCAATTTATGCTTCCAATTCCTGCCTGATAGCTTCATATCCCCCGTACTCCAATTAAACGCTTTCTTCCATTGTGATACATATACATTTGATGTATGCTTCTCCCTCTCAAATTGCAGTATGAATTCAACTATATTATGATCACTGCTCCTAAGTGTTCTTTTACCTTAAGCTTCTCTAATAAAAAACCATCTCAGAGACATTCACCAAATTTCCTCTCTTGTTATCTTATGACAACCAGATTTCCCCAATCCCCTTGCATGTTGAAGACCACCCATTACAATTGTGACATGACCCTTATTACATGCCCTTTCCAGCTCCCGTTGCCATCTCAATCCTACATCTTGGCCACTATTTGGAGGCCTGTATATTATTCCCATAAAGGTTTTTTTTAACCCTTGCAGTTTCTTAACTTAACCCACAATGATTCAGCATTTTCTTGACCCTCTGTCACCTCGTTTCTCGCAAATCTTCCCATTCTCCATCATAATATGCTATCGTCTCTTAATATACTCCTCCCCTAAATTGTCTAGTCTACATTTCTTTGCAAATGTGTTTCATAGACATTCCGCCTATTCTATGTCCATTGTAGCCAAATTTCCATTCTCCACTAACATTGGCATCTGGTGATAACCTCTGGCAACATTCATTTTCTATAGCATTCTCCACACCACTGTGTTACGTACCCCGTAACTGGGTTGCCAAACCAGCAGAAATGGATCACTCAGTTGGAGTCTGGAGTACTAGAACTAAGAAAGTTTTATTAAAGAAACAAGCAACACAGTAATCGAAAGGATAATAAATGCAACAGTTCAGTGATGATAAACACACATGTGCACAGAATTAAGATAACAGCATCAATCAAGCTCTATCGTTGTCTAGGGGTAAATGACCAATTTCAAAATGACTCAAAGTTCAGTTCGCAGTAATCGTTGCCATGGCGATGGACAAGGTGGGGGAAGAGAGACAGAATAGGAACAACTGATCATTCAGAACGGCTTCACTCACAGACCAGCAGGATGGCTCACAGACCAGCGAGATGGCTCACAAACAGCTTTTGGGCAGGTCCTTGGTGATGTCACCTGAGGTCACCGACTGTGACCCCTCCTCCAGATGCGGTCGATCCTCTGCAGTGAACCCGGCACCCAGGCAAGGGCGGACACACACCGGGTTCCCGCTGATCGTACCTTTCCACCCTTGTCGTTGTCTGGGACTTCTCACCCACTCGTGAGAAGCGCACCGCTTCCAGGGTCTCGTTACCTCGGGTGGCGTGTGTGTCTGTCTTAGCGAACCTGTCCCTTTTTATCCCCCTGCTGGGGTATCGCCTGTCCATCACTTCAAACAGTTCAGGGCTCAAAGGGGGGAGCCGCTCCAGACAGCTCTTCCTCCCACATCCCTTCATTACACATCTCCAGACGCTGCTCCATTGTTCCTTATCTCTCCTTCCCCTGAGGGCAGGTGGCAGACCAACTGCTGATGCCACCGATGCTAGCCCAGGCCAGCAAACATCTTAATTTTATGTGTATTCTCGTAACACTTCCCCCCTTTAAGGATTTTTACCGGGAGGTAAAAATTACAAACATGACTACATTATCTGATACATACACAATATACATCTTTAACAGTTATTTAGCTAATACAGAGAATTTGAAATTGTCAACACCTTGACAGACAGTCATCACATTTTCTGTTCCTTTTACACGTGTTATTAATAATCCCTTAGACCAGGCTCCAACTCAGCAAACTTCATAGTGGCCAAAAACACTGATGAATTGCGACCAATGTAACCTCTCATTTGGTTTTGTCCCGGACCACAACAACAAGGGTCGTCCCATTCCGACTCAATTTTTCCTCGCAAGGGCTTAGTAGGAGGGGGACGGGTATTGACCGCAGAGTTATTGCAAAACTTCCTGCAGTACCCCACCATCTCCAAAAGCCTTCTGAGGGCCCTCTTGTCTGTCGGGGTTGGGAGGTCAGCGATAGCCTGCACTGTAGCTTGCATCACTGCCAGCTGCCCCTGTGTCACCACAATTCCCAGGTAAGTGACATTCGTGTGGCCGAATTCATTTTTTCCAAGGCTCACTATCACGCTGGCTTCAGACAGCCGTATTAAATTGCCAATACACACCTCTGTGTTCATCAGCCCTTTAGTCACTGAATTACTCGAAAAATATGGGTGTTGTTTGCTTGGCCGCCCTATTGTAACCGACATAACCCAACGTCCCAGTTCTTTGCATTTCCTCGGGACAATCAAACACATGGGTGCGAGTCGTTTAATTACTCCTTCGGGGATTAAGGGAGAGACCTTATCAGTAGACCTGGCCAAAACAATAGCCTTCTCCCATCTGACCGATCCCATCCTAATCTTTTCAAAATGGTTTTTTCCTCTTAGCAGGGGGCCCCTCGCTTCATTGATTTCCACGCTAACACCGACTAGGTTTGTTAGCATATCAAAAGCCGGTGACCGTCTCAGTTCGCGTCGGTCATGATCAATAACATTTTTCCCCCTGGGCAGCCGGTAACTCTCTTTCATGATTCCACCAACTGTTTCCTCCAGCACCGCAAAATGTCCACCGGGGGGTACCTCGTGGGCCATGTTAAAAACCTCATCCCCATAACTCTTTTGCACCACCCCCCACTCCTCATCTGCGGATGCTGTACTTGATTTCCCTTTCTTCCTTAGCACTTCCTCATCCGCACAATAGCTTGTCAAGGCTGTGTCAGAGAGAGCGGTCTCGGCAAAAACCATCAGCCCCTCGTCTCGCTCCTGCGTCTGCACAAATTCTTTCCTGGCTACTGCTACGTCCGTCCCAGCTCCCTCACTACCTCTTATCTCACTACACCCTGTCTCATACAAGGTTGGCAGAAATGTTTCAGCCAAATTCACCATCGCGGGCGGGGCCTCCATGCTGGCAGGCTGACCCGTCAATCTCACGACTGGGAACACGATTCCTCCGGCGATGTCATTACCGAGCAAGACTTCCACGTCTTTCATCGGTAATTCGGACCTCACCCCGATCGTGACTAGTCCAGAGACCAGGTTGCTCTGTAAATGTATCTGGTGCAAAGGGACTGACTCTGTCCCTTCCCCAACACCTTTGACCTCTACCTCCCCAGTCTGGGTCTCTGAGCTAAACTCTAATACACTCTTCAGTATTAGTGACTGACACGCTCCCGTGTCTCTCCAGATCCGCACTGGAACTGGTTTTAACCTCTCCTTCACTGACACCAGTCCGGCCGAGATAAACCTCTCGCGCCCTTCCTGGACTTTTTCAGACCTGTCCTTCCCTAGCGGTTCGCTTAACAGCTCGATACAGCCATTCAAAATTTCCGCTTTTCCTTTCCCCGTCTCCTTCCTTGGGGCAAAGCACCTGGACGCAAAGTGTCCGGCTTTCCCACAATTATAACAGACGACCCCAGGAGACTTCCTACCAGACTGCTCCCGGTCTACCTTATCCTTTTCACTAGTCCCCGGCTTACTTTCTGACTTTTCCGGCGGACTCTCCCCGCCGTCCTGACTACCCTTCTGGTAGCCTTTACTCGGGGCAACCTTCATTTTATGCGTCAACGCATACTCATCCGCTAACTTAGCAGTTGCGGCTAACGTGGCTGCCTCTTTCTCATCGAGGTAGGGTCTCATACCCTCAGGGACACAACCTTTAAACTGCTCAATCAGAACCAGTTGCAGCAGTCTGTCATAATCCCCCTCTACCCCTTTCGAGGCGCACCAACGCTCACAATATGTTTGCATCTCACGAGCAAACTCCAAATACGTGCGGTCCCACCGCTTCCTCGCATTCCGGAACCTCTGCCGGTATGCCTCCGGGACCAACTCATAAATCCTGAGGATGGCCTCCTTCACCACCTCATACTTCTGGGCATCTTCCGCGGATAAAGCTGAGTAAGCTTGTTGGGCTTTCCCTTTCAGTACACTCTGAAGTAAGACAACCCACTTATCCCTCGGCCATTCCTGACTTATAGCTACTTTTTCGAAGTGGAGAAAGTACCGATCCACATCGGTATCGTCAAATGGGGGAACCAGCCTAACCTCCTGGGTCGCCCGGAACCCTCCACCTTGGTTCGGCACGAGCCCCTGCTCGGCCCTTATCTTTAACTTCTCCAGCTCAAGTTCCCTTTCCCTCTGTTTCTCCTCTCTCTCCAACTGTCTTTCTCTCTCTTGCCTTTCTACCTCTTTCTCTCTCTCCCGCCTTTCTAACTCTCTCTCTTTCTGCTGCCTTTCTAACTCTCTCTCTTTCTCCTGCCTTTCTAACTCTCTCTCTTTCTCCCGCCTTTCTAACTCTCTCTCTTTCTCCCGCCTTTCTAACTCTCTCTCCTGCCTTTCTAACTGCTTCTCTTCGTGTTCTAACTGCCGTACCCGGAACTCGTGCTCGAGTCTCAGTTTTTCAAGCTGTACCTGTACCGCGTCTCCAGCAGGTTTTTCAATAGACACCTCCCCCAGCTCACCTTGGGGAAACACACCTTTAGATACATAGTGCTCTACAATAGCTCTGTGTATCTCCTCTCTCCTCATTGTCGACTTCACCTTAGCAAGATTCACCCGTTTTGCCACAGCTATCAATTCCGATTTCCTGGCATCCTCTAATGCCTCCAAGGTCGGCGCCTTTATAAATTCCTCAACCTCCATTTCTGCTGTTTGTCTTTTCTTTCTTTCGGGAATTTTAACCCAATCAATTTACTCCGTCCCAAATTTAGCGTTCAAAATCCCGGACGAGAACCCCACTTATGTTACGTACCCCGTAACTGGGTTGCCAAACCAGCAGAAATGGATCACTCAGTTGGAGTCTGGAGTACTAGAACTAAGAAAGTTTTATTAAAGAAACAAGCAACACAGTAATCGAAAGGATAATAAATGCAACAGTTCAGTGATGATAAACACACATGTGCACAGAATTAAGATAACAGCATCAATCAAGCTCTATCGTTGTCTAGGGGTAAATGACCAATTTCAAAATGACTCAAAGTTCAGTTCGCAGTAATCGTTGCCATGGCGATGGACAAGGTGGGGGAAGAGAGAGATAGAATAGGAACAACTGATCATTCAGAACGGCTTCACTCACAGACCAGCGAGATGGCTCACAAACAGCTTTTGGGCGGGTCCTTGGTGATGTCACCTGAGGTCACCGACTGTGACCCCTCCTCCAGATGCGGTCGATCCTCTGCAGTGAACCCGGCACCCAGGCAAGGGCGGACACACACCGGGTTCCCGCTGATCGTACCTTTCCACCCTTGTCGTTGTCTGGGACTTCTCACCCACTCGTGAGAAGCGCACCGCTTCCAGGGTCTCGTTACCTCGGGTGGCGTGTGTGTCTGTCTTAGCGAACCTGTCCCTTTTTATCCCCCTGCTGGGGTATCGCCTGTCCATCACTTCAAACAGTTCAGGGCTCAAAGGGGGGAGCCGCTCCAGACAGCTCTTCCTCCCACATCCCTTCATTACACATCTCCAGACGCTGCTCCATTGTTCCTTATCTCTCCTTCCCCTGAGGGCAGGTGGCAGACCAACTGCTGATGCCACCGATGCTAGCCCAGGCCAGCAAACATCTTAATTTTATGTGTATTCTCGTAACAACTGTCAGACCAGTTTCCCTCCCAGCTGACAAGCAAAATCCCGTCCAATCCACCCATTCAGCATTCCTTGCTCTAGCTCTTTTCTGCTGGAAATTCAGCAAAGCTTCTTGTGTTGACCCACATTTCAAAAAAATGAAATGTACCTCTGAAACAAAATGTAAAACAAAAGGCTTTCAATGCCTATCTGTGGACTCACAGACATATCACATTCTAATGAAGAAATGCAAGCTGAATTGTAGGGAACTAATATCCCAGCGGGAAGGTTTATTGATACTGCATGGTGGGGATTAATCTAGAGTTGCAGGCAGTTTGGAACTGGAGTGTCAGACAGTTAGTGGAGAGGTTGTGGAGGCAGATATTCGTAAGATCTCACACAAAGTCAGTATGAATAGGTTGAGTATTGTACGACTGGTGTCCTGAGATGCACATATTTCATTGCAGGAAGTATTGTAGGAAAGGCGGATGAGCTCAGGGCATGGATCAACACCTGGAATTATGATATTGTAGCCATTAGTGAGACTTGGTTGCAGGAGGGGCAGGACTGGCAGCTCAATATTCTTGGGTTCCATTGTTTTAGTCGTGACAGAGTGGGCAGGGTTAAAGGAGCAGGAGTGGAGTTATTATTCAGGGAAAATGTCACTCAGTACTTTGTCAGGACAGACTGAAGAACTCATCTAGCTAGGCGTTATGTGTGGAACTGGGAAATAAGAAAGGTTTGACCACGTTAATGGGGTTATATTACAGACCACCCAACAGTCCTAGGAATTTAGAGGAACAAATTCATAAAGAGATCGCAGACTCTTGCAAGAAATATGTTCAGGGAAACTTCCTTCATCCGTGTAGAAGTCACAATGAGAGAGAGTGCGATACTGGATCCGCTGTTAGGGAATGAGACAGGGCAGGTGACAGAAATTTGTGTAACAGAACACTTTGCATCTCGTGATCACAATGCCATTAGTTTCAAAGTAAATATGCAAAAGGTAGGTCTGGCAGGTTGAGATTCTAAACTGGAGAAAGACCAATATTGATGGTATCAGAAATGATCTGGCAAGTGTGGATTGGAAATGGCTACTTTCTGGCAAAGGTGTACTTGGTTAGTGCCTTCAAAAACAAAGTTTTGAGAGTAGAAATCTTGTATGTGCCTGTCAGAATAAAAGGTAAAGATAACAAGGGGAGGGAATCCTGGTTTTCAAGAGATATTGATGCCCCAGTTGAGAGAAAAAAAGGAGGCGCATTGTAGGTATAGGCAAGTTGGAACAAATGAGATACTCATGGAGTACAAGAAATTCAAGAGAATACTGAAGAAAAAATCAGGAAAGCTAAAAGAAGACATGAAGTTGCTCGAGCAGACAAGGTGAAGAAAACTCATAGGGGATTCTACAGATATGTTAAGACTATAAGGCCATAAGATATATGAGCGTAATTAAGCCATTTGGACTATAGAGTCTGCTCTATCATTTCATTACGGCTTATCCATTTTTTCTCTCAGCCCCAATCTCTTGCCTTCCCTCCGTATCCCTTCATGCCCTGACCAGTGCACAGGAGGTTCACCAGGTTGATTCTGGAGATGAGGGGGGTTAGGCTATGAGGAGAGATTGAGTTACCTGGGACTGTACTCTTTGGAATTCAGAAGAAAGAGAGGAGATCTTATAGAAATGTATAAACTTATGTAAAGGATAGTTAAGATAGAGGCAGGGATGTTGTTTCCACTGGTAGGTGAGACTAAAACTAGGGGACATAGCCTCAAGATTTGAGGGAGTAGATTTAGGACAGAGATGAGGAGGAACTGCTTTTCCCAGAGAGTGGGTGAATCCGTGGAATTCTCTGCCCAATGAAGCAGTGGAGGCTACCTCAGTAAATATATTTAAGACAAGGTTGGATAGATTTTTGCATAACGCGGCAATTAAAGGCAGGTAGGTGGAGATGAGTCCATAGTCAGATCAGCCATGATCTTATTGAATGGTGGGGCAGGCTCAATGGGCCAGACGGCCGACTCTTACTTAGAAACATAGAAACATAGAAAATAGGTGCAGGAGTAGGCCATTCGGCCCTTCGAGCCTGCACCGCCATTTATTATAATCATGGCTGATCATCCAACTCAGAAGCCCGCCCCAGCCTTCCCTCCATACCCCCTGATCCCTGTAGCCACAAGGGCCATATATAACTCCCTCTTAAATATAGCCAATGAACTGGCCTCAACTATTTCCTGTGGCAGAGAATTCCACAGATTCACCACTCTCTGTGTGAAGAAGTTTTTCCTATTCTCGGTCCTAAAAGGCTTCCCCTTTATCCTCAAACTGTGACCCCTTGTTCTGGACTTCCCCAACATCAGGAACAATCTTCCTGCATCTAGCCTGTCCAATCCCTTTAGGATTTTATACGTTTCAATCAGATCCCCCCTCAATCTTCTAAATTCCAATGAGTACAAGCCCAGTTCATCCAGTCTTTCTTCATATGAAAGTCCTGCCATCCCAGGAATCAATCTGGTGAACCTTCTTTGTATTCCCTCTATGGCAAGGATGTCTTTCCTCAGATTAGGGGACCAAAACTGCACACAATACTCCAGGTGTGGTCTCACCAAGGCCTTGTACAACTGCAGTAGTACCTCCCTGCTCCTGTACTCGAATCCTCTCGCTATAAATGCCAGCATACCATTTGCCTTTTTCACCGCCTGCTGTACCTGCATGCCCACTTTCAATGACTGGTGTATAATGACACCCAGGTCTCATTGCATCTCCCCTTTTCCTAATCGGCCACCATTCAGATAATAATCTGTTTTCCTATTTTTGCCACCAAAGTGGATAACTTCACATTTATCCACGTTAAATTGCATCTGCCATGAATTTGCCCACTCACCCAACCTATCCAAGTCACTCTGCATCCTCTTAGCATCCTCCTCACAGCTAACACTGCCACCCAGCTTCGTGTCATCCGCAAACTTGGAGATGCTGCATTTAATTCCCTCATCCAAGTCATTAATATATATTGTAAACAACTGGGGTCCCAGCACTGAGCCTTGCGGTACCCCACTAGTCACCGCCTGCCATTCTGAAAAGGTCCCGTTTATTCCCACTCTTTGCTTCCTGTCTGCTAACTAATTCTCTATCCACATCAATACCTTACCCCCAATACCGTGTGCTTTAAGTTTGCACACTAATCTCCTGTGTGGGACCTTGTCAAAAGCTTTTTGAAAATCCAAATATACCACATCCACTGGTTCTCCCCTATCCACTCTACTAGTTACATCCTCAAAAAATTCTATGAGATTCGTCAGACATGATTTTCCTTTCACAAATCCATGCTGACTTTGTCCGATGATTTCACTGCTTTCCAAATGTGCTGTTATCACATTTTTGATAACTGACTCCAGCAGTTTCCCCACCACCGACGTTAGGCTAACCGGTCTATAATTACCCGGTTTCTCTCTCCCTCCTTTTTTAAAAAGTGGGGCTACATTAGCTACCCTCCAATCCTCAGGAACTAGTCCAGAATCTAACGAGTTTTGAAAAGTTATCACTAATGCATCCAATATTTCTTGGGCTACTTCCTTAGGCACTCTGGGATGCAGACCATCTGGCCCTGGGGACTTAACTGCCTTCAATCCCTTCAATTTACCTAACACCACTTCCCTACTAACATGTATTTCGCTCAGTTCCTCCATCTCACTGGACCCTCTGTCCCCTACTATTTCTGGAAGATTATTTATGTCCTCCTTAGTGAAGACAGAACCAAAGTAATTATTCAATTGGTCTGCCATGTCCTTTCTCCCCATAATCAATTCACCTGTTTCTGTCTGTAGAGGACCTACATTTGTCTTTACCAGTCTTTTCCTTTTTACATATCTATAAAAGCTTTTACAGTCAGTTTTTATGTTCCCTGCCAGTTTTCTCTCATAATCTTTTTTCCCCTTCCTAATTAAGCCCTTTGTCCTTCTCTGCTGAACTCTGAATTTCTCACAGTACTCAGGTGAGCCACTTTTTCTGGCTAATTTGTATGCTTCTTCTTTGGAATTGATACTATCCCTAATTTCTCTTGTCAGCCACGGGTGCACTACCTTCCTTGATTTATTCTTTTGCCAAACTGGGATGAACTTCTATTTCATGTTCTTATGATCGAACAAGAATTCATCAACCTCTGCTTAAATACACATAATGACGTCCTTCACAGCTGTCTGTTGCAACGGATTCACTACTCTCTGGTTAAAGAAATTCTTCCTCATCACCATTCTAAAAGGACATGCCTCTATTCTAAGGCTGTATCCTCTGCTCTTCGACACTCACACCATAGGAAACATCCTCTCCACATCCACTCTGTCAGGACCTTCAACCATTTCATCGGTTTCAATGAGGTCACCACTCATTCTTCTCATTTGCACTGAATACAGGTCCAGAGCCAGCAAGTGCTTTTCATATGATAAGCCGTTTAATCTTCGAATCATTTTTGTGAAACTCTCTTGAACCTGTCTCCAGTTCCAGCATATTCATCCTAAGATAAGAAGCCCAAGTTGCTCAAATTACTCCAGGAGAGGTCTCACCAGTACTTTATGAAGTCTCAACATTACATCCTTGCCTTTATAGAACATAGAAATTTACAACACATTACAGGCCCTTCAGCCCACAATGTTGTGAAGACCATGTAACCTATTCTAGAAACTGCCTAGAATTTCCCTACCACATAGCCCTCTATTACTCTAAGCTCTAAGAATCTCCTAGAAGACCCTGTTGTATCTGCCTCCACCACAGTCACCAGTAGTATACACACTTTATATTACAATCCTCTTGAAATGAATGATAACATTACATTTGCCTTCCTCACCACAGATTCAACCTGCAAATTCATGTTTAGGGTATCCTGCACAAGGACTACCAAGTCCCTTTGCACCTCAGTATATTCTCTTCACTTCGAAAATAGTCAACCCTTTTATTTTTCCTACCAGTGCATGACCATACAATTCCTGACACTGTATTCCATCTGCCAATCCTTTGCCCATTCTCCTAATCTAAGTCCTTCTGTAGCTTCTCTTTCTCCTCAATACCATCTGCCCTTCCATCTATTTTCATATCGTCACAAACTTTGCAAGAAAGTCATCTATTCCATGATCCAAATCATTGACATATAACGTAAAATGAATAGGTCCCAACACAGACCCCTATGGAACACCACTAGTCACCAGCAGCCGACCAGCAAAGGCTCCCTTGACTCCCAGTCATTACCTCCTGCCAATCAGCCATCACTTTATCCATGTTAGAATCTTTCTTGTAATACCATGGGCTCGTAGCTTGTAAAGCATCCTCATGTACGGCACCTTGTCAAAGGCCTTCTGAAGATGCAAGTACACACATCAACCAATCTCCTTTGTTTATCCAGAATCTAGTGATCCTTGAAATATCATTACTAATTCCTCCACAATCACTTCAGCCACCTCTTTCAGAACCCTGGGGTGTACACCATTTGGTCCAGGTGACTTATCTATCTTCAGACCTCTCTGATTCTGAAGAACCTTCTCCCTAGTAATGGTAACTTCACGGACTTCATGACCCCTGACACCTGGAACTTCCACTGTACCGTTAGTATCTTTCACAGTGAACACTGATGCAAAATACTTATTCAGTCCATCCACCATTTCCTCGTCCCTCATTACTACCTGTCCAGCATCTTTTTCCAGCGGTCCAATATACACTCTTGCATCTCTTTTACACTTCATGTATCCAAAGATACTTTTAGTATCCTCTTTAATATTATTGGCTGGCATACTTTCATATTCCATCTTCACCTTCTTAATGACTGTTTTAGTTGCCTTCTTTGGTATTTAAAAGCTTCCCAATCCTCTAACTGCCCACTAATTTTTGCTCTGTTATATGCCCTCACTTTGGCCATTATGTTGTCAAATTTCAGGGTGAATTTGATCATTTTATAGTCACTTTCCCCTAAGGATTCTTTTACCTTAAGTTGTCTCATCAATTCTGACTTATTGCACAATACCCAATCCAGAATAGCTGAATCCACATTGGGCTCAACCACGAGCTGCACTAAAAAACTACCCTGTAGGCATTTTAGCAATTCCCCCTCATGGAATCCTGCACCAAACCAGCCTGACTTTTCCAGTCTACCTGCATATTGAGGACCCCATGACTATTGTAACATTGCCGTTCAGCATGCAGTTTATATCTGCTGTTGTAATTTGTAGGGCACGTCCTTCCTACTCTTTTGTGGTCTGTTATAAACCCCAACAGGATCTGTTTGACCTTGCAGTTCCTTACCGCTATCCACAATGATGCAACACCTTTTGACCCTCTATCCCCTCTTTCTAATGATGTAATTTCACTTTTTACCAACAGACCAATGCCACCCACTGTGCCTTCCTGCCTGTCCTTTTGATACAATTTGTATCCTTGGACATTAAACTCCCAGCTATAATCTTCTTTCAGCCATGATTCAGTGATGCCTACAACATCATACTTGCCAATCTGCAACTGTGCTACAAGTTTATCTACCTTATTCCGTATAAGGCGCACATGAAAATGTGACTCCTTAAGTCCTCTGTTCACCCTTTTAAATTTTGTCTGCCTTTTACGTTACAACTCATCCTGTTGACTGTAATTTTCCCCTATCATCAGCCTCTCTTCGCTAGGAGTCTCACCATACATTGCCTCTCTTTGTAAACCAACTACCTCATCTTCAGCACTGTCACTCCAGTTCCTATTACACTGCCATTAGCTTCGATCAATGCAGACAAGTCTAACCAAACTGCCCGCAAGGATAAATTGGGGAAAGGCAAATTATGAGGCTATAAGGCTAGAACTTGCGGGTGTGAATTGGGATGATGTTTTTGCAGGGAAATGTACCATGGACATGTGGTCGATGTTTAGAGATCTCTTGCGGGATGTAAGGGATAAATTTGTCCCGGTGAGGAAGATAAAGAATGGTAGGGTGAAGGAACCATGGGTGACAAGTGAGATGGAAAATCTAGTCAGGAGGAAGAAGGCACCGTACATGAGGTTTAGGAAGCAAGGATCAGATGGGTCTATTGAGGAATATAGGGAAGCAAGAAAGGAGCTTAAGAAGGGGCTGAGAAGAGCAAGAAGGGGGCATGAGAAGGCCTTGGCGAGTAGGGTAAAGGAAAACCCCAAGGCATTCTTCAATTATGTGAAGAAAAAAAGGATGACAGGAGTGAAGATAGGACCGATTAGAGATAAAGGTGGGAAGATGTGCCTGGAGGCTCTGGAAGTGAGCGAGGTCCTCAATGAATACTTCTCTTCGGTATTCACCAATGAAACGGAACTTGATGACGGTGAGGAGAATATGAGCGAGGTTGATGTTCTGGAGCATGCTGATATTAAGGGAGAGGAGGTGTTGGAGTTGTTAAAATACATTAGGACAGATAAGTCCCCGGGGCCTGACGGAATATTCCCCAGGCTGCTCCACGAGGCGAGAGAAGAGATTGCTGAGCCTCTGGCTAGGATCTTTATGTCCTCGTTGTCCACGGGAATGATACCGGAGGATTGGAGGGAGGCGAATGTTGTTCCCTTGTTCAAAAAAGGTAGTAGAGATAGTCCGGGTAATTATAGACCAGTGGGCCTTACGTCTGTGGTGGGAAAGCTGTTGGAAAAGATTCTTAGAGATAGGATCTATAGGCATTTAGAGAATCATGGTCTGATCAGGGACAGTCAGCATGGCTTTGTGAAGGGCAGATCATGTCTAACAAGCCTGATAAAGTTCTTTGAGGAGGTGACCAGGCATATAGATGAGGGTAGTTCAGTGGATGTGATCTATATGGATTTTAATAAGGCATTTGACAAGGTTCCACACGGTCGGCTTATTCAGAAAGTTAGAAGGCATGGGATCCAGGGAAGTTTGGCCAGGTGGATTCAGAATTGGCTTTCCTGCAGAAGGCAGAGGGTGGTCGTGGAGGGAGTACATTCAGATTGGAGGATTGTGACTAGTGGTGTCCCACAAGGATCTGTTCTGGGGCCTCTACTTTTCGTGATTTTTATTAACGACCTGGATGTGGGGGTAGAAGAGTGGGTTGGCAAGTTTGTAGATGACACAAAGGTTGGTGGTGTTGTAGATAGTGTAGAGGATTGTCAAAGATTGCAGAGAGACATTGATAGGATGCAGAAGTGGGCTGAGAAGTGGCAGATGGAGTTCAACCCAGAGAAGTGTGAGGTGATACACTTTGGAAGGACAAACTCCAAGGCAGAGTACAAAGTAAATGGCAGGATACTTGGTAGTGTGGAGGAGCAGAGGGATCTCGGGGTACATGTCCACAGATCCCTGAAAGTTGCCTCACAGGTGGATAGGGTAGTTAAGAAAGCTTATGGGGTGTTAGCTTTCATAAGTCGAGGGATAGAGTTTAAGAGTCGCGATGTAATGATGCAGCTCTATAAAACTCTGGTTAGTCCACATTTGGAGTATTGTGTCCAGTTCTGGTCACCTCACTATAGGAAGGATGTGGAAGCATTGGAAAGGGTACAGAGGAGATTTACCAGGATGCTGCCTGGTTTAGAAAGTATGCATTATGATCAGAGATTAAGGGAGCTAGGGCGTTATTCTTTGGAGAGAAGGAGGATGAGAGGAGACATGATAGAGGTGTACAAGATAATAAGAGGAATAGATAGAGTGGATAGCCAGCGCCTCTTCCGCAGGGCACCACTGCTCAATACAAGAGGACATGGCTTTAAGGTAAGGGGTGGGAAGTTCAAGCGGGATATTAGAGGAAGGTTTTTTACTCAGAGAGTGGTTGATGCGTGGAATGCACTGCCTGAGTCAGTGGTGGAGGCAGATACACTAGTGAAGTTTAAGAGACTACTAGACAGGTATATGGAGGAATTTAAGGTAGGGGCTTATATGGGAGGCAGGGTTTGAGGGTCGGCACAACATTGTGGGCCGAAGGGCCTGTACTGTGCTGTACTATTCTATGTTCTATGTTCTATGTTCTATGATATTGGACCCCCTCGGGTTGAGTGTAAGCTGTCCCTTTTGTACAGGGAATACCTTGCCCAGAAGAGATCCCAGTAATCCATGAATCTGAAACCCTGCCCCATGCACCAGTTCCTCAGCCTTGCATTCACCTGCCAGATCATCCTATTCTTCCCTTCAGTGGCTTGTGGCACAGGTAGAAATCTAAAAGTACTGCCCTGGAGGTCCTGTTTCCCAGCTTTCTATCTAGCTCCCCAAAACCTTTCTTCAAGACCTCCTCACCTTGTCTACCTAAGTCATTGGTGCCAATATGTATCAAGACTTCTGACTGCTCACCCTCACCCTTGAGAATGCTGTGGGCATGATCCGAGCCATCCCTTATCCTGGCACCAGGGAGACAACGAACCGTCCCAGTGTCTCTATCGCGGCCACTGAACCTTGTCTCTGTTCCTCTGACTAAGGAATCTCCTATCAACACTGTAGTCCTCTTCACTCTCTGCTCTTCTGAGTCACAGCACCAGACTCAGTGCCAGAGACCCGGTCACTGTGGCTCCCCCACCCCACCACCACGGTAGAATGCCCTGCTCAATTGTATCTAAATTTAAATACTTTTGAACTGAACGGCCACAGGTGTACTCTGCAATGGCTGTGTATTTCCCCTCCTTCTCCTGACTGTCTCTCTGTTACCTGTCTCTTGCAAGCTAGGGGTGACTCCTGTCTGTCACCTCCTCATTCTCCCGTATCAGTGGAAGGTCACTGAGCTGCAGCTCCAGTTCCTTAATATATTCTCTCAGGAGCTGCAGCTCAGTGCACCTGGTGCAGGTGTGTTAATCCAGGTGATTGGAGACTTCCCATATTCTGCCTGCATACAAAACCCAGATCTTGGAGCCATTTTCACCATACTATGCACTAATAGATGAGGAATAAAGAAATAAAAACAGAGAGAAAGTAATTTACAAGACAATCTACATCAGCAAAACCTGATCTCGCCTAAGCCTGATGAGCCAAGGCCACTCCAGAACAATAACCACTTCAAGAATAGCTGCTCTGCTTACATCTGGATGAATTATATTCCCACTTTCTAATGAAAGCTTCTTGCAGATTGGTTGCTCCTCAACACAGAGACTCTGCCACAAAACTCTGCCTTAGAAATCTGGAACATCGGCCTGATTAAGGCCATAAGACATACGAGCAGAATTAGCAGCATGACTTCTGCTACCTTATCTGCCCTTTCTTTGGCTTTTACACAGTTTAAAAAGTAGCTCTTTTCACACACCCCTTGTGTGGATTGCCTAACTCAGTGAAACCTGGCTCGACACTCTGCCATTTATCCGATAGTATTCAATGTGATTCCACCTCATTCTCCTAAATTCCAGCAAGTACAGGCTCAGAACCATCAAACTCTCATCATCTGATAATCATTTCTTTTCTTTTCGTGAGCCTCCTTTGAACCCTCTCCAATGCCAGCACATCCTTTCTGACATAAGGAACACAAAACCACTCACAATACTCTGAGTGCGGCCCCAGCATAACTTCCTTGCTTTTTCATTCCAGTCCTCGCATTTGCCTTCCTCACCACAGACTCAAACTTCCTAATCTGTTAGTCCTTTTGCATACTGTCTGCTTCCCCAGCACTCCTTAGTCCTCCACCTGTCTTTGTATTGTCCACAAAACTGGTCACAAGACCATCAATTCTATCATCCAAACCATTGCCATACGACATACGGAAAAGTGGTCCCAATACTGACCTCTCCGGTACACAGCTAGTCACTGGCAGCTAATGCTCTATTCATGCTAATAATTATCCCACGGGCTCTTATCTTGTTAATCAGCCTCATGTGTGGCACCTTGTCAAAGGCCTTCTGAAAATCCAAGTGCACAACATCAACCGATTCTCCAATATCTATCCTGCTTGTTATTTCTTCGAAGAATTCCAACAGACTTGTCAGGCGAGATCCTGCCTCCAGCCCTACCAGGGACAAGTTGCTGTGGTGGTGTCTCTGGCACCGAGATGGGACCCTCAACTCAGAAGGGAAGGAGGGAAAAGAGGAGAGCAGTAGTGATAGGGGATTCGATAGTTAGGGGGACAGATAACAGGTTCTGTGGAAGAGATCGAGAATCCCGGATGGTCTGTTGCCTCCCTGGTGCCAAGGTCCATGATATCTTGGATCGAGTACTCGGTATTCTCAAGAGGGAGGGTGAGCAGCCAGATGTTGTGGTCCATGTAGGGACCAATGACATGGGTAGGAGGAGTGAGGAGGACCTGAAAGGAGAGCTTAGGGAGTTAGAAGCCAAGTTAAAGGACAGAACCTCCGGGATAGCAATCTCAGGATTGCTACCAGTGCCACGTGCAGGCAGGTTTAGAAATAGTAAGATAGCGCAGATTAACACGTGGCTGAAAACATGGTGCAGGAGGGAGGGCTTCAGATTTATAGATAATTGGGCAGTTTTCCAGAGAAGGTGGGACCTGTTCTGGCGGGACGATCTACATCTGAACTGGAGGGGGACAAATATCCTTGCAGGTAGATTTGCTAGAAAGGCTCCGGTGGATTTCAACTAGATACGAGAGTGGAGGGGAACCAGAGTGTGGGAACAGATGTAGGGAAGAAGGAAGAAAAAGAAAATAGAAAAGTTGTTTTCACCATTAGTGATAAACAGAGCGTAAGATGGAAAATTTCTTAAATGTATTTATTTTAATGCTAGGAGCATTATAAGAAAGGTGGATGACCTTAAATCATGGATTTATACGTGGAAGTATGATGTGGTAGCTATTAGTGAAACATGGTAACAGGAGGGGTGTGATTGGCAACTAAATATTCCTGAATTTAATTACTTCAGGTGTGATAGAATCGGAGGAACAAGAGGGGGTGGTGTTGCATTGCTTGTCAGACAAAATTTTACAGCGGAGCTCTGGCAGGATAGGTTAGTGGGCTCGTCTAGGGAAGCTATCTGGGTGGAATTAAGGAATGGGAAAGGTGTCGTAACTCTTAAGGGGGTGTATTATAGACCACCAAATGGGGAGTGAGAATTGGAGGAGCAAATTTGTAAGAAGATAGCAGATATTTGTAGTAAGCACAAGGTTGTGATTGTGGGAGATTTTAATTTTCCACACATAGACTGGGAAGCTCATACTGTAAAAGGGCTAGATGGTTTGGAGTTTGTAAAATGTGTGCAGGATAGTTTTTTGCAGCAATACATAGAGGTGCCAACTAGAGAAGGGGCAATGTTGGATCTCCTGTTAGGGAATGAGATAGGTCAGGTTACGGAGGTTTGTGTTGGGGAGCACTTCGGGTCCAGTGATCACAATGCTATTAGTTTCAATATAACTATGGAGAAGGATAGGTCTGGACCCAGGGTTGAGATTTTTGATTGGAGAAAGACTAACTTTGAGGAGATGCAAAAGAATTTAGAAGGAGTGGATTGGGACAATTTGTTTGATGGGAAGAATGTAACAGAGAAATGGAGGCCATTTGAAGGAGAAATTTTGAGAGTACAGAATCTTTATGTTCCTGTTAGGTTGAAAGGAAAGGTTATAAGTTTGAGAGAGCCATGGTTTTCAAGGGATATTGGAAACTTGGTTCGGAAAAAGAGAGATATCTACAATAAGTATAGGCAGCATGGAGAATATGAGGTGCTCGAGGAATATAAAGAATGTAAAAAGAATCTTAAGAAAGAAATCAGAAAAGCTAAAAGAAGGAATGAGTTTGCTTTGGCAGGTAAGGTGTAAATAAATCCAAAGGGTTTCTACAGTTATATTAATAGCAAAAGGATGGTGAGGTGAGGGATAAAATTGGTCCCTTAGAGAATCAGAGTGGACAGCTATGTGTGGAACCAAAAGAGATGGGGGAGATTCTGAACAATTTCTTTTCTTCGGTATTCACCAAGGAGAAGGATATTGAATTGAGTAAGGTAAGAGAAACATTAGGGAAGTTATGGAAACTATGATGATTAAAGAAGAGGAAATACTGGAGCTTTTAAGGAATATAAAAGTGGATAAGTCTCCGGGTCCTGTCAGGATATTCCCTAGGACCTTGAGGGAAGTTAGTGTGGAAATAGCAGCGGCTCTGACAGAAATATTTCAAATGTCATTAGAAACGGGCATGGTGCCGGAGGATTGGCGTATTGCTCATGCTGTTCCATAGTTTAAAAAGGGTTCTAAGAGTAAACCTAGCAATTATCGGCCTGTGAGTTTGGCGTCAGTGGTGGGTAAATTGATGGAAAGTATTCTTAGTGATGGTATATATAATCATCTGGATAGACAGTGTCTGATTACGAACAGTCAACATGGATTTGTGCATGGAAGGTCATGTTTGACAAATCTTATTGAATTTTTTGAAGAGGTTACTAGGAAAGTTGACGAGGGTAAAGCAGTGGATGTTGTCTATATGGACTTCAGTAAGGTCTTTGACAAGGTCCCACATGGAAGGTTGGTTAGGAAGGTTCAATCGTTAGATATTAATATTGAAGTAGTAAAATTGATTCAGCAGTGGCTGGATGGGAGATGCCAGAGAGTGGTGGTGGATAACTGTTTGTCAGATTGGAGGTCGGTGACTAGTGGTGTGCCTCAGGGGTCTGTACTGGGTACAATGTTATTTGTCATATACATTAATGATCTGGATGATGGGGTGGTAAATTGGATGAGTAAGTATGCAGATGATACTAAGCTAGGTGGAGTTGTGGATAGTGAAGTCGATTTTCAAAGCTTGCAGAGCGATTTAGGCTGGTTAGAAGAGTGGGTGGAAAGATGGCAGATGGAGTTTAATGCTGATAAATGTGAGGTGTTAGGTTTTGGTAGGACTAATCAAAATAGGACATACATGGTAAATGGTAGGGCATTGAAGAATGCAGTAAAGCAGAGGGATCTAGGAATAATCGTGCATAGTTTCCTGAAGGTGGAATCTCATGTGGATAGGGTGGTGAAGAAAGCTTTTGGTATGCTGGCCTTTATAAATCAGAGCATTGAGTATAGGAGTTGGGATGTAATGTTAAAATTGTACAAGGTGTTGGTGAGGCCAAATTTGGAGTATTGTGTACAGCTTTGGTCACCAAATTCTAGGAAAGATGTCAACAAAATAGGGAGAGTGCAGAGAAGATTTACTAGAATGTTACCTGGGTTTCATCACCTAAGTTACAGAGAATGGTTGAACAAGTTGGGTCTTTATTCTTTGGAATGTAGAAGGTTGAGGGGGTACTTGATAGAGGTATTTAAAATTATGAGGGGGATAGATAGAGTTGACGTGGATAGGCTTTTTCCATTGAGAGTGGGGGAGATTCAAATAAGAGGGCATAAGTTGAAACTTAAAGGGCAAAAGTCTAGGGGTAACATGAGGGGGAACTTCTTTACTCTGAGAGTGGTAGCTGTGTGGAACGAGCTTCCAGTAGAAGTGGTTGAGGCAGGTTTGATGTTGTCGTTCAAAGTTAAATTGGATAGATATATGGACAGGAAAGGAAGGGAGGGTTATGGGCTGAGTGCAGGTCAGTGGGACTAGGTGAGAGTAAGAGTTCGGCACGGACTAGAAGGGCTGAGATGGCCCGTTTATGTGCTGTAATTGTTATATGGTTATAGGATGGAGTGACATTGCAATTCTCCAATCCTTCAGAACCAAGGCAGAATTTAGTGATTTGTGAAAGATCATTGCTAATTCCCCACAATCTCTGTCGCTGCCTCTTTCATAATCCTGGGGTGTACTCCATCTGGTCCAGGTGACTTATCTACATTCAGACCTTTCAGCTTCCCAAACTCCTTCTCCCTAGTAATAGCAATTGCACCCACTTCTGCCCTCCGACACTCTGAAATGTCTGGCTTACTTCTCATGTCTTCCACAATGCAGAGAAATATAACATCATAAGCTGGTCTCTCACTCTTCTTGTTGTAGGAGCGACCTCTCTCTCCCTCGCGAGCGAGAGAGAGCCTGCCTAAGATACTGAAATGCTGGGATGGACTCAAGATCAAGGTCTTTTTGGGGGACTTTTGCTATTGCTTGCGTGGGGTGGGGGGAGAGGACTGGTGCAAGTGTGTTGATGCTTTTTGCTTGGAGGGGGAGTGGGGCCTTCAGGGTTCTGATGTTTCTTTCATTCATTCTTTGGGTTTTTTTCCTGTTTTGTGGATGTTTGTGAAGAGTAAGCAATTCAGGTTATACACATTCACTGATATTAAAATGAATGTTGAACCATTGATATGATTGATGATCTGAACTTCATGTTTCATCCTTGTCTTCCTTATAGCAACTTAGTTGCCTTCGGTTGGTTTTCGAATGCTTCCCAATTCCCTAACTTCCCACCTACATCTGTTCTATTATATGCCCTCTATTTTGCTTTTATGTTGGCTTTGACTTCCCTTGTCAGCCATGGTTGTGCCATCCGGCCTTTAGAATACTACCTCTTAGGGATGTATCAATCCTGTGCCTTCTGAATTGCTCCCAGAAACTCCAGCAATTGCTGTCTTACCTGACAATCAACTTTGGCCAGCTCCTCCTTCATACCTCTGTAATCCCCTTTCCTGATACATCTGACTTTATCTTCACCCTCTCACGCTGCAGGATGAATTTTATCATATTAGGATCACTGCCTCCTAAGGCCCCCTTTACCTTAAGCTCCCTAATCGAAGCAGGTTCATTACTCAACACCCAATGCAGAACAGTCTTTTCCCTCGTGTGCTCAACCACAAGCTGTTCAAAAAGCCATTTCATAGGCATTCTACAAATTGACTATCTTGGTATCCAGCACCAACTTGATTTTCCCAGTCTACCTGCATATTGAACTCTGCCTTCACCATTGTAACATTGCCCCTTTTATATGCCTTTTCTGTCTCCCATAACTTGTATCCCACATCCTGGCTGCTGTTCGGAGGCCTGTATCAGGTCCATCAGTGTCTTTTCACTCTTGGGGTTTCTTAACTTTTCTCACAAGGAATCTATGTCTTCTGATCCTATTTTCTAAGGATTTGATTTCAATTTTTTACAAATAGAGCCACCCTGCTCCTCTGCCTACCTGCTGTCCTTTCAATACACTGTGTACATGTGTACCCCGATTTAGACCATTCAGCCTGAACTGTAAATCCTTAGAGTTCGGAGATTGAGCTCCAAACTCCGACGCCCTGAGCTGTGATAACTTTGTGATAAGATTACACTACCTGACACAATTGATCCCTGGGATTCAGTTTTGATCTCCGACACTACGCACTGTGATAACGCTGTGCTGATGTCTACACTAAACAATGTAATTGAACCAAAAAGTTCTATTTTAACTTCTTCAGTCCACAGGACTTGTTTCCAAAATGCATCAGGCTTGTTTGGACGTCCCTTTGAACCCTTTGAATAGAACTTTTTGGCCGCAATGAGCAAAGGTATGTTTGGAGAAAAAAGCCTGCATAATTTCATGTAAAGATCACCTCTCCAACTGTTAAGCACGGGGGTAGATCGATCATGCTTTGGGCTTGTGTTGCAGCCAGTGGCACAGGGAACATTTACTGGTAGAGGGAAAAATGAATTCAATTAAATACCAGCAAATTCTGGAAGCAAACATCACACCATCTGTAAAAAAGCCAAAGATGAAAAAAGGATGGCTTCTACAACAAGATAATCATCCTAAACACACCTCAAAATCCACAATAGACTACCTCAAGAGGCGCAAGCTGAAGGTTTTGCCATGGCCCTCATAGACCCTGAAACTGTGGATAGACCACAAAAAGAGCAGTGCATGCAAGACGGCCCAAGAATCTCACAGAACAAGAAACCTTTTGCAAGGAAGAATGGGCGAAAATCCCCCAAACAAGAATTGAAAGACTCTTAGCTGGCCACAGAAAGAGTTTACAAGCTGTGATACTTGCCAAAGGGGGTATTACTAAGTACTGACTATGCAGGGTGCCCAAACTTTTGCTTTGGGCCCTTTTCCTTTTTTGTTATTTTGAAACTGTAAAAGATGGAAATAAAGAAGTTTTCTTGCTTAAACTATTAAAGAAATGTGTCAAGTGTCTTTTAAAAGTTGTTATTGTACCTGTCTCAACCACTTTGTCTGGCAGCTCTTTCCACATAGATACCATCATATTTTGTAAGGAAGTTGCAACACAAATTTTAATCAAATCTCTCCTCCCTGCCAGTTCAAATTGCACAACTCTCGGAAAAAGACTGAGTGACTGAGGCTTTATAAGGCATTGGCCAGACCACACTTGGAGCATTGCAAGCAGTTCTGGGTCCCTCATCTTAGAAAGGATGTGTTGGAAATGGAAGGGTCCGGAGGAGATTCACAAGAATGATTCCGGGAGTGCTTGATGGCTGTGGGTCTATAGCCACTGGAGTTCAGAAGAATGAGCAGGGATCTCATTGAAACTTATCGAATATTGAAAGGCCGAGATACAGTCGGCGTGGAGAGGATGTTTCCAATAATGTGCGAGTATTGGAGGAGAGAGCACAGCCTTAGAATAGTTTTATCCCTTTAGAACAAAAATGACAAGAAGTTTCTTTAGCCAATGAATGGCAAAACTGTGGAATTCATTGGCATAGATGGCTGTGACTCTAAGCCATTGGGTATATTTATAGTGGAGGTTGATAAGTTTTGATTAGTTTGGATGTTAAACATTACACAGAGAAGGGAGAAGAATAGGGCTGAATGGGATTGTAAATCAGTCGTAATGAAAAAGCATATTTGACTCAATAGGCCAAGTGGCCCAATTCTGCTCCTGTGGTTTTCTGTACCTACCCGATCCATGCTTCTCTTTCAGATCACCCTTCAGTTTCCTGCGATTTAATGAATAAAGTCCAACTTCTCTCTATACCTCAGTCCCTCAAGTATTGTCAGCCGTCTCTCATGGTTCCAATGTGACAAAAATGCCTGAAGAATGTGCTCCCAGATTTTGATGAGAGCAGAGCTCAGGAGATTAATCTTAATTTCCCCAAGAATTCTGCAACATCCAGACTTTGTTACGCTGCTCAAAAAGTTGCAGGTTCTTGCTACTCTCTCTCTCACTCATTTCTAGGTGCATGGCACACTTTGCACTGAGTACCTAGTAGACCTGGAATTTCTAGACCACACCCTGGAGAAGTTCAAAGTTCAAAGTTCTCTGTTCAGATGGAGAGTAGCAGGTGTCCCAAAACTGCTGCACATTCCATTTTCCCAATTTCACCTGATTTTTCCCCATTCTCCTCCACCACTACATGTCAAAGAAGATTGGAAGTACGTTGCCATGGTGATTGACCGGATCTTTCTCTGGATATTCGTCATTGCTTGCCTGTTGTTAGCCATTGGACTCTTCCTGTGGACTCTTCCTGCCCCCGTGGCTGGCTGGAATTATCTGAAGGTGGGAGGACAGTGGAGCCAGGATCACACACTGCAACTGACCCTGACTACCGTGACCCAGTTCTCCGAGGCAGGGGGTACCTGTGCTCCCACGCACTGAACACCAGGACCACTCTCTACACCCAGCTGTTACCAATGCTGCATTTTAATGAAAATAGATATTAATAAAAATATTATTTAATATTTTGGATTTATGGTGGCTCGGTAAAATTTTCATCATTGGGTTGATGTTTCTTCAATGAAATGGAATATTCCAGAAGATACTTGCATCTATTGGTCTTCATTAGTCAGAGGATTGAGTTCAAAGATGCAAGATGATATGGCAGCTCTATAAAACTCTGGTTGGACCACACTTGGAGTATCGTGTTCAGTTGGTCACACCATTACAGGAAGGTTGTGGAAGCTTTCGAGAGGGGCAGAGGAGATTTACCGGGATGCTGCCTGGATTAGAGAAAATGTCTTATAAGGATAGATTGAGTGAACCTGGGCTTTTCCCTCTGGAGAGAAGGAGGATGAGAGGTGTCTTGATAGAGGTGTAAAAGGTGATAGGTCATATATCCAGTAGATGGCCAGAGACTTCTTCCCAGGGTGCAAATGGCTAATACAAAGGGCATAATTTCAGGTTGATTGGTGGAATGTATTGGGGGGTGGTGTGTCAGAGGTAGGTTTTTACTCAGGGAGTAGTAGGTGTGTGTAACGCTTTGCCGGGGTGGTGTTAGAGGCAGAAACATTAGGGATCTTTAAGAGGCACATATATGATAGAACAATGGAGGGTAACATGAGGGAAAAGGTTCAGATTGATCTTCATGTATTTAGAGATACAGAGTGGCTTTCTGTTGCCATCCCCCTCAACAACAGGTTACCACTCTGCCTGCTGTTGGAGAGAGCGACGCAGCAGAGGAAAATCACACTGCGTCTGGCTCTGTGACTCAAAAGAGAAGTGATGGGAAGAGACAAGCTGTGGCGAAAGGAGAATGGAAAGGATGTTCCGTGGGTGAGAATGAGATTCCCGGATGATAGGTTTCCTCCCGGGTACCAGGGTCCAGCACACCTCGGATTGAGTCCTCAGCATTCTGAGGTGGCAGGGCGAATGGTCAGAGGTCATGGTCCATATAGATATCAATGAGATGGGAAGGACGAGAGATGAGCTTCTGCGAAGGGAGTTCAGGGAGTTAGGTGCTAAATTAAAGGGCAGAGCCTCCCGGGTTGTGATCTCAGGATTGTTACCTGTGCTGAGTGCAAGTGGGCCAGAACTAGGAAGATTATACAGTTTAACACGTGGCCAAGGAGTTGATGTAGGAGAGAGGGCATAAGATTTTTGGATCACTGGGTTCTCCTGCAGGGAAGGGGCGTCCTGTACAGAAGAGACGATTGCACCTGAACTGAATGGGACTAATAGCCTAGCGGGAAGGTTTGCTAATGCTGCACGGTGAGGTTTAGCTAGAATTGCATGGGTAACAGACGGCCAGAAGAGTTAGTGGAGAGTTTGTGGAGACAGATATAAGGAAGACCTCAGTCAAAGTCAGGAATCAAAAGGTTTAGCATGGTGAGACTAGTGTCCTGAGCTGCGTATATTTCAAAGTGAGAAGTATTGTATGGAAGGTCGATCATGGATGAACACCTGGAATTATGACATTGTAGCCATTAGTGAGACTTGGTTGCAGGAGGGGCAGGACTGGCAGTTCAATATTCTGGGACTCCGTAGTTTTAGACGTGACAGAATGGGAGGGACTGAAGGACGGGTGGCGTTACTAGCCAGGGAAAACGTTTCAGCAGTGCACAGTCAGGACAGATGGGAGAACTCATCTAGTGAGGCATTATGGCTAGAACTGAGAAATAAAAGAGCTATGACATCATTAATGGGGCTATATTATAGACCACCCAACAGTCAGCGGGATTTACAGGAACAAATTTGTAGAGATTGCAGACTGTTTCAAAAAACATAACTTTGTTATAGTAGGTGATTTTAACATTCCTCATATTGACTGGGACTCCCATGCTGTAAAAGAATCAGATGCTGTAGAGTTTGTCAAGTGTGTTCAGGAAAGTTTCCTGAATCAGCACGTAGGGAGAAGGGGTTGTGATGCATACTGACTCAATGACGGGCAGAAAAAGGGAAGAAGACCAACACAGTGAGTATACAGAGCTGGGAAGAGGCTGAAGACAAGGACCTCCGAGGTTGTAATCTCTGGATTACTCCCTGTGCCACGGGCTAGTGCGGGTAGGAATGGGATGGTAGCACAGATGATCGAGTGGCTGCGGAGATGGTGCAGGGGACAGAGTTTCAAGTTTTTGGATCATTGGAATCCTTTCGGGGGAAGGGGTGACCTGTACAAAAGGAATGGGTTTCACCTGAACTGGAGCGGAACAAATATCCTGACTGCGAAGTTTGCTAATGCTACCCTGTCAAGTCGTACAGTCCGTTCAAAAGCTCAACTCCGGCAGGGAAGTGACTGTCTATTGTTTGTCGTAATCACTTACCAGAAAAAGTGTGATTTATAAAGTATTTTGTTGCATTTGTTTGGTTTTATTTGCCAGCAGCAAGTCATCACTGAGCTGCACCCGTGCTATCCTAAACCAGAAAATAAACCTTGAATAAACTTTCGCATCTGTATCTAGACAGGAGCCGGACGCAGCCTCTATGGAAGTGAGGCAAAGCGGCATCAACTTCATGGACCCTTACAGATTACAGAGGAGATGGTGTTTCCTAGCCTGAGCCAAAAAGGTGGTAATTTCTGGTTTATTAGCTGAGCCACGTGCAAATTGGCACAGGGTGAAGAAGATTAGAGAGTTAAATACGTGCCTCTGGGAATAGTGTAGGAAAGAGGGTTTGAATTCATGGAGAACTGGCACCAGTACTGGGGAAGGAGGGAGCTGTTCTATTGGGACGGGCTCCACCTGAACCATAAAACAGTGAAAACCTGCAGATGCTGTCACCCGGTTCGGACATGGCCCAAGTGCGGAGTGAGAGACACTGAAGCAGGTCGATACTTCACAGACTTTATTGCGAACAGTGTTAAAGGGAAAGGAAACAGTCAACACTAGGCCAAACCGAGCCGTTAACTAAAACTCTCAAATGGAAAACGAAGTCTACACTGTGGTTGAAAAGAACAACAAAGAGTTAAAGGAATATCGCTGGTCTTCAGAGACAGTTGACTCGACAGTCCAATTTCTCAGGCAAGGCGGAATGCAGATAGCGAAGCGTAACTATGTTCAAATCTCGACAAAAACTGCGATGGAATGAATGGAGTTAAATACTATCACAATGAAATGATAACAAGCTGACACGCAATTGCTGAATCTGCTGCGCTGCCGAATCCGTGGTTGTGACAGATGCTGGAAATCCGAGCCCGAAACATTGACTGTGTTTTTATTCACAGATGCTGCCTGGCCTGCTGAGTTCCTCCACCTGACCCGTGATGGGACCTGGATCTGGTGAATTGCATATCTCGGGTTTGTTAGAAGTTTGTTTGTTTGTTTACAGGTAGAGTGTGGCGTCGGCCCTTCCGGCCCATTGACCCGTGTAGACCAGCAACCACCAACAGACCTGATTTAACCCGAACCCAATCACCAATTAAACTCTGTGATAGGTCTTTGGACTGTGGGAGGAAACCGAGGCACCCAGAGAAAACCCACACATTCCACAGGGTGGACGTACAAAATCCTCAGAGAGGATGCTGGGATTGAACTCTGAACTCCAACGTCACAAACTGAAATAGCATCGCGCTGACCGCTACCCAACCATGGTGCCCAAATATATTAATATAGATAATATTATGTGGGGCACAGATAGATACCAGTGTCTTTTCCCCACCGGTGAAATGTCTCGTCCCAGAGGACAGGCATTGGAAGTGAGAGAGGGTAATTTCAAAGGAGATACGAGGGGCAAGTTTCTGAAACAGAGAGGGGGAGAGTCTGGAATTCACTGCCGGGGTGGTGGTGCAGACAAATATGATAGAGACGTTCAAGTGGTCCTTGGATAGAGACATGAATTGGCAGGAAGTGGAGGGATATGGACATTGTGTGGGCAGAAATGATTAGTTTCACTGGACATTTGATAGTGAATTTTAATTATTTCGACACATCAAGTCCAAAGGGTCTGTTCCAGTGCAATATTGTTCTGTGTCCGATGTTTGAAATGACATTGAAGGGAACGGAGGGAAATGGATGATACACAGGAGGAGGACATTTAGTACACATTGTCACCAAGATCAGCACAGTATTGTGGGCGGAATGGCCAGTCCAGTGCTGTACTGTTCTATGTTCCAACAACTGGGCTCTGATCACATTCACCCTCTCGATCTCAACCACCGACCAGGGTCAGAAACATCGCAAATGTTGTCTCTGGTGAAATTCTTGTCTCGCACGTCAAATGAGTAGAATGTCTGGCCTTTGAACTTTTCCATGTCTGATGAGCGTGTCTGTGCAGAAATCCATCCAGGGTTCCTCCCCCAGCCGAGGTCACACAGACCGATTCCCGCTGTGGTTCAGCTGCGAGACGGTGGTTTATTGTCGGCTGAAACACAAACAATGAGTTGTGTGAGGTGAGCCGGTGAAGAATGGGAGAGTTAAACTATGTGGCAGGCACTGTCTGAGTGGTTTTCCCGAGTCTCTGACCTTCGGGGTTTTGGGACTCAGGAATAAGTCACCTCTGCTGGTCCTGAGAATGGACCTGTGGCCAGGGAAAAATGAACTGGACAACATGGATGTTTCTCACTACCATGCCAGGTTACTGCTGGATGCAGGGTGCTGAGGGCAGAAGCACCCATGGGTGGGGGACTCTATCAGCAACACAATGCTGCTGTCCTGATGCTGGACTCATATCAGGGGCCCTGAACAGACTATGCAAAATGAATGTGGAGAAAAGACAACTCAGTCCCTCCAATCCGTTCTGTCACTTGATCAGATAGTGGCCGATGTGTTTTAGCTCTGACCAACCTTCACGGTCCAAAACCAGCAAATTCCAGCCGGTTCCAACCGGGAATTCCCACCTGTGTTGGAGAGGCTTGTACATCTCCATGGCAACACCAGTGTTTCCAGAGCAGCTAGGCTACGGTGACGTTGTACAACTGCCCCACGTTCTGTATTCCCCACGAGAACAAATGGTTTCTCTACATCCATCAGAATGGACTACCTTAACATTGGCAGCTCCTCTCATATCATGTTCTGGTGTGGGATCTCCAGCACACAGGAACATAAGGGAATCAGTCAGATCACACCTAGTTGTACCATGTTCTGGTGTGGATCTTCAGTGTTCAGGAACACAAGAGGCTACAGAGAGTCCAGGACTGAACCAGTTCATCATGAAATTCTCTTCCCACCATTGAGAACATTTACAAGGGATGATGTCTCAGGAAGGTGCCATCCATCAGAGAACCCCACCAGCTGGGCCGTATCCGCTACTTAATGCCATCTTCAGGCAGCAGGTACAGGAGCCTGAAGTTACATACATCGAGGTGCAACAACAGCTTCTTCCCCATTGCCATCAAGGTCTTGAACACACCTGGTTGTGGTTCCTCTCCATGCCTTGTGGTGCATTGGGTGGCAATCTAGCCATTTTGTTAACATTTAACTGTTTTCATGAGGTTGAGTTGACAGCTCAATACTCCACTGATCACCGATGGGAAGTGTGCAAGGTACCGGACAGATTCAAACCTGGGACCAATTGTGCAAATGGCTGGGAACATTGAACCCTGCCTCATCTCGCCAGTAGATCTGGTTCAGATGACACAGTGAACTTGCTCAGGGATGGATGTCCTTTCCCTGAAGTCATCGTGAGGAGTTACTGATGGATCCAGAAGAGGACGGGGACTGTGAGTGGGACTTCAAGGAAAGGACTTCTCCAGTCTCACCACTTCCACAGCAGTTGATATGGTTTAGCGGGCCTGTCCAAAGATGTTGCAACGTACCTTGGAGATGACCGTAGATGGACTGAGTGGGACGTTGCAGAGCCTAGTAGAGAACACAGAAATGGTGTGAACAGCTTGACAGCTCATGCTGTGGGAAAAGCTTCAATGTTCCAGAGGTGACCTTCCTTACCATGTAGGTGTTGTTTGAATCGACCTGGTGACCTCCTGAACCCTACAAGAGAACACAACTGCATCATTACAAACAAGAGAAAAATCTGCAAATGCTGGAAATCCAAGTAACAGACACAAAATGCTGGAGGAATTCAACAGGCCAGGCAGCATCTATAGAAAAAAAGTACAGTTGACATTTTGAGCTGAGACCCTTCATCAGGCCTGAGGAAAAAAAGATGAGGAATAGTGGAGGGGAGAGGATAAAGACACACACTGGGTGATAGAAGAAACCAGGAGGAGTGGTGGGGTGAAAGAGCTACAGGTCTGGAGAAGGGGGAATCTGTGGAAAAGACATTCCCATTCCGACATGTTAGTCCGAAGTCTCCTCTACTGTCAAGATGAGACCACACTCAGGTTGGAGGATCAACACCTTATATTCCATTTGGGTAGCCTCCAACCTGGTGGCATGAAAATTGATTTCTTGAAGTTACTGTAAGGACCCACTCATTCTCCATTCCCCATTCCTATTTCCCATCTTACCTCCTTACCTGCCCATCACCTCCCTCTGGTGCTTCCTTCCTTCCATGGCCTTCTGTCCTCTCGTCTTTGATTCCAATCCCCATTCCAATTCCAACATGTTGATCCATGGCCGTCTTTACTAAAATGATGAGGCTACTCTCAGGTTGAAGGAGAAACACCTCATATTCCATCTGGGCAGACTCCGAACTGATAGCTAGAACAGTGATTTCTCTATATTCCAGTAAATTCTCACATCCCCCTTTCCTTTTCTTCCATTCCCCACGCTGGCTCTCTTCTTACCTCCTTATTTGACTATCACCTTTTCCTGTGTGTCTTCAGTCTTTTAGCTTTTCCACTGACACCACTCAGCTACTCACTGCATCCTCCTCCCCCACTCACTTGTCTTCACCTATCATCTTCTAGCTTATGCCTCATCCCCTCCTGCCATGATGGGCAGAAGGGCCTGTTCATAGAAACATTGAAACATAGAAAATAGGTGCAGGAGTAGGCCATTCTGCCCTTCCAGCCTGCACCGCCATTCAGTACGATCATGGCTGATCATCCAACTCAGAACCCTGTACCAGTCTTCCCTCCATACCCGCTGATCCCTTTAGCCACAAGGGCCATATGTAACTCCCTCTCAAATATAGCCAATGAACTGGCCTCAACTGTTTCCTGTGGCAGAGAATTCCACAGATTCACCACTCTCTGCGTGAAGAAGTTTTTCCTAATCTCGGTCCTAAAAGGCTTCCCCTTTATCCTCAAACTGTGACCCCTTGTTCCTGTGCTGTACAGCTGTACGGTCTGTGGTCAATATCCAGGAACAGTTACACCACATACATTTGCAAATCATTCAGACATTGCAGAAATATTCAATGAACCACAATGTCACTGGGGAATATCCCTGATGTAAGAAGCCAAGAACATACCAGAACGATCCCCACACAATTCTACTTATCTGAGAAAAGCATCAGAACTCACCGGGACATCCCTGGCCAAGGAAACATTTTCATAATCTGCCCCTGAGCTCCGGTGATCAGTTTCTGTGGGTGGGTCTGTGAAATAGAGTATAAATTATCAGTAACAGCCGTCTCCAAGCTGTGAGTCCCACATTGCTGTCACAACACAACGACGGGCTCTTTCACAATCAGTCCCCGACCTTCACATTTTAATAACCCCACACAACAATCGGATCAGAATGAACCATTTAGTCACACGTACGGGACGGGTGGTTTCTAAACGCTCTGCGTCTGATGAGGAAAATGCCTCCAGTGACAGCGAGAACCCCCAGCACGACAGCCAGAATGAGCCAGGCCAGGTACGATGGGGCTCGGGACATCTCTGTTTGAGGAATGGAAAGGAAATCACATCAGTGGGTAAACATCTGGGAAGCTCACTGTCAGTGTAGAAAGAATCCATTCAGCCCATCCTCCTGTGCCAGCTCTTTGAAAAAGGTGTTTACTATATCTAATAAATCCATTCAGGGACACACTGCTGAATAAATAGAACTTGTACTCACTGGTTACGATGAGCTGGGTGCCGTTCCCGTCGATGTCTCCCCACACTCTGCAGTAATAGACAGCAGAATCACTGTGCACCACGTCTGTGACTGTCAGGGTGAAGCTGCTGTTGGACGTGTCTCTGTAGGACTGGAACCTCTCAGTGAAACCCCGTCCCCACTCTGGGCTGCCTCCTGCCCTGTGTGTTAAAACCCACTGCATGTCCTGCCCAGCAACACATAAAAGTTGCTGGTGAACGCAGCAGGCCAGGCAGCATCTCTAGGAAGAGGTACAGTCGACGTTTCAGGCCGAGACCCTTTGTCAGGACTAACTGAAAGAAGAGATAGTAAGAGATTTGAAAGTGGGAGGGGGAGGGAGAGACCCGAAATAATAGGAGAAGACAGGAGGGGGAGCGATGGAGCCAAGAGCTGGACAGGTGATTGGCAAAAGGGATATGAGAGGATCATGGGACAGGAGGCCCAGGGAGAAGGAAAAAGGGGGAGGGGGGTAAAAGCCCAGAGGATGGGCAAGGGGTATAGTGAGAGTGACAGAGGGAGAAAAAGGAGAGAGAGATAAAGAATGTATGTATATAAATAAATAACAGATGGGGTACGAGGGGAAGGTGGGGCATTAGCAGAAGTTTGAGAAGTCAATGTTCATGCCATCAGGTTGGAGGCTACCCAGACGGAATATAATGTGTTGTTCCTCCAACCTGAGTGTGGCTTCATCTTTACAGTAGAGGAGGCCGTGGATAGACATATCAGAATAGGAGTGAGATCCTCTCATAGCCCTTTTGCCAAACAACTGTCCAGCTCCTGGCTCCATCCCTCCCCCTCCTGTCTTCTCCTATCATTTTGGGTCTCCCCCTCCCCCTCCCACTTTCAAATCTCTTACTAGCTCTTCTTTCAGTTAGTCCTGACGAAGGGTCTCAGCCCAAACCGTCGACTGTACCTCTTCCTAGGGATGCTGCCTGGCCTGCTACGTTCACCAGCAAATTTCATGTGTTGCTTGAAATTCCAGCATCTGCAGATTTCCTCGTGTTTGCATGTCTTGCCCAGGTAGCTTCCGTACCAGCGGACGTCATTGTCTTCCAGTCTGTCTTTGCTCATGGTACACCATAACCATACTGTGTGACCTTCAGAGACACACTGTATGCTCGGGAATTGGATAAGTACAGGAACATCTGCACCTCACTTCAACTCCAGCTTGAGGGGTGGCTGGGACAGAGTTGCTGAGTGGGGAACGTGGTTTTGAAAAGTGTTCCTGAGACACAGAGGTGCAGAGAACAAGCTCTGTCTACAGAATTCCACTGAAAGCCGAGGGTAGGAGACAAATCTCCACAGTGTGTAATATATGTTTTGAAGGTGCACTGTGGTCTGGAGGAACATTGTGTCATGTGGTTGTATACAGAATATGTTTACAGTCAAATCACAATAAACTTGAACGATTACGAAGGCAAAGGTGCTTGCGACACTGAAAGGTATGAAAGTAGGTAAGTCACCTGGGCCACACGGTCAACACCCGAGGGTTCTGAACATTGTGGCTGAAGAGATTGCAGAGCCATTAGTAATGATCTTTCAAGAATCTCTAGATTCTGAAATGGTTCTGGAAGACTGTAAAATTGTAAATGTCACTCCATTTATTCCCACTCTTTGCCTCGTGCCAATCAGTCAATTCTCACTCTATGCTAGTATCTTTCCTGTAATACCATGGACTCTTATCTTGTTAAGCAGCCTCACGTGGACCTTGTCAAAGGTCTTCTGAAAATCTGAGGGCTCGATATAGACCGATTCTCCTTTCTCTACCCTGCCTGTTATTTCCTTAAATAATTCCTCAGATCTGTCAAGCAGGACATCCCCTCAAGGAAACCGTGCACACTTTGGCCTATTTTATCATGTGTCTCCAAGTACCCTGAAACCTCGTCCTTAATAATGGACTCCAACATCTTCCCAACCACTGAAGTCAGGCTCACTGGCCTATAATTTCCTTTCTTTTGCTTCCCTCCCTTCTTAAATAGTGGAGTGACATTGGAGAGGGTCGAGAGGAGATTCCTATGATGAGTCGCACACAGATCATTAAATAAACTACAGTGCACAGTATGAGAGGTAATATACTAATGTGGACTGTGGATTGGTTATGAACAGAAAACAGTCTGTTCACAACCAGTTTCTGAAACGGAAATGGCCACTTTAGGATTGTGTGACTGTGAGTGTTGGGGTATCACTGTGAATTGATCGGTGATATCAGTGAGGGGAATGTGTGACGGTTAATGTTACTGATTGGCAGTGTGGAAACGTAAATTTGCCGGATCAAATAACCACAGCACAAAAAAAATTGTTACTTATCTTTTCACCAGTTTATTTCTTCGATCTCAGTCGGCAAGTGAACTTGGTCCCGACATCAGGGGAGAAGCGTTCTCATCCCTCCAGTGGTTCAACAAGTTCACTGACTGATGTCAGAATTGTTACAAGGTATAAGACCACCGAAAAAGACACTCAGGTTGATACAAAAGAACAGTCAGTTCGATAGACATCCCAGCTACTCAAATAGGGCAAAACTTAATAACCTAGAAAAACGACTCTACTGAAATTTAAATTTTAATTGATAAAAGAACGTCCTATCTTAAGCTCCATCAGCAACCACCTTTTGTCGAAACCAAAAGGTGTGAAAAGTCAGGAGACGTCTTTTGTGGAGAACTTATATCATTCCCTCCTTTTTATCATTTAATGATAAATCTTGAAGGAATCCATCATGTTTACAACAACCTATAAGAAGGGGACTAACCTATTTTATAAGAATTACTATGGTTATAATTAAAACTTTTATCAGAGCTACATGCAGAAGCATTCCCCAGAAGTCTCCAAAAATGTTAAAAGGCCATGGCCAGGTTTCCTTACCATCGGTAAACACATGCATCTTTTCTCCAATTCCCTTAATTTTCTAGATTTCCTGAGTGATATGCTGAGATAGATCTGTAATATTAGAGGCTTCATCTGGAATATAAATACAGTATTCCTTTCCTATGACAGCACATGTCCCTCCTTTCTCTGCTAGCAATAAATCTAATGCCATCCTATTCTGTAAAACTACCATCCTCAGAGCTACTATTTCAGTAGTTAAATCCGTAATCTGGGTCTGGACATCAGTTAAAACCTTAGCAGTACTATTCGCCAACTCTAGTGCAGCTGTCAACTTGATTACTTCTCATGAATTTCGGGCTGTCCCATAGAAAGCAGATCCCAGCAGGAGAATATCAGGATAGAGTATGTACAGTGGGTGAAATGTGGATAAAACCGGAGGAGATGAGCAATGATCAGATGGTGCAGCAAGTTATTGCACAGAACTCGCGGGCATCTGCAAGGCACAAGCATAACTGTGGAAAGATGTCTGGCAGTGTGTGCATACAAGGTCCAGGCCCCAAACCCCAAAAGCAATATAGGTTTCCAAAAAAAAAAGCAGAGAAAGATGTCGGTAAGGTAATACAGTGTCTGGTACAACAAGGGGTACTGAGGCCAGTAGCCTCCACTAACAACTCACCCATGTGGCCAGTGAGGAAACCAGATGGTAGTTAGAGACTGACAATAGACTATTGAGAGCTGAATGAAGTAAGTCCGTTAACAGCCCCAACTGTAGTAACTTGCCGGGAGACGGTGGTCAAACAGAATGAAAGAGCACAATGGTTCACAGTTTTAGATGTAAATAATGGACTTTGGTCTATCCCACTAGAACGACAGTGTCAATACAAATTTGCATTTAACTTTCTGGATCAGCAGTATACATGGACTGCCCTACAACGGGGTCCCATATTTCCCCATCTATATTTCACCAACGCTTAGGTAAAGGGTTTTCAAAACCCGAGTGCTTGGTACAATATGCAGACTGAAACCAAGCAGGAACACTATCAGCTATTGACAGAACTGCTGCAATCATTGGAAGTTGTCACAGGTAGATAGGGTCAGAAAGAAAACTTTTGGCTCATTGGTATTCATAAATCAAAGTACTGAGTACAGGAGATGGAATGTTATGTTGAAGTTGTATACAATGTCGCTGAACGTAATTTGGAGTATTGTACATTCGAGGGGTGATTGATAAGTTCGTGGCCTAAGGTAGAAGGAGACCATTTTAGAAAACCTATCAATTTTCAATGATCTGAAACAGAAATACCACAAAAGTTATTAACTTCAAACTTTCTGCATAATCACTCAAAGAGTTGAATTGCACATGTATGTAACGAGAGCTGTATAACAGAACTCCTTCTACCGCAGGCCACAAACTTATCAATCACCCCTCGTAGTTTTGGAAAGACGTAAATAAGGTTGAAAGAGTACAGAGAAGATTTTCAAGGATGACATCAGAACTAGAGGATTTGAGCTCTAAGGAAAGATTTAAGAGGTTACATCTTCATTCCTTAGAATGTAGAAAATTGAGGGGAGATTTGATGGAGAGATACAAAATTGTGGGGGGGGGGTTAGATAGGGTAAATGTAAACAGGCTTCTTCCACTGAGGTTGGGTAGAAATACCACTGGATGACATGGATTGAGGGTGAAGGTGAAAAGTTTAAGTGGAACGTGAAGGAAATCTTCTTCACTCAGAAGGTGGTGAGAGTGTGGAACGAGCTGCCAGCACAAGTGGTGCATGCAAGCTTGATCCGAAAGTTTACGAGAAGTTTGGATAGGTACGTGGATGATCAGGGTATGGAAGTCTCAGTGCCGGTCAATGGGAATAAGCAGCTTAAATCGTTCAACACAGACTCGATGGACTGAAGGGACTACTGTACTTTACTGTGACTCGATGACTCTAATAGTGTCCTTTCTACCATTAATTATATTCTCTTACTTACTTTGAATTTAATGGCCAGTCTATTTCTTTTACACACATCATTTTATCCTCTTCTCCCGTCCACGTGTTCTGACTGTTTTTCTGATTGGTAACATCGTCCAGTTCTGACAACTCACACCCACAGGGTGAGCTCTTAGTAAATTGGTTTATTATTGTCACATGTACTGAGATATAGAGAAAAACCTGTTCATCCACAAAATGACTTGCCAAGATTTTCTATATTATTCCAGAGTACTTGTCCTTTTCCTCTTTTCCACTTCCCAACTGTTCCCAGTTTACACTCCAGGGAAAACCATCCGACTCTCTGTTCTACTGGGGACATTACAGAACCCCCTGTGTCTGACAGTCATCGTGTGAAGGTTGAATACTGAGATGCTGTTATTGTCGGTGTGAACTGACGTTGACTTACCAGTTACATTGAGCTGTGTTCCTCCTCCGTAGATGTAACTCCACACACTGCAGTTGTACACTGCAGTGTCACTAATAGATGTGTTACTGATGGTCAGAATGTAACTGTTACTCACGACATTCCTGTAAGACTGAAAACGGTCAGAGATACACCCAGACCTGCTCACAGAGTCATTCACAAAGTGACTCAACGCCCACTCGCTCTTGTTCCCCGGCCGCTGGTGGTACCACTGGACATCGGTGACAGTCACACTGGCATTATACAAGGCACAGTGGAGCTGGACAGTTACACCCTCCGGCACCTTGCTGATTGGTGGATCCTGCACAAGGACGGGATCATCCGCGGGATCTGTGTGTTGGATATGTAGACATTAATGTATATTTATGGAGCTCAATACAAGGCAGTGTATTTCCCCAGCATTTAACAATTTCTAATATTTAAATAAATGTTAACCACAAGAATAATTTACAGCCCCTTTACTGAAGTCAGTGATATCTGGCTGGTTCTGATGTTCTGGCTGCCCTACGGTCATGGGGTCTGTTACAGTTTGGAGAGAGTTCTGAAGATCATGTGGCATCGGTTGATAATATTTTTCCCTTTATCCCTGATCGGTCCTACCCTCAGTCTAGTCATTCTCCTGTTCTTCAGGTATGTGTAGAATGCCTTGAGGATTTCCTTATTCCTACTCCCCAAGGCTCCTTCCAGCTCTCCCAAGTCAAGTTGAGTCAAGTCAAGTCGCATTTAATTGTCATTTCAACTATAAACTGCTGGTACCGTACACAGTAAAAATGAAACAATGTTCCTCCAGGACCATGGTACTACATGGAACAACACAAAACTACACTAGACTAAGTAAACCGACACAAGGCTACACTAGATTACGTAAGACAACACAAAAACTACACTAGACTGCAGACCTACACAGGACTACATGAAGTACACAAAACAATGCAGGGTGAATAAATAATAAACACGACAAGAGGCACATGATAATAAATGATGTAGATGTCAGTCTACTCTCTGGGTATTAAGGAGTCTGATGGCATGGGGGAAGAAACTGTTGCACAGCTGTCATGAGATGCAAATGCTTCGATACCTTTTGCCAGATGGCAGGAGGGAGAAAAGTTTGTATGAGGGGTGCGTGGTGTCCCTCACAGTGCTGTTGGCTTTACGGGTGCGGCGTGTATTGTAAATGTCTGAAATGGCGGGAAGAGAGAACCTAATGATCTTCTCAGCTGACCTCACTATCCACTGCAGAGTCTTGCTATCTGAGACAGTGCAATTCCCGAACCAGGCAGTGATGCTTCTCCCAACCAAAGATTCTTCCTTATAACTCTCAAGAGCCCCGTCTGATGTTTTACTTCATAAATGTTAAGTGTACTTCCTTCTTCCTCTTCACCAGATGTTCCACTTCTCTTGTCAACCATGGTTCCTTCACCCTCCCTTCCTTTCCCTGACTCAAGGGGACAAAGCTATCCAGAACTCCATGGAAGTGGTCCCTAAACAACTTCCACATTTCTGTTCAGTGAGTGGTAGAATTAACAATGTTTGAATGAGGAGGGAGAATTAACACAAAAACAGAAGAAAAATGAGTAGGAGTCGGCCATCTGGCCCACCGAACCCGCTCATCCATTCAATAATATCATGGCTGATCTGGCCATGGACTCATCTCCACCTACCTGCTATTTCCCCATAACCCTTAATTCCCACTATGCAAAAATCTATCCAACCCTGTCTTAAATTAATTTGGTTCATCTAAATCCTTCACCAGTCAAGACTTTTAGTCAGGCACCTTTGTACAGTGCTGAGCTGTAATAATAATAATAATAATAATAATAACTTATTCATTGAGCACTCTTCATACAGACAGTGTTTTTCAAAGTGCTTTAAAAAGAGTGAAAGGGCAAACATGAAAATAAAATGAAAAAATAGAAATAAACATGAAAATTAAAGACAAAAAGATACACGTAGCCCAGAGAATGTCACCATGATTCTCTGACACCATCTTGCATCCAAGACCAAGTTGGTGCTGTCTTTCATTGATTCTACAATGGTGATTATTCTGTTGTGGACTTATGGAGTATGCCCGCAAGAAAATGAATCGCAGGGTTGAATATGGTGACATATATGGACTTTGAAAATAAATTTACTTTGTTTGATCTTTGAAAATATGTTAATTGTGAAATAAATAGTGGCAGTTAAAAGTGTAACTGATTCTACATCCCTTATTGTTTTAGGTTTTGAATTCCACAGTTTCGGAGCTTTTGGAAGAGATGGTTGAGATTTAAGAGAGCCTCATCTATGACTCTGGACACTGAACAGCTTCTCCCTTTCTCTCCTGTGATAACACACTCCACATTGACATTTATTTTCAAATATCCAACTGGACACACAGAGCAGACGATCAGTCACCATGTTGGTGCTCCCCACCCATGAGTTAGGGGCCACAGTGCTCTGGATCGTGTCCCAGTGATGGGGCTCCAGTATTACACTGTGTGTTCTTCAGTACAATGTGCCCAGCCACGGGAAGTGAGTGGTGGTGGAATAACTCCCAATGCAGGAACACACTGCTGAATAAATAGAACTTGTACTCACTGGTTACGATGAGTTGGGCGCCGTTCCCGTTGATGTCTCCCCACACTCTGCAGTAATAGACGGCAGAATCATTGTGCACCACGTCTGTGACTGTCAGGGTGAAGCTGCTGTTGGACGTGTCTCTGTAGGACTGGAACCTCTCACTCAAACGGTATTCCTTCTCTGTGCTGCTTCTTGCCCTGAGCATAGAAACCAACTCCATGGTCTTCATGTTCTGCCCAGGTAGTTTCCGATACCAGTGGAGGTCAGTGTCTTCTGGTCTGATATTGCTGATGGTACAGCAAAACCACGCCTTGTGACCCTCAGTGACACGCTGTATGCTCGGGGACTGGATAAGGACAGGTTTGTCTGCACCTGTAAGGGAGAATATCGTCACTTCAACCCCAGCTTGAAGCAGACATCTTCTGTTACATGACCTCTAGTGAAAGTACAAACACTTTATTGCTTCTGATATTAATATTATGTTGCAGCTGTTCCCGAGTTTACAGAGTTCAGGCCAGACCAATGTTGGGTGATAAATATGTGCTTCAGGTAATCACCACCCACTTCGAATTGAACGTGGAACAGTACGGAACTGGACAGGACATCTGGCCTTGATGTTGTGATGACCTTGATGCTTATTTATGTTAAATATCCTCCTCCACTCATATCGTTATATTATCATATCACCATATCATTCATATCGCTCCATTCCCTTTTTTATTCACGTGTCTATCTAAAATCCTCTTAAAGTCAAACAAACTACCTGCTTCACTACTACCCAGTAATCTATTCCAGGCAGATAGAGTAGATTCTGGTTAATTGGGCCATCAGTTAATCAGGGAACTGCTCATTTGGGACATCTGATGAATAACAAAAACGAGTTGAGAAAATAGCCAGGATTCACTTTGTTTATTTGGGACACTATGTCTCTTAATTGGGACAGGAGGCTGTTACTGCACAGTTTCTAACGAGTGTCTGTAGTGTGCACATGTAAGGCTGTTACACAACTCTGCTTTGAGTGAATAGTTTTTAAATACCATCAAAGCACATGCTCTTGTTCAAAAAGCAGTGATTTTGTCATTGATAGTTGATGAAAAATAAGCAGTAAGACAATTCAGAAATGTTTTGCTCATTGCCTATGTACACTACATATAAACTCGCCCCTCACTTGAGCTTTAAACTGTCCCCTGCTCTAAACCTATAATCATGTCTGGTGCTTGACATTTCTATCATGAGGAAGAACAACCCGAGATTGACCAAGCTGTCCTTGTATTTCATTCCCTCTAATCCAGGCAGTATCCCAGTGAACCTCGTCTGCAGTCTTTCCACAGTCTTCGCATCCTCTCTACACCAGGGTAATGGGAACTGTATGCAATACTCCAGGTGGATCCGTCTAAAGATTTATACATCTGCAACATGACTTGGAGTCATGGAGCACAACAGCACCGGAGCCGCCAGCCTATTCAACCTTTCCCTATACTTCAGTCCTCGTGTCCTGGCAACATGCGTGTAAATTTTTTCTGCACCTTTCAGCCTTATTATCTTTCCTGTGGAGAGGTGACCAGAACTGCACACAATATTCAGTCAAAGGATGCAATACTGAGGCTGTATAGGACATTGGTCAAACTGCTCTCACACCTTACTTCAGTGGTTGTTCTGTTTATGGAGAAGATCCTGAGAGGCAGGATTTATGTACGTTTGGAGAGGTATAATATGATTAGGAACAGTCAACATGGCTTTGTCAAGGGCAGGTTGTGCCTTACGAGCCTGATTGAATTTTTTGAGGATGTGACTAAACACATTGATGAAGGAAGAGCAGTAGATGTAGTGCATATGGATTTCAGCAAGGCATTTGATAAGGTAGCCCATGCAAGGCTTATTGAGAAATTAAGGAGGCATGGGATCCAAGGGGACATTGCTTTGTGGATCCAGAACTGGCTTGCCCACAGAAGGCAACGAGCGGTTGTAGATGGGTCATATTCTGCATGGAAGTCGGTGACCAGTGGAGTGCCTCAGGGATCTGTTCTGGGACCTTTACTCTTCGTGATTTTTACAATTGACCTGGATGAGGAAGTGGAGGGATGGGTTAGTAAGTTTGCTGATGACATAAAGGTTGGGGGTGTTATGGATGGTATGGAGGGCTGTCAGAGGTTACAGCGGGACATTGATAGGATGCAAAACTCGGCTGAGAAGTGGCAGATGGAGGTCAACCCAGATAACTGTGAGGTAGTTCATTTTGGTAAGTCAAATTTGATGGCAAAATATAGAATTAATGGTAAGACTCTTGGCAGTGTGGAGGATCAGAGGGAATCTTGGGGTCTGAGTCTATAGGATGCTCAAAGCAGCTGCGCAGGTTGACTCTGTGGTTAAGAAGGCATACGGTGTATAGGCCTTCATCAATCATGAAATTCAATTTAGGAGCCAAAATGTAATGTTGCAGCTACTGTATATAAACACAGAAACATAGAAAATAGGTGCAGGAGTAGGCCATTCGGCCCTTCGAGCCTACACCGCCATTCAGTACGATCATGGCTGATCATCTAACTCAGAACCCCGTACCTGCCTTCTCTCCATATCCCCTGATCACTTTAGCCACAAGGGCCATATCTAACTCCCTCTTAAATATAGCCGATGAACTGGCCTCAACTGTTTCCTGTGGCAGAAAATTCCACAGATTCACCACTCTCTGTGTGAAGAAGTTTTTCCTCATCTCGGTCCTAAAAGGCTTCCCCTTTAACCTAAAACTGTGACCCCTCGTTCTGGACTTCCCCAACATCGGGAACAATCTTCCTGCATCTAGCCTGTCCAATCCCTTTAGGATTTTCTACGTTTCAATCAGATCCCTCCTCAATCTTCTAAATTCCAGGGAGTATAAGCCCAGTCGATCCAGTCTTTCATCATATGAAAGTCCTGCCATCCCAAGAATTAATCTGGTGAACCTTCTTTGTACTCCCTCTATGGTAAGAATGTCTTTCCTCAGATTAGGGGACCAAAACTGCACACAATACTCCAGGTGTGGTCTCACCAAGGCCTTGTACAACTGCAGTAGTACCGCCTTGCTCCTGTACTCGAATCCCCTTGCTACGAATGCCAGCATACCATTCGCCTTTTTCACCGCCTGCTGTACCTGCATGCCCACTTTCAATGACTGGTGTATAATGACACCCAGGTCTTGTTGCACCTCCCCTTTTCCTAATCAACCACCATTCAGATAATAATCTGTTTTCCTGTTTTTGCCACCAAAGTGGATAACCTCACATTTATCCACATTAAATTGCATCTGCCATGAATTTTCCCACTCACCTAACTTATCCAAGTCACCCTGCATCCTCTTAGCATCCTCCTCACAGCTAACACTGCCGCCCAGCTTTGTGTCATCCGCAAACTTGGAGATGCTGCATTTAATTCCCTCATCTAAGTCATTAATATATATTGTAAACAACTGGGGTCCCAGCACTGAGCCTTGCGGTACCCCACTAGTCACTGCCTGCCATTCTGAAAACGTCCCATTTATTCCCACTCTTTGCTTCCTGTCTGCCAACCAATTCTCTATCCACATCAATACTATACCCCCAATACCATGTGCTTTAAGTTTGCACACTGATCTCCTGTGTGGGACCATGTCGAAAACCATTTGAAATAGGACCCTGGTCAGACCCCACTTGGGGTACTGTGCTCAGTCCTGGTCGCCTCACTACAGGAAGGATGTGGAAACCATAGAAAGGGCGAAGGGTGCAGAGGAGATTTTCAAGGATGTTGCCTGGATTGGGGAGAATGCCCTATGAAAACAGATTGATTGAACTCGGCTCTTTCTCCTTGGAGTGACAGAGGATGAGAGGTGACCTGATAGAGGTGTGTAAGATGATGAGAGGCATTGATCGTGTGGATATACAGAGGCTTTATACCAGGGCTGAAATATATAAACATAGAAACATAGAAAATAGGTGCAGGAGTAGGCCATTCGGCCCTTCGAGCCTGCACCGCCATTTATTATGATCATGGCTGATCATCCAACTCAGAACCCCGCCCCAGCCTTCCCTCCATACCCCCTGACCCCTGCAGCCACAAGGGCCATATCTAACTCCCTCTTAAACATAGCCAATGAACTGGCCTCAACTGTTTCCTGTGGCAGAGAATTCCACAGATTCACCACTCTCTGTGCCAAGAAGTTTTTCCTAATCTCGGTCCTAAAAGGCTTCCCCTCTATCCTCAAACTGTGACCCCTCGTTCTGGACTTCCCCAACATCAGGAACAATCTTCCTGCATCTAGCCTGTCCAATCCCTTTAGGATCTTATACATTTCAATCAGATCCCCCCTCAATCTTCTAAATTCCAACGAGTACAAGCCCAGTTCATCCAGTCTTTCTTCATATGAAAGTCCTGCCATCCCAGGAATCAATCTGGTGAACCTTCTTTGTACTCCCTCTATGGCAAAGATGTCTTTCCTCAGATTAGGGGACCAAAACTGCACACAATACTCCAGGTGTGGTCTCACCAAGGCCTTGTACAACTGCAGTAGTACCTCCCTGCTCCTGTACTCGAATCCTCTCGCTAGAAATGCCAGCATACCATTCATCTTTTTCACCGCCTGCTGTACCTGCATGCCCACTTTCAATGACTGGTGTATAATGACACCCAGGTCTCGTTGCACCTCCCCTTTTCCTAATCGGCCACCATTCAGATAATAATCTGTTTTCCTATTTTTGCCACCAAAGTGGATAACTTCACATTTATCCACATTAAATTGCATCTGCCATGAGTTTGCCCACTCACCCAACCTATCCAAGTCACCCTGCATCCTCTTAGCATCCTCCTCACTGCTAACACTGCCACCCAGGCTGCCACAAGAAGGCACAGGTTTAAGGTGTTCGGGAGTAGGTACAGAGAAGATGTCAGCAGTAAGTTTTGAGATCCTATTGGCCGTTGATGGGGTAGCAGCGCTTTTGTAGGTGCTCCTGCTCTTTTTAATTTACTGTTTCCAACTTGTTTTGAAATCTTACTTTTAAATGCAATATTGCTTTATGATGAGTCATGCTAAAGCTACTGAAAAAGAAGAGGACCCTCCTGTAACTTTGGAATCTATTATGGAGACACTTCGGAAGCAAAAAAGTGAACTTTCAGAGGAGTTCCAGCAACTCAGCACTGAATTTAAATGAATGGATTTAAAATTGGATTCTATTAAAAAAACTTTAATTGAATACGATAAACGGATAAAAGAGAATGAAGACAATTTGACGATGTTCAATGCGAAGATTGACGACAGGAAGAGATCTGTGAAACATTAAGACAGAAGATTATCGACTTAGAAAATAGAAACAGAAGAAATAATTTACGTATTCTGGGTTTTAAAGAGCGATTGGAAGGTAATCAGCCTTCAGAATTTTTTGCAAACCTTTTGACTAATTTTTTTCTGAATATTTTAAAATCTCCACCTAAAATAGTCCAAGCTCACAGATCGCCTGTACCAAGACTTCCTCCAGGAGGACGACCACGTTCAGTAATAATTTCTCTCCACAACTTTCAAACAAAGGAACTTTTAATTCATGAATATCTTCGGAAAGTTATGATTGATTATCAAGACCAGAATTTCAGAATTGTGGAAGATTTTTTACCTGAGGCATTGAATGAACGCTTCAGGTTTTAAAAAGTAATGTTGGAGCTCTATAATAAAGGTTTTAAACCCTCTCTTCGGTACCCAGCTCGTCTTAAAATCATGTTGAAAAATGGCTCTCAGAAATGGTTTCGTTCGACTCAAGAGGTGCAGGATTTCTTGAGTGCCGAATCAATTTCAGAAGTTTAACTGTTCATTAACTCTTTACACAAATTTATGTTGCGTCTGCCTGATGGATCCTTTTTTTTAGAATCCGCAGTATAACTGTTCATTACTTTCTTTTATGAACAATTGCTTTTTTCTCTTTTGATATACTTTCGTGTTGAATTTTTTTTGTACTTCTATTTTCCTGTTTAGAAAATTAAGGATTTAATAGTAGTAAGTTTTCTTTGAGTTAATACTTTCTAAGTTAATATGTTTTGAACTTTCATATTTCTTTCTAAAATTTTTATACTACGATTTTTTATGAGGATTTTCTAATATGTTTAATTTTGCTCTATTTTTGTTGTGTCTTGTTGGAATGTAGTTCTGCCTTGAAATTTGTTTTTGGAGCTCAGGTAGTAGATTGTTTTGGGAGGGAAATGGTAGCTTTAGCTGTTGACTGCCCTTTAGTCGACTTTCTCCCTTTGGGCAGAGGGTGTGGGGGACATTTTCTTTTTTTCTATCAGCTATTTGGTTCTCTTATCTTCATTTGTTGCTTGGTTACTTTATCTTAAAGCTCATTGTTTGGATCTAATATATATCCCAGCAGTTTTTATTCAAACATCTCCTTTAAGCAATATTTAATATGGACCATATTTTTAATTTACTTAGTTTTAATGTGAAAGCATTAAACCATCCTGTGAAACGTAATAAGATATTCAGTAATGGTAAGAAATTGAATGCCTCAATTATTTTTTACAAGAAACTCATGTTTGTAAATGTGATAATTTACGTATTTTCAGCCATTGGAAGGATTTATCTTTCCATTCCTCCTTTCAGGCTAAGGCAAGAGGAGTTTCTATTCTTATAGATAATTCAGTTTCTTTCATTCAGCATAATGTAGTGTCTGATACAAATGGACACTTTATTATTGTGTCAGGGAAATTAGATAATAAATTAATGGTTTTTACTAATTTTTATGCCCCGAATATAGATAATTCAGGCTTTTTTGAACTTTTTTTTCGCTTTTACCAGATTTAAGTTTATATTCTTTGGTTTTAGGAGGAGACTTTAACTGTTGTCTAGATCCTGTTTTAGATCGTTCTTCTTCTAAATGATTGACTTGTTGTAGATCTGCCTCCTTTATCCAATCTTTTCTAATGAAATGCAATATTGTTGATGTTTGGCATTTTTTCATCCAACAGGTAAAGAGTACTCATTTTTTTCTCATGTTCATCATATGTATTCCAGGATTGATTATATTTTTGTTAAGAGCCAATTGATTCCATTGCTTTGATCCTGTGAATATAAAAGAAATTGCTGCTTCAGATCATGCTCCTGTACTTTTATCTTTAAATCTTCCGGGTGTCTCCCAAATAAACAGGTTCTGGCATTTTAATCCAATGTTGTTATCAGATAAAGATTTTTTAAAAGTTTTGGAGAGATAAATTTTTTTTTTTGATGAGAATATGCTGGACGAGAATTCTAGTCTTATTTTATGGGATGCTTTTAAGGCTTATATTAGAGGTCAAATTATTTCTTTTACCACAAGTGTTAACATAAAAGCTAATAAGGAGAGAATTGAATTAGCCAATCAGTTCAAACAATTAGACCAAAAATATGCTTTGGGTCCAGATCCTGTTTTATATAAAAGACGTGTTGAAATTAAAACTAAATATGATCTGCTCTTAACTTATCCAATTGAAATACAACTTTTAAAAGATAAAAGCCAGTTTTATGTTCATGGAGATAAAATGGGTAAAGTATTAGCTAAACAATTAAAGACCGTTACATTTAAAAGTCAATTTAAAGAAATTTGTAAAGCTAATGGTGATAAAACATCTGATCACTTAGAAATAAATGATGCTTTTAGAGAATTCTACTCTATAGTTCTGATCCTCCTAAAGATAATACTCTAATGTGTATTTTTAGATCAATTAAACATTCCTACATTTTCTGACGATATTCGAAAATTGTTGGATCAACCTATTTCTTATGTGGAAATTGCCGAGGTTGTTCACTCTTTGCACTCAGGGAAGGCTCCAGGTCCGGATGGATTTTCTGGAGAGTTTTATAAGGTTCTTTTCCTCTTTGTTTACCTTTCAGTCCTTTCAGACTCTTTTAAATTAAGAAAGTTGCCACAATCTTTTTATGAAGCCTCTATTTCGCTTATGCTTAAAAAAGATTAAGGACCCAATTGAATACTCTTCTTATAGACCTATTACCTTACTTAATGTTGATACTAAAATTTTATCTAAACTTCTGGCTCGTAGGATTGAAAATATTTTGCCATCTATTATCTCTGATGATCAGACTGGATTTATCAAAAATCGATACTCCCACTTTAATATTTGTCATTTATTGAATGCTATTTCCTACCCTTTTAAAGAGATTTTGGAATGTGTAATAGCTTTAGATGCTGAGAAAGCCTTTGATCAGGTTGAATGGAATTACTTATTTAAAACTTTTGAAAAATTTAACTTTGGGCCCAATTTTATTCAATGGATTAAATTACTTTATTTATCTCCCTCCACTCAGGTTCTTACTAACTCTCAGTACTGTAAACCATTTTCACTTTATCCTGGAACTAGACAAGGTTGTCCTTTGAGTCTTTTACTTTTTGATTTGGTCTAGAACCTTCAGCTATTGCTTTCCGGGAATCTAATGATATCACTGGTATTTTAAGGAGAGGTATTACCCACAAAGTTTCACTTTATGCTGATGACCTTTTGCTCTACATTTCTATTGTGGAGTCTTCTTTACCTTCTCTACTTTCTTTACGCTCCTGCTTTAGTCAGTTTTCAGGATATAAACTTAACCTTCATAAGAGTGAACTTTTTCCTTTGAATAATTTGTTATTAGTTAATACTAACCTTCCTTTTAAAATTGTAAGAAATCAATTTACTTATTTGGGCGTAACTATTACTAGGAATTATAAATTCCTTTTTAAAGAATTTTATTTACACTTCTGAATTATGTTAAGAAGGCACTTTCAAATCGGTCAATCCTCTCTTTATCGTTGCTTGGCCGAATAAATTCTATTAAAATTAATATTTTGCCTAAATTTTTATACTTATTTCAGGCCATACCCATTTTTATTCCTAAATCCTTTTTTGATTCTTTGGATTCTATTATATCTTCTTTTACATGGAAAAATAAAATTTCTCAATTGAATAAATTTCATCTTCAAAAAACTAAAAAGAATGGAGGTTTAGCCTTACCAAATTTTAGGTTTTATTACTGGGCAGTCAATACCCGGAATCTTACGTTTTGGTTATATTATATTAATCGAGAGGACTGTCCGGTCTGGGTTTCTTTAGAAGCTAACTCTGTTAATAAATTTTCCATCATTTCTCTTCTCGGATCCTCAATTCCTTTATCTTTAAGTAATTTAACAGATAATTTTGTAGTTAAACACACTTTGAGGATTTGGGAACAATTTAGAAATTATTTTGGTTTATTGAGTTTTTTAAACTACTTTTTTAAACCTTCTATGTCTAATGTAGTTTTTAAAGAGTGGAATAGATTGGGTATTAAATGTTTTCATGATTTGTTTGTGGGAGAAACCCTCTCTTCATTTGAACAACTGTCAGTTAAGTATAGCCTACCGAGAATTCACTTTTATCGATATTTACAAATTAGAGACTGTTTGCATTCTCAAGTGTGACAAGGTCCTGAATTACCCCTATAAACTGTGCTTCTGAAAAGAGAGAGAAACATTTGTTGTTTAACACAGACATCTTGTTGAAAAGAGAGAGAGAGGCGAAGACTGCTCACTGTTTATACTTTCTACAATGACACTGGCAGCTTCCAAGTTCTTACAGAGAGAGAAAGAAGAAGAGAGAGAGGCTAAGACTGCTCATAGTTTGTTTATACTTTCTGCAAGGCCACTGGTGGCTTTCAAGTTCTTACAGAGAGAAGAACAAGGAGCTGCTTGATGGACAGCTAGTATTCAGCGCGGTGAGAAAAATAGGTCTGTTGCCTCCCTGGTGCAAAGGTCCGCGATATCTCAGATAGAGTTCTCAGTATTCTCAAGATGGAGGGTGAGCATCCGGGTGTCGTGGTCCATGTACGGACCAATGACATGGGTAGGAAGAGTGAGGAGGTCCTGAAAGGTGAGTTCAGGGAGTTAGATGCCAAGTTAAAGGACAGGACCTCCAGGATAGCAATCTCAGGATTGCTACCAGTGCCACGTGCAGGTGGGTTTAGAAATAGTAAGATAGCGCAGATCAACACGTGGCTGAAGACATGGTGCAGGAGGGAGGGCTTCAGATTTATAGATAATTGGGCAGTTTTCCAGGGAAGGTGGGACCTGTTCCGGCGGGACGGTCTACATCTGAACTGGAGGGGGACAAATATTCTTGCAGGTAGGTTTGCTAGAGAGGCTTCAGTGAATTTAAACTAGATACAAGGGGGGATGGGAACCAGAGTGTAGGAACAGATGTAGGGGAGACGGAAGAAAAAGAAGATAATAAAGTTGTTTGTATTGTTAGTGATAAACAGAGAGTAAGAGGTGGAAAATTTCTTAAATGCATTTATTTTAATGCTAGGAGCATTATAAGAAAGGTGGATGAGCTCAGAGCATAGATTGATACCTGGAAGTATGATGTGGTAGCTATTAGTGAAACATTGTTGCAGGAGGGATGTGATTGGCAGCTAAATATTCCTGGATTTCATTGCTTCAGGTGCCATAGAATCGGAGGGACAAGAGGGGGAGGTGTTGCATTGCTTGTCAGAGTAAATATTACAGTGGTACTCTGGCAGGATTGATTAGAGGGCTCGTCTAGGGAGGGTATTTGGGTGGAATTGAGGAATGGGAAAGGTGTAGTAACATTTTAGGGGTGTATTATAGACCACCTAATGGGGAGTGACAATTGGAGCAGCAAATTTGTAAGGAGACAGCAGATATTTGTAGTAAGCACAAGGAGTGATTGTGGGAGATTTTAATTTTCCACACATAGACTGGGAAGCCCATATTGTAAAAGGGCTGGATAGTTTGGAGTTTGTAAAATGTGTGCAGGATAGTTTTTTGCGGCAATAAATAGAGGTACCAACTAGAGAAGGGGCAGTGTTGAATCTCTTGTTAGGGAATGAGATAGGTCAGGTGATGGAGGTATGTGTTGTGGAACACCTCGGGTCCAGTGATCACAATGCCATTAGTTTCAATGTAATTATGGAGAAGATTAGGTCTGGACCAAGGGTTGAGATTTTTGATTGGAGAAAGGCTAACTTTGAGGAGATGCGAAAGGATTTAGAAGGAGTGGATTGGGACAATTTGTTTTATGGGAAGGATGTAATAGAGAAATAGTGGTCATTTGAAGGTGAAATTTTGAGGGTGCAGAATCTTCATGTTCCTGTTAGGTTGAAAAGATAGGTTAAAAGTTTGAGAGAGCCATGGTTTTCAAAGGATATTGGAAACTTGGTTCGGAAAAAGAGAGATAACTACAATAAATATAGGCAACATGGAGTAAATGAGGTGCTCGAGGAATATAAAGAATGTAAAAAGAATCTTAAAGAAATTAGAGAAGTTAAAAGAAGATGCGAGGTTGCTTCGGCAAGTAAGACGAAAATAAATCCAAAGGGTTTCTACAGTTATAGTAATAGCAAAAGGATAGTGAGGGATAAAACTGGTCCCTTTGAGAATCAGAGTGGACGGCTATGCGCGGAGCCAAAAGAGATGGGGGAGATTTTGAACAATTTCTTTTCTTCGGTATTCATTAAGGAGAAGGATATTGAATTGTGTAAGGTAAGGGAAGCAGGTAGGGAAGTTATGGAAACTATGATGATTAAAAAGAGGATGTACTGGTACTTTTAAGTAATATAAAAGTGGATAAGTCTCCAGGTCCTGACAGGAAATTCCCTAGGACCTTGAGGGAAGTTAATGTGGAAATAGCAGGGCTCTGACAGAAATATTTCAAATGTCATTAGAAACAGGGATGGTGCCAGAGGTTTGGCATATTGTTCATGTTGTTCCATTGTTTAAAAAGGGTTCTAAGAGTAAACCTAGCAATTATCAGCCTGTGAGTTTGACGTTAGTGGTGGGTAAATTGATGGAAGTATTCTTAGGGATGGTATATATAATTATCTGGATAGACGGGGTCTGATTAGGAACAGTCAACATGAATTTGTGCATGGAAGGTCATGTTTGACAAATCTTACTAAATTTTTTGAAGAGGTTACAAGGAAAGCTGACGAGGGTAAAGTGGTGGGTGTTGTCTATATGGACTTCAGTAAGGCCTTTGACAAGGTTCCACATGGAAGGTTAGTTAGGAAAATTCAATCGTTATGTATTAATATTGAAGTAGTAAAATGGATTCAGCAGTGGCTAGATGGTAGACGCCAGAGAGTAGTGGTGGTTAACTGTTTGTCAGATTGGAGGCCGGTGACTATTGATGTCCCTCAAGGATCTGTCCTGGGTTCAGTGTTGTTTGTCATATACATTACTGATCTGGATGATAGGTGGGGTGGTAAATTGGATTAGAAAGTATGCAGATGATACTAAGATAGGTGGTATTGGATAATGAAGTAGGTTTTCAAAACTTGCAGAGAGATTTAGGCCAGTTAGAAGAGTGGGCTGAAAGAAGGCAGATGGAGTTTAATGCTGATAAATGTGAGGTGCTTTATTTTGGTAGGACTAATCAAAATGGGACATACATGGTAAATGGTAGGGCATTGAAGAATGCAGTAGAAAAGAGGGATCTAGGAATAATAGAAACATAGAAACATAGAAAATAGGTGCAGGAGTAGGCCATTCGGCCCTTCGAGCCTGCACCGCCATTTATTATGATCATGGCTGATCATCCAACTCAGAACCCAGCCTTCCCTCCATACCCCGTGACCCCTGTAGCCACAAGGGCCATATCTAACTTCCTTTTAAACATAGCTAATGAACTGGCCTCAACAGTTTGCTGTGGCAGAGAATTCCACAGATTCACCACTCTCTGTGTGAAGAAGTTTTTCCTAACCTCGGTCCTAAAAGGCTTCCCCTCTATCCTCAAACTGTGACCCCTCGTTCTAGACCTCCCCAACATCGGGAACAATCTTCCCGCATCTAGCCTGTCCAATCCCTTTAGGATCTTATACGTTTCAATCAGATCCCCCCTCAATCTTCTAAATTCCAACGAGTACAAGCCCAGTTCATCCAGTCTTTCTTCATATGAAAGACCTGCCATCCCAGGAATCAATCTGGTGAACCTTCTTTGTACTCCCTCTATGGCAAGGATGTCTTTCCTCAGATTAGGGGACCAAAACTGCAAATGGTGCATAGTTCCCTGAAGGTGGAATCTCATGTGGATAGGATGGTGAAGAAAGCTTTTGGTACGCTCACCATTACAAATCAGAGCATTGAGTATAGGAGTTGGGATGTAATGTTAGAATTGTACAAGGCATTGGTAAGGCCAAATTTGGAGTATTGTGTACAGTTCTGGTCACCGAATTATAGGAAAGATGTCAACACAAAATAGAGAGTGTACAGAGAAGATTTACTAGAATGTTACCTGGGATTCAGAGCTAAGTTACAGAGAAAGTTTGAACAAGTTGGGTCTTTATTCTTTGGAGTGTAGAAGGTTGAGGAGGGACTTGATAGAGGTATTTAAAATTATGAGGGGGATAGATAGAGTTGATGTAGATAAGTTTTTTTCCATTGAGAGTAAGGGAGAATCAAACAAGAAGACATGAGTTGAGAGTTAGGGGGCAAAAGTTTAGGGGTAACATGAGGGGGAACTTCTTTACTCAGAGAGTGGTAGCTGTGTGGAATGAGCTTCCAGCGGAAGTGGTAGAGGCAGGTTCGATATTGTCATTTAAAGTAAAATTGGATAGCTATATGGGCAGGAAAGGGATGGAGGGTTATGGGGTGAGTGCAGGTCGGTGGGACAAGGTGAGAGTAAGCGTTCGGCAAGGACTAGAAGGGCCGAGATGGCCTGTTTCCATGCTGTAATTGTTATATGGTTATAAGGTCAGATGATAGATCTACAGACACATAGTTTTGGACACTGCATGAGCTTTGTTGTGCCCACAGGAAAGGTGTGTTTTGGTGGATTGATCACGCGGATCGATCAGTGGTTCTTGTAGTATGAAAAGGGTGTGACTGGTGGGGAGTTGTTCATGTGCCCGACCCTCGCCTGGGTTGATAATTCCACCACAGAAGAACGGTCCCCTTTGTTGTTGTCCCAGTCGGTGACTTCTATAGGATTTCAGAGGACAACGGGAAGATCAATGGCATCAGCTCACCTGAAGACTCAAATCTCTCCCTCTCTCTCTCTCCATCACTACTCAAGTCAATACCATGAACTAAACTGAACTGTACTCATCTTCATAAGACTATTTGTTTACCCCTAGACTTGAAGAAGCTAGGTTTTCATATATTTTCACACACACACAGTCATATATATATATATATATATACACACACACACATATATATATATATATAAAATCATTGCTAACCTGTTTGATATATATGCATTTATATTACTGTATTGCGTAGTTACTAATAAATACCATTAGTTAATAGCAATACTGCACTCTAAAGTGCTTTCCATTTCTGCTGGTTCTTTAACCCGTCACGGGGTACGTCACACGAGTACATACATTTCCTAAAAGTCCAGATAAAAATTTATTTGATGTGATTTTTAATTTTAAACCTTTCCATAGGGCATCTATATCTAATATTTATGGTATGTTGTTGGGAATGAGAAATATTCCTTTAGATAAAATTAAAAATCTTTGGGAACAAGTTTTACAGATTTCAATTTCTGAGGACACTTGGAATGAAATTTTTAAATTGGATAATTCCTCATCGTTATGTGCCCGTCATTCCCTTCTACAAGTTAAAGTGGTTCATAGGTTCTAAAGATAAACTGTCTCATTATTATTCGGATATATCTCCCTATTGTGATAGATGTAATAATGGAGGAGCTTCACTAATCCATATGTTTTGGACTTGTCCGAGTCTTGAAAAATATTGGAATCACATTGTAACCCATCAAATATATGAGGCCCTTGTAGAGCTATTTGCTTTATTGTTAGCTACTGGTGAATTTCCATAAGACTGGAGAGTGGCTGGTGTTGTTCCAATGTTCAAGAAGGCTGGTAAGGTAGGCCAGGGAACTGCAGGCCGGTGAGCCTGCATTCTGTGATAGGGAAGTTACTGGAGGGAATTCTGAGGGTCAACACACTCAGTGGTGGAGGAACTCAACAGATCAGGGGACATCCACAGAGAGGATTAAACAGTCAACATTTCAGGATGAGACCCTTCAGCGAGACTGGGAAAGAAGGGGGAAGAAGTCAGAATAGGAAGGTGGAAGGGGAAGGAATACAAGCTGACAGGTGATACGTGAGACCAGGTGAGAGGGAATTTGGGGGTGATATGAGAATCTGGGAGGTGACGGGAGGAAGATCTAGAGATCCGAGGAAGAAGGGCTCTGATTGAAAAGGAGTGTAAGGCACACCATCACTTGGACAGTTGAGGCCGGATCAGGAAATGGATCATCTATGAGAAGACTTGATGGGCTGAGTGGCCTAATTCTGCTACAATGTTTCACGGTCTTATGGTCTGATCAGAAATAGTCAGCATAGTTTTTGTGCATGTGTGGTCATGCTTTTGGTGTTTCCCAAAGAAGTAACTAAAGGGCTAGATGAAGGTAGGGCAGTATATGTTGTCCGTATGGATTTTAGTAAGAACTTTGACAAACTCCTGCAAATTAGGATGGCCTGCAAGGTAGGGTTGCATGGGATTCAGGGGGAGCTAGAGAGGTGGATCCAGAATTGGTGCAATGATAGGAAGCAGAGGGTGATAGTTGCAGGTCGATTCTCCGACTGAATTCTGATTAACAAAGTTACTGATGATACTAAATTAAGGGAATTTGTTGATGGTGAAGCAGATTACAAGTTACTGGTAGAGAGTTTAGTACTGATCAAACACAAAGAACTCAAAACTAGTCATTGCCTACAATTCATAAATTTAAAGGGAGCCGTTCCTTACAACGTCTCCACCAACGTAAGGTTACAATTCAAATTTATACAGTAAATCTAATCACACTTGGCCAGCCGGTCTCCAGACTCTGTTTCTGTAATATACACAACATTAGCACCTATACAATCGGTTCCTCATTGATTGCAAGGGGATCTGGATCATCAGCGATGGGATGAGGAATGGTGATAAACCCGATGTTTTTAAAGCACTGGGCTGAATCAGAAAGGTTGTGTACAGGCCGAATCAAGATGTTGTGGTCCAAGTACTGGAGCATACAGAAATGACTGAAACTGATGTTTGGATGATGATTTCGGTGCTCACCACATTGAAAGGGTCAGGCTGTCGGTGCCCGAGGTGAGGGTTGGGCAGGTTCAGTTCGTTGCCCTGCTCTGTGCTGTACCAAGGGTCCATGAACAAACTCTCTCTGTGGACCATCAGCACACTGTTTGTTTGCATTTATTGTTTGCATGATATCTTTTGTTTTCTCTGCACACTGGGTGTTTGACGGTCTTTTTTTAAATTGTTTCTTTTGGGTTTCTTTGTTTCGTGGTTGCCTGTTAGGAGACGAATCTCAAGGTTGTATAATGTATACATACTTTGATAATAAATGTACTTGAATTTAAACCTATGATTTCAGCTTAGATAAGAGTGAAGTGATGTAATTTGGGAAGCGAGAGGATTGTACTATGAATGGTAGAGCACCAGCTAGAGTAATGGAACAGAGGGATCTCGGAGTACAAGTGTATAGTTTGTTGAAAGTGGCGTCACAGGTAGACAGCTTGGTGAAGAAAGCATTTAACCGTCAGCCAGGACATTGAGAGTAAGATTTGACAGAGTATGGTCCATTTGTGTAAATTATTGGTGAGACTTGGAGTACTGTGTACAGTTTTGGTCACTCTGTTAGCAGAATGACATTGTCAAGCTGGAAACAGTGCTGAAGAGATTTATGGAGATGCTGCCTGGATGAGAGGGCCTGAGTTATAGGGAGAGATTGGTCACACTTGATCTTTATTCCCCGGAAAACTGGAGAACGAGAGGTGACCTCAGAGCAGTTAGTAAAATCAGGAGGAGTATGGATAATGTGGACAGTCACAGTCCTTTCCCCAGAGTTGGAAAGTCCAAACCTTGAAGAGACAGGTACAAGATAAGAGGCATTAAAAGAGACCTGAGGGGTAACTTCTTTACAGTGGGGGTACTTAGTATCTGGAATGAGATGTCAGAGGAAGAGGTCAAGCTGGATCCAATTGCAACCTCTGAGTCATTTCAATAGGTGCTTGGAGGTTTATGTTCCAAACACAGGTAACTAGGACCAGCAGGGAGGATGCTGTAGTCAGCAATGTCCAGTCAGGCTGAAGGGCCTTTGTTTGTGCTGTAATACTCTGTGACTAACACCACAGACCCTAGTGAAAGAAACCTTGCTTTTCAAGAGGTATTGAGGCCCTGGTTCAGAGAAAAAGGGTGTATAGCAGGCATAAGAAAATGAGGTGTTTATGGAGTATAAGGAATGCAAGAGAACACTTAAGAAAGAAATCAGGAAGGCTAAACGAAAGTGTGAAGTTGCAGACAAGGTGAAGGAGAATCGTAAAGGATTCTACAGGTATACATAGAACATAGAACATAGAATAGTACAGCACAGTACAGGCCCTTTGGCCCACAATGTTGTGCCGACCCTCAAACACTGCCTCCCATATAAGCCCCCACCTTAAATTCCTCCATATACCTGTCTGGTAGTCTCTTAAACTTCACGAGTGTATCTGCCTCCACCACTGACTCAGGCAGTGCATTCCATGCACCAACCACTCTCTGAGTAAAAAACCTTCCCCTAATATCCCCCTTGAACTTCCCACCCCTTACCTTAAAGCCATGTCCTCTTGTATTCAGCAGTGGTGCCCTGGGGAAGAGGTGCTGGCTATCCACTCTTATCTATTCCGCTTATTATCTTGTACACCTCTATCATGTCTCCTCTCATCCTCCTTCTCTCCAAAGAGTAAAGCCCTAGCTCCCTTAATCTCTGATCATAATGCATACTCTCTTCCACATCCTTCCTATAGTGAGGCGACCAGAACTGGACACAGTACTCCAAGTGTGGCCTAACCAGAGTTATTACATCGCAACTCTTAAACTCTATCCCTCGACTTATGAAAGCTAATACCCCATAAGCTTTCTTAACTACCCTATCCACCTGTGAGGCAACTTTCAGGGATCTGTGGATATGTACTGCCAGATCCCTCTGTTCCTCCACACTACCAAGTATCCTGCCATTTACTTTGTACTCTGTCTTGGAGTTTGTCCTTCCAAAGTGTACCACCTCACAGTTCTCTGGGTTGAACTCCATCTGCCACTTCTCAGCCCACTTCTGCATCCTATCAATGTCTCTCTGCAATCTTTGACAATCCTCTACACTATCCACAACACCACCAACCTTTGTGTCGTCTGCAAACTTGCCAACCCACCCTTCTACCCCCACATCCAGGTCGTTAATGAAAATCACGAAAAGTATTGGTCCCAGAACAGAAGTCCCAGTATGTTAAGAGAAAAATGGATTCCAAGTGACAAAATTGGTCCTTTGGAAGTCCAGAATGTTAATCCATATGGGAGATCTTAAATGCATTTTTGGCATTTGTAGTTACTTGGGAGACAGACACAGAGAAGTGAAGCAAAGCAGCATCAACTTCATGGAACCCAGAGGAGGAGGTGCTTGCTACCCTTAAGAAAATGAGGGTGGATAAATCCCCAGGGCCTGATGAGCAGTTTCCTTGGACCCTACGGGAGGCAACTGCAGAAATTGCAGGGGCCCGAGTAGAGATATTTAAAACATCCTTAGTGACAGAAGAGCTACTGGAGGATTGGAGGACAGCAAATGTTGTTCTGCTGGTTAAAAAAGGCTCTAAACAGAAGCAGGAAATTATTGGCTGGTGAATCTGACGTCAGTGAGGGAAAGTTATTGGAAGGTATTCTCAGGGACCGGATATACAGTGCCTATAAAAATTATTTGCCCCCTGCCCTGCCTTGGAACTTTTCATGTTTTAAACATTAAATCACAGAGGATTTAATTTGGCTCCTTTGACGCTGATCAACAGAAGGCTTTTTTAATGTCGAAATGTGAACAAATTTCTGCAAATTGGTCTAAACTTATTACAGTTATAAAACACAAAAGAAATGATTACATAATTACTCATCCTTTCAAGCTAGTATTTAGAAAATTGTGAGTGGACATCTCCTTTCCTTAACCTTCAGGGTGTTCTGCACAAGGACATCCAAGTCCCTCTGCATCTTAGATTGTAATATCTTAGGTTTTTAAAAGAACATTTCCATTTCGCCACCAGAATCACTAACACTACCTCTTTCTGAACCCTGGGGTGCAGCTCATCTGGCCCGGGTGACTTATGTACCTTCATGTCTTTCAGCTTTTTGAGGACCTTCTCTCTTGTAACAGTAGCCGAATCCACTTCTCTTCCCTCACACCCTTCAACATCTGGCACGCTGCTAGCATCTTCCACAGTGCAGACTGAGGCAAAATACCCATTTAGTGTGTGTTGTTCTGCATTTCCATTACCTGCAGAATCTCTTGTGTTTATGATTGCAGACCACTTTTCAACATAATTGTATAAGGGCTAAGAGAGTTGTAAAAGAGCGCCTGAAGGCTTTGTGTGTCAATGCAAGGAGCATTCGTAACAAGGTGGATGAATTGAAAGTGCGGATTGTTATTAATGATTATGATATAGTTGGGTTCACAGAGACATGGCTCCAGGGTGACCAAGGATGGGAGCTCAACGTTCAGGGATATTCAATATTCAGGAGGGATAGACATGAAAGAAAAGGAGGTGGGGTGGCGTTGCTGGTTAAAGATGAGATTAACGCAATAGAAAGGAAGGACATAAGCCGGGAAGATGTGGAATCGATATGGGTAGAGCTGCGTAACACTAAGGGGCAGAAAACGCTGGTAGGAGTTGTGTACAGGCCACCTAACAGTAGTAGTAAGGTTGGGGATGGTATTAAACAGGAAATTAGAAATGTGTGCAATAAAGGAACAGCAGTTATAATGGGTGACTTCAATCTACATGTAGATTGGGTGAACCAAATTGGTAAAGGTGCTGAGGAAGAGGATTTCTTGGAATGTATGCGGGATGGTTTTTTGAACCAACATGTCGAGGAACCAACTAGAGAGCAGGCTATTCGAGACTGGGTTTTGAGCAATGAGGAAGGGTTAATTAGCAATCTTGTCATGAGAGGCCCCTTGGGTAAGAGTGACCATAATATGGTGGAATTCTTCATTAAGATTCAGAGTGACATAGTTAATTCAGAAACAAAGGTTCTGAACTTAAGGAGGGGTAACTTTCAAGGTATGAGACATGAATTAGCTAAGATAGACTGGCAAATGACACTTAAAGGATTGACGGTGGATATGCAATGGCAAGCATTTAAAGATTGCATGGATGAACTACAACAATTGTTCATCCCAGTTTGGCAAAAGAACAAATCAAGGAAGGTAGTGCACCTGTGGCTGACAAGAGAAATTAGGGATAGTATCAATTCCAAAGAAGAAGCATACAAATTAGCCAGAAAAAGTGGCTCACCTGAGGACTGGGAGAAATTCAGAGTTCAGCCGAGGAGGACAAAGGGCTTAATTAGGAAGGGGAAAAAAAGATTATGAGAGAAAACTGGCAGGGAACATAAAAACTGACTGTGAAAGCTTTCATAGGTATGTAAAAAGGAAAAGACTGGTAAAGACAAATGTAGGTCCCCTACAGACAGAAACAGGTGAATTGATTATGGGGAGAAAGGACATGGCAGATCAATTGAATAACTACTTTGGTTCTGTCTTCACGAAGGAGGACATAAATAATCTTCCAGAAATAGTAGGGGACAGAGGGTCCAATGAGATGGAGGAACTGAGCAAAATACATGTTAGTAGGGAAGTGGTGTTAGGTAAATTGAAGGGATTAAAGGCAGATAAATCCTCAGGGCCAGATGGTCTGCATCCCAGAGTGCTTAAGGAAGTAGCCCAAGAAATAGTGGATGCATTAGTGATAATTTTTCAAAACTCGTCAGATTCTGGACTAGTTCCTGAGGATTGGAGGGTGGCTAATGTAACCCCACTTTTTAAAAAAGGAGGGAGAGAGAAACCGGGGAATTATAGACCGGTTAGCCTAACGTCGGTGGTGGGGAAACTGCTGGAGTCAGTTATCAAAGATGTGATAACAGCACATTTGGAAAGCGGTGAAATCATCGGTCAAAGTCAGCATGGATTTGTGAAAGGAAAATCATGTCTGACGAATCTCATAGAATTTTTTGAGGATGTAACTAGTAGAGTGGATAGGGGAGAACCAGTGGATGTGGTATATTTGGATTTTCAAAAGGCTTTTGACAAGGTCCCACACAGGAGATTAGTGTGCAAACTTAAAGCACACGGTATTGGGGGTAAGGTATTGATGTGGATAGAGAATTGGTTGGCAGACAGGAAGCAAAGAGTGGGAATAAATGGGACCTTTTCAGAATGGCAGGCAGTGACTCGTGGGGTACCGCAAGGCTCAGTGCTGGGACCCCAGATGTTTACAATATATATTAATGACTTGGATGAGGGAATTAAATGCAGCATCTCCAAGTTTGCGGATGACACGAAGCTGGGCGGCAGTGTTAGCTGTGAGGAGGATGCTAAGAGGATGCAGGGTGACTTGGATAGGTTGGGTAAGTGGGCAAATTCATGGCAGATGCAATTTAATGTGGATAAATGTGAGGTTATTCACTTTGGTGGCAAAAATAGGAAAACAGATTATTATCTGAATGGTGGCCGATTAGGAAAAGGGGAGGTGCAACGAGACCTGGGTGTCATTATACACCAGTCATTGAAAGTGGGCATGCAGGTACAGCAGGCGGTGAAAAAGGCAAATGGTATGCTGGCATTTATAGCGAGAGGATTCGAGTACAGGGGCAGGGAGGTACTACTGCAGTTGTACAGGGCCTTGGTGACACCACACCTGGAGTATTATGTGCAGTTTTGGTCCCCTAATCTGAGGAAAGACATCCTTGCCATAGAGGGAGTACAAAGAAGGTTCACCAGATTGAAGGGTCTCGGCCTGAAACGTCGACTGCGCCTCTTCCTATAGATGCTGCTTGGCCTGCTGCGTTCACCAGCAACTTTGATGTGTGTTGCTTGAATTTCCAGCATCTGCAGAATTCCTGTTGTTCACCAGATTGATTCCTGGGATGGCAGGACTTTCATATGAAGAAAGACTGGATGAACTAGGCTTGTACTCGTTGGAATTTAGAAGATTGAGGGGGGATCTGATTGAAAGGTATAAAATCCTAAAGGGATTGGACAGGCTAGAAGCAGGAAGATTGTTCCTGATGTTGGGGAAGTCCAGAACGAGGGGTCACAGTTTGAGGATTAAGGGGAAGCCTTTTAGGACTGAGATTAGGAAAAGCTTCTTCACACAGAGAGTGGTGAATCTGTGGAATTCTCTGCCACAGGAAACAGTTGAGGCCAGTTCATCGGCTATATTTAAGAGGGAGTTAGATATGGCCCTTGCGGCTACGGGGATCAGGGGGTATGGAGGGAAGGCTGGTGCAGGTTTCTGAGTTGGATGATCAGCCATGATCATAATAAATGGCAGTGCAGGCTCAAAGGGCCGAATGGCCTACTCCTGCACCTATTTTCTATGTTTCTATGTAGAGAATGTATATGCACAAGGAGTCATGCAGCAGCTGTGTGAAGTTCTGCTTGGGGGACATTTCCTGTGCAGTTCTGGTTACCCCGTTACAGGAAGGTTGTGGAGACTTTGGAGAGGATGCAGAAGAGGTTCACCAGGATGTGGCCTGGATTGCAGACCTTTAGTTAGAAGGGGAGTTTGGACAAACTTGGTTTGTTTTCTCCAGAAAATCGGCAGCTGAGCTGCGACCCTAAAGTCAGATAAAACATAGAAGTAATCGATAGGGAAACACAAGGAAATCTGCAGACCAAAAACACGAGTAAGTCTGCAGATGCTGGAAATTTAGAGTAACATACAAAATGCTGAAGGAACTCAGCAGGTCTGGCAGCATCTATGGAAATGATTAAACAGTTGATGTTTCGGGCGGACACCCTTCATCAGGACTGCAAGGAAGGAGGAAGATGCCAGAATAAAAATGTTGGGGGAGGGAAAGGAAAATGTAAAATGTGAGAGGTGAAGCCAGGTGGGTGTGAAAGATAAAGGTCTGGTGAACAAAGAATCTGATATGAGAGGAGAGTGGACCATAGAGTGTAATTCAGAAGACTGAGCGGTGACTTCATTGAACCCTGTTGGATATTGAAAAGCCTCAAAAGAGTAGATGTGGAGAGGATGTTTCGTATAGTGGGAGAGTCTAAGATCAGAATAGAGTTGGAATGGAGGCGTGGAGGAATTTCTTTAGTCAGAGAAAGGTGAATCTGTGGAATTCGTTGCCACTAGCTGTCATAGGGCTGTGGCTGGGAATGGACCCAAGTGCAAGACACAGACACTGAAGTACTAGGGACAGGACTAGGATACAGGGCGATGGTAAGGACATGGACAGGAAAACCGGGAACCTGGAACAGGACTGGACAAAAGAGCCAGGAGCCCGGGCTTGGACTCTGAGCCGGAGACTGGACAAGGACCCAGTTCCTGGGTCTTGCCTCTGGCTCGGACCCCAGAACTAGGCAATGATGAGGCTTGGCTGGCAGGCAGGACGAGGCTGGAGTCTTAGAGACTTGAGGCGAGGCAGGAAATCAGATGGCAGAGGGGAAGAAGCAGTTCCTCAATCACTGAGTGTGTGCGTTCAGGCTCCTGTACCCATCCTTGATGGTAGCAATGAGAAGAGGGCTTGTCTTAGGAGACGAGGGACCTTCATGATGGATTCCACCTTGTTGTGACATCGCTCACTGAAGATATCCTGGATGCCACAGAGGCTAGTGCCCAGCATCCAGGACAAAGCTTTGCTCTGCATATCTTCCAGAGAGATCTTTCCAAACACGAGCACATCAAGAAAATGCAACAACTGATTGCAGAAAGTAGCATCAAAGTTACAGAGAAAGTTCAAGTTTCAAAGTTCAAATTGAGGTTTATTATCAGCGTGCATAGACGTCAGCACATACAACCCTGAGATTCTTCTTCTGTGGACATACTTAGCAAATCTATAGAACATTTACTGTACCACACATCAAAGTTGCCGGTGAACGCAGCAGGCCAGGCAGCATCTCTAGGAAGAGGTACAGTCGACGTTTCAGGCCGAGACCCTTCGTCAGGACTAACTGAAGGAAGAGTGAGTAAGGGATTTGAAAGTGGGAGGGGGAGATCCAAAATGATAGGAGAAGACAGGAGCGGGAGGGATAGAGCCAAGACAAAATGATAGGAGAAGACAGGCATTTACTGTAAACAGGATCAACGGATAGCAAACAGTGCAGATGCAAATATAAACAAATAGCAATAAATAATGAGGATGAAATAACAAATAAAGAGTCCTTAAATGTGTCACTCTTGCTTCGGCTAGCGGCTTAATATAGCGGGTGATAGCCCCCGGTCTGGCTAAACTTAAGAAATCTCATTTGGGTGGATGCTGCACGATGTGTACCCTGTTAGTAATCAATACCCCGAAATTACAAACAATACACAATATACGGTTAAATGATTAAGCTTTATAATTCTTACTTTGACTATTTGGTTAGTAAAGAAACAAAAAAAGAAAAAAGGAAAAAAAGGGCCTTATCTTATTAAACAGTCTGTTGCACAATGTTGGAGCTCACAGATATGGCCATTCGTCCACCATCGACCCCCTCCGATCATCGCAGCCCTTCGGACCCTCGCTCCAAGTCCACCCCCTCCGGTGTTCTACCAACTCTCCCCATTCACGTCTTCTCTCCTCATCTCGCCCCAGCAAAAGACCACAAAAATCTCTCTTCCAGCTCACAAGAAAGAACAACAGCATTCCTAACCCCGTTATCTCTAGTCATAACCCAAACATTGCTACTAGAGAGAAACTATTCCATTATCAGTGAAACCTTACAGCATGTTACACAGCAGTCATACCCTACAGCATGTTACAAATGTTTGTGGTTATCCCCTGAGGAAGTAGAGATGCTGGTGTGCTTTCTTCACAATTATATTTATATGATGGGTCCAGACAGGTCCTTTGAGATAGTGACACCCAGGGGTTTAAATTTACTGACACACACCACCTCTGATCCTCCACTGACTACTGGCTTATGGACCTGTAGCTTCCCTGGCCTGAAGTCTACAATCAGTTCCTTGGTGTTATTGACATTGAGTGAGAAGTGCAGGGTAGGTAGACATTAATGTGACATTATAGTGAGAGATCAAGGGTTCAACTTTATTACACAAGAAGTCCATTCAAGAATTTTATCATAGAATAGAAATTGTGCTGCATATTTTTATCCCTAATATCTTTTTTCCCATTGGAATTGGGGAGAACATAAGTACATCCAGGGTATGAATGTCATGGTCCCGATCATTAATCTCCTATCTTGCTCCTAATCTCCTTTGATTATGCCTTGACTCTGATAGTTAATTTCCCATTTACTGCTAATTCACTTTGATGACAGCACACCTGGTCTCCAACACGAACTGCAGTATAAGAACCCCGGCGTCACAACCACTAGTCGCCAGTTTGTTGTTTTTTTTCCCTGTGAGATAACTATGTTCCTCGACTGCTTAGAACCATTTGTTCGAAGTCTAGCTCTTGTTTCAAGGTTTACCCGTGGGATTTAGTTTCTCTGAGTCAAGGCTCCGCATCAAGACTTTGTGTCAAGGCTCTAAGTCAAGGCTCTGTGTCAAGGTTCCATATCAGAGCTCTGTGTCAAGATTCCTCCTGTTTGCTGTTCCGCGTTTACACCCGTGTAAGCATCTGGACTCAATCTCCATGCCAGTGTCCTGCACTTGAGTTCACTTCCTACGCTCTTGTAACAAGGAGGGGTTTTTGATTATAGAACATAGAACGTAGATAGTACAGCACATTACAGGCCCTTCGGCCCACAATGTTGTGCCCACCCTCAAACCCTGCCTCCCATATAACGCCCCACCTTAAATTCCTCCATGTACGTGTCCAGCAGTCTCTTAAACTTCACGATGCATCTGCCTCCACCACTGACTCAGGCAGTACATTCCATGCACCAACCACTCTCTGATTAAAAAACTTTTCTCTAATATCCCCCTTGAACTTCCCACCCCTTACCTTAAAGCCATGTCCTCTTGTATTGAGCAGTGGTGGCCTGGGGAAGAGACAGACAATCCTCTACACTATCTATAACACCACCAAACTTTGTGTCTTCTGCAAACTTGCCAACCCACCTTTCTACCCCCACATCCAGGTCGAAATCACAAGAAGTAGAGGTCCCAGAACAGATCCTTGTGGGACACCACTAGTCACAATCCTCTAATCTGAATTTACTCCCTCCACCACAACCCTCTGCCTTCTGCAGGCAAGCCAATTCTGAATCTACCTGGCCAAACTTCCCTGGATCCCACACCTTCTGACTTTCTGAATAAGCCTACCGTGTGGAACCTTGTCAAATGCCTTACTAAATTCCATATAGATCACATCCACTGCACTACCCTCATCTATATGCCTGGTCACCTCCTCAAAGAACTCTATCAGGCTCGTTAGACACGATCTGCCCTTCACAAAACCACGCTGACTGTCCCTGATCAGACCATGATTCTCTAAATGCCCAAAGATCCTATCTCTAAGAATCTTTTCCAACAGCTTTCCCACCACAGACGTAAGGCTCACTGGTCTATATATAATTACCCGGACTATCCCTGCTAACTTTTTTGAACAAGGGGACAACATTCGCCTCCCTCCAATCCTGCGGTACCATTCCCGTGGACAACGAGGACATAAAGATCCTAGCCAGAGGCTCAGCAATCTCTTCCCTTGCCCCATGGAGCAGCCTGAGGAATATTCCATCAGGCCCTGGGGACTTAGCCATCCTAATGTATTTTAACAATTCCAACACCTCCTCTCCCTTGATATCAACATGCTCCAGAACATCAACCTCACTCATATTGTCCTCACCATTATCAAGTTCCCTCTCATCAGTGAATACCGAAGAGAAGTATTCATTCAGGACCTCGCTCACTTCCACAGCCTCCAGCTACATCTTCCCACCTTTATCTCTAATCAGTCCTGCCTTCACTCCTATCATCCTTTTTTTCTTCACATAATTGAAGAATGCCTTGGGGTTTTCCTTTCCCCTACTCGCCAAGGCCTTCTCATGCCCCCTTCTTGCTCTTCTCAGCCCCTTCTTAAGCTCCTTTCTTGCTTCCCTATATTCCTCAATAGACCCATCTGATCCTTGCTTCCTAAACCTCATGTATGGTGCCTTCTTCCTCCTGACTAGATTTTCCACCTCACTTGTCACTCATGGTTCCTTCACCCTACCATTCTTTATCTTCCTCACCAGGACAAATTCATCCCTAACATTCTGCAAGAGATCTCTAAACATCGACCACATGTCCATAGTACATTTCCCTTCAAAAACATCATCCCAATTCACACCTGCATTCTCGCCTTAGAGTCTCATAATTTGCCTTTCCCCAATTAAAAATTTTCCTGTCCTCTCTGATTCTATCCTTTTCCATGATAATGCTAAAGGCCAGGGATCGGTGGTCACTGTCCCCCAGATGCTCACCCACTGAGAGATCTGTGACCTGACCCGGTTCATTAGTACTAGATCTAGTATGGCCTTCCCCCTAGTTGGCCTGTCCACATACTGTGACAGGAATCCATCCTGGCCACACATAGCAAACTCTGCTCCATCTAAACCCCTGGAATTAATCAGGTGCCAATCAATATTAGGGAAGTTAAAGTCACCCATGATAACAACCCTGTTATTTTTGCACCTTTCCAAAATCTGCCTCCCAATCAGCTCCTCTGTATCTCTGCTACCAGGGGGCCTATAGAATACCCCCAACAGAGTAACTGCTCCCTTCCTGTTCCTGACTTCCACCCATATTGACTCAAAAGAGGATCCTGCTACATTACCCACCCTTTCTGTAGCTGTAATAGTATCCCTGACCAGTAATGCCACCCCTCCTCCCCTTTCCCCACCTCTCTATCCCTTTTAAAGCACTGAAATCCAGGAATATTGAGAATCCATTCCTGCCCTGGTGCCAGCCAAGTCTCTGTAATGGCCACTACATCATAATTCCATGTATGTATCCAAGCTCTCAGTTCATAACTTTTGTTCCTGATTCTTCTTGCATTGAGGTACACACACTTCAGCCCTTCTGCCTTACTAACTTTACACCGATTATTCTGCTTCTCTTTCCTCAAAGCATCTCTATATGTTAGATCTGGCTTTACTCCATGCACTTCTTTCACTGCTCCATCGCTCTGGGTCCCATCCCCCTTGCAAATTATTTTAAACCCTCCCGAACCATGCTAGAAAACCTACCTGCAAGGATATTGCTCCCCCTCAAGTTCAGGTGCAACCCATCCAATCTGTACAGGTCCCACCTTCCCCAGAAAAGATCCCAATGATCCAAAAATCTAAAACCCTGCTCCCTGCACCAACTTCTCAGCCATTATGTTGTCTGCTTTCCCAAGGCATTGAGAATTGTATGGAGGGAGGGTGGATCTTGCTATGGACTGCAATTTTAATGCAGTCTTGGGCAGAGCAGTTGCCATATGAATCTGTGATGCATCGAGATGGACTGCTCTCTGTATAAAAGTTAGTGATGGTCTTTGGGAATATGCCAGATTTCCTTAGCCTTCCTGAGGAAGAAGACATGATGGTGTACCTTGTTCAACATAACATCGACATGGTTGGTTCAGGCAGGCCTCTCGGAACTTGGAGCCAACCACCATCTTCACCTCGGCATCATTGATTCATGTGGGGACGTGCACTCCTCCTGCTTCCTCGATCACCAGCTCTTTTGTTTTACTGACACTGAGTAAAGTTTCAGTGTTCAGTATATTTTTAAATTTTCCAGGTTGGCTTCAGACCAAGATATTATGTCAAAGGAATACATTAATATGCATATAATGAAAGTATTTATTGCCTATGTTATATTTTTACTGTTGAGCTCTGTTCGGCAGATTTTCTTAAACCTTGAAGTTAATTTTGTCGAAATTTTTTTCCTTTAACAGAGTTTGCTCTTTAGTTACATAAAGAGAGCTTTCAGCACATTGTCTTTCATAAATCAGAGTATAGGGTACAATAGTTGGGATATTATGTTGAAATTTTGCTAAGAGATTGTGGAGGCTGAATTTGGAGAATTGGGTGCAGTGCCTACCTACTCTGGTTACCTACCTGCAGGAAAGATATCAATAAGATTGTAAGGCTGCAGGGAAAATTTATAAGGATACTTGAGGATCTGAGTTATAGTGAAAGATCATTTCAGACACTTTTTCACTGGAGTGTAGGAGAATGAGGGGAGATTGGATAGAGGTATACAGACTTATGAGGGGTTTAGCTAGGGTGAATGCATACAGGCCTTTTCACTTCAGGTTGACTGTGTCTGGAACTCGAGGTCACAGATTCAGAGTGAAAGGTGAAATATTCAAGGGGAACTTGAGGGGGAAGTTTTTCACTCAGAGGGTGGTGACTGTGTGGAAGTGGTGGATATGGGTTCAATTGTAATATTTAAGGGAAGTTTGAATATGTACATGGATGACAGGGTTATGGAGGGATATGGTCCAGGTGCAGGTAAATGGGACTAGGTAGAAGATTAGTTTGGCATAGACTAGATGGGCAGAACAGCCTGTTTCTCTGCTATAGTCTCTGTGATTCTATGACCCTTGAACATGAAATGCATGAAGAAGATTTGGTTATTTGACTTTATTAGATATATTGATATTTTCCTTCACCCATTTCTATCTTCCATAGTTTGGCTACTTGATTCAGCATTGTAACTTGCACTGCCAATGCTCCCTCCTTACTCAGTAGTATCTGCAAACCTGCGTGTGTATCTTCAGGTTTTCTGTGTGAACCATGAACCCGGTTTCTCTCTGCTCTGTTGCTCTCTGACCTGCTGAATACTTGGAGCGTTTTGGCTTTCTTTCACGTTTGCAGCAGCTGCAGTATTTTACTTTTATATGCAACTCCTCATTCCTGCATTTGGTGTCTAACATACATGTGAGAAGTTGAGGCCCCTGAGGTTTACCTCCTGACACACATTTCTGATATCAAACCCCCTCTCTCTCTCTTGTTTCTTTACCCACCTTTCAAATTTACCTCAGGTTTTGTATGCTCACATCTGTGGAACCTGGTGAAATCTTTCCAAAGTTCAAAGTTCAAAGTAAAATTTATTACGCGAGTGCAAACATATCACCACATACAACCCTAAGATTCTTTTCCCTGTATATACTCAGCAAATCTATAGAAAAGTAACTGTGAACAGGATCAATGAAAGAGCAAGGGTACAGAAGACAATAATGTGTGCAAATGCAAATATAAATAAATAGCAATAAATACCAAGGTAAAGAGTCATGAAAGTGAGATCATTGGTTGTGAGATCACTGGAAATAGAATGAGTGTAGTAATCCTGAGTGTTCAAGAGCCTGATGGTAGAGGAATAAGAGCTGTTCTGGACCCTGTTGGTGTGAGTTCTGAGACACTTGTACCTTCTGCCAGAAAAAGTGGCTCACCTGAGGACTGGGAGGAATTCAGAGTTCAGCAGAGGAGGACAAAGGGCTTAATTAGGAAGGGGAAAAAAGATTATGAGAGAAAACTGGCGGGGAACATAAAAACTGACTGTAAAAGCTTCTATAGACATGTGAAAAGAAAAAGATTGGTTAAGACAAAAGTAGGTCCCCTACAGACAAAAACAGGTGAATTGATTATGGGGAGCAAGGACATGGCAGACCAATTGAATAATTACTTTGGTTCTGTCTTCACTAAGGAGGACATAAATAATCTTCCAGAAATAGTAGGGGACAGAGGGTCCAGTGAGATGGAGGAACTGAGCGAAATACATGTTAGTAGGGAAGTGGTGTTAGGTAAATTGAAGGGATTAAAGGCAGATAAATCCCCAGGGCCAGATGGTCTGCATCCCAGAGTGCTTAAGGAAGTAGCCCAAGAAATAGTGGATGCATTCGTGATAATTTTTCAAAACTCTTTAGATTCTGGACTAGTTCCTGAGATTTGGAGGGTGGCTAATGTAACCCCACTTTTTAAAAAAGCAGGGAGAGAGAAACCGGGGAATTATAGACCAGTTAGCCTAACGTCGGTGGTGGGGAAACTGCTGGAGTCAGTTATCAAGGATGTGATAACAGCACATTTGGAAAGCAGTGAAATGATCGGACAAAGTCAGCATGGATTTGTGAAAGGAAAATCATGTCTGACGAATCTCATAGAATTTTTTGAGGATGTAACTAGTAGAGTGGATAGGGGAGAACCAGTGGATGTGGTATATTTGGATTTTCAAAAAGCTTTTGACAAGGTCCCACACAGGAGATTAGTGTGCAAACTTAAAGCACACGGTATTGGGGGTAAGGTATTGATGTGGATAGAGAATTGGTTGGCAGACAGGAAGCAAAGAGTGGGAATAAACGGGACCTTTTCAGAATGGCAGGCGGTGACTCGTGGGGTACTGCAAGGCTTAGTGCTGGGACCCAGTTGTTTACAATATATATTAATGACTTGGATGAGGGAATTAAATGCAGCATCTCCAAGTTTGCGGATGACACGAAGCTGGGTGGCAGTGTTAGCAGTGAGGAGGATGCTAAGAGGATGCAGGGTGACTTGGATAGGTTAGGTGAGTGGGCAAACTCATGGTAGATGCAATTTAATGTGGATAAATGTGAAGTTATCCACTTTGGTGGCAAAAATAGGAAAACAGATTATTATCTGAATGGTGGCCGATTAGGAAAAGGGGAGGTGCAACGAGACCTGGGTGTCATTATACACCAGTCATTGAAAGTGGGCATGCAGGTACAGCAGGCGGTGAAAAAGGCGAATGGTATGCTGGCATTTATAGCGAGAGGATTCGAGTACAGGAGCAGGGAGGTACTACTGCAGTTGTACAAGGCCTTGGTGAGACCACACCTGGAGTATTGTGTGCAGTTTTGGTCCCCTAATCTGAGGAAAGACATCCTTGCCATAGAGGGAGTACAAAGAAGGTTCACCAGATTGATTCCTGGGATGGCAGGACTTTCATATGATGAATGACTGGACTAACTAGGCTTATACTCGTTGGAATTTAGAAAATTGAGGGGGGATCTGATTGAAACGTATAAAATCCTAAAGGGATTGGACAGGCTAGATGCAGGAAGATTGTTCCCGATGTTGGGGAGGTCCAGAACCAGGGGTCACAGTTTGAGGATAAAGGGGAAGCCTTTTAGGACCGAGATTAGGAAAAACTTCTTCACACAGAGAGTGGTGAATCTGTGGAATTCTCTGCCACAGGAAACAGTTGAGGCCAGTTCATTGGCTATATTTAAGCGGGAGTAAGATATGGCCCTTGTGGCTAGAGGGATCAGGGGGTATGGAGGGAAGGCTGGTACAGGGTTCTGAGTTGGATGATCAGCCATGATCATACTGAATGGCGGTGCAGGCTCGAAGGGCCGAATGGCCTACTCCTGCACCTATTTTCTATGTTTCTACCTGATGGCAGCAGCGTGAAAAGAGCATGGCCTGGGTGGTGAGTATCTTTGATGGATGCTGCTTTTCTACGCCAACATTTCATGTAGATGTTCTCAATGGTTGGTAGGGTTTTACACCTGTTGTACTGGGTCATATCCACTACCTTCTGTAGGATCGTAAACATAAAATACTCTGCAGATGCTGGAGTCAAAGCAACACTCACAACACGCTGGAGCAACTCAGCAGGTCGGGCAGCATCCGTGGAAATGATCAGTCAACGTTTCAGGCCTGAACCCTTCATCAGGACTGAAGAGGGAAGGAGCAGAGGCCCTATAAAGAAGGTGGGGGAGGGTGGGAAGGAGAAGGCTGGTAGGTTCCAGGTGAAAAACCAGTAAGGGGAAAGATAAAGGGGTCGGGGGGGGAAGCAGGGGGGGGATAGGCAGGAAAGGTGAAGAAGGAATAGGGGAAACACAATGGGTAGTAGAAGGAGGCAGAACGATGAGGGATGTAGTAAGTAGATGGGGGAGGTGGCAGAGTGAAATAGGGATGTTACCATTTAATTCCACGATTGATGAAGGCCAATACACCGTATGCTTTCTTAACCACAGAGTCAACCTGCGCAGCTGCTTTGAGCATCCTATGGACTCGGAACCCAAGATCCCGCTGATCCTCCACACGGCCAAGAGTCTTACCACTAATACTATATTCTGCCATCATATTTGTCCTACCAAAATGAACCACTTCACGCTTACCTGGGTTGAACTCCATCTGCCACTTCTCAGCCCAGTTTTGCATCCTTTCAATGTCCCGCTGTAACCTCTGACAGCCCTCCACACTATCCACAACACCCCCAACCTTTGTGTCAACAGCAAACTTACTAACCCATCCCTCCACTTCCTCATCCAGGTCATTTATAAAAGTCACAAAGAGTAAGGGTTCCAGAACAGATCCCTGAGGCACTCCACTGGTCACCGACCTCCATGCAGAATATGACCTGTCTACAACCACTCTTTGCCTTCTGTGGGCAAGCCAGTTCTGGATCCACAAAGCAATGTCCCTTTGGATCCCATGTCTCCTTACTTTCTCAATAAGACTTGCATAGGGTACCTTATCAAATGCATTGCTGAAATCCATATACACTACATCTACTGCTCTTCCTTCATCAATGTGTTTAGACACATCCTCAAAAAATTCAATCAGGCTCGTAAGGCACAATCTGACCTTGACAAAGCAATGCTGGCTATTCCTAATCATATTACCCCTCTCCAAATGTTCATAAATCCTGCCTCTCAGGATCTTCTCCAACAATTTCCCAACCACTGAGGTAAGACTCACCGGTCTATAATTTGCTGGGTTATCTCTACTCCCTCTCATGAATAAGAGAACAACATCCGCAACCCTTCAATCCTTTGGAACCTCTCCTGTTCCCATTGATGATGCAAAGATGTTGCCAGAGGCTCCTCCCTTGCATCTCACAGTAGCCTGAGGTACACCTCATCCGGTCCCGGCGAATTATCCAACCTGATGCTTTCCAAAAGCACCAGCACATCCTCTTTCTTAATATTTACATGCTCAAGCTTTTCAGTCTGCTGCAAGTCATCACTACAATCACCAAGATCCTTTTCCATAGTGAACACTGAAGTAAAGTTTTCATTAAATACCCCTGCTATTTCCTCCGGTTCCATACACACTTTCACACTGTCACACTTGATAGGTCCTTTCACATCTTTCCTCTTGCTGTTCACATAGTTGTAGAATGCCTTGGGGTTTTCCTTAATCATGCCTGCCAAGGCCTTCTCATGGCCCATTCTGGCTCTCCTAATTTCTTTCTTAAGCTCCTTCCTGTTAGCCTTCTAGATCGCTAACATTTCCTAGCTCTTTGAACCTTTTGTAAGCTTCTCTTTTCTTCTTGACTAGATTTAGACAATATACAATAGACAATAAGTGCAGGAGTAGGCCATTCGGCCCTTCGAGCCAACACTGCCATTCACTTTGATCATGGCTGATCATCCACAATCAGTACCCCGTTCCTGCCTTCTCCCCATATCCCTTGACTCTGCTGTCATTAAGAGCTCTATCTAACTCTTTCTTGAAAGCATCTAGAGAACTGGCCTCAACTGCCTTCTGAGGCAGAGCATTCCACAGATCCACAACTCTCTGGGTGAAAAAGGTTTTCCTCAACTCCATTCTAAATGGCCAACCCCTTATACTCAAATTGTGGCCTCTGGTTTGGACTGCCCCAAAATCGGGAACATGTTTCCTGCCTCTAGCGTGTCCAATCCCTTAATAATCTTATATGTTTCAATCTAGAGCCTTTGTACACCACGGTTCCTGTACCCTACCATAACTTCCCTGACTGATTGCAACATACCTATGCAGAACTCCACACAGATGTTTTTTTTAATATATAGGTATCCGTTAGTCTCATGAGACGATGGATTTGCGCATTGAAAAGTTTCCAGGGTGCAGGCCTGGGCAAGGTTGTATGGAAGACCAGCAGTTGCCCATGCTGCAAGTCTCCCCTCTCTACGCCACCGATGTTGTCCAAGGGAAGGGCATTAGGACCCATACAGCTTGGCACCGGTGTCATTGCAGAGCAATGTGTGGTTAAATGCCTTGTTCAAGGACACACACGCTGCCTCAGCCAAGGCTCAAACTAGCGACCTTCAGATCACTAGACAAACACCTTAACCACTTGGCCACGTGCCAACACACCCACACAAATATCCCCTGAATGTTCGCCACATTTCTTCCGTCCATTTCCCTGAGAACATCTGTTCCCAATTTAAGCTTCCAAGTTCCTGCCTGATAGCCTCATAATTCCCTTTGCTCCAATTAAACGCTTTTCTAACTTGTCTGTTCCTGTCTCTCTACACTGCTATTGTAAAGGAGATAGAATTATGATCACTATCTCCAAAATGCTCAACCACTGAGAGATATGACACCTGACCAGATTCATTTCCCAATACCAAACTAAGTACAGTCTCTCCTCTTGTAGACTTATCTACATATTCTGTCAAGAAACGTTCCTGAACACACCTAACAAATTCCACCCCATCTAAACCCCTTGCTCTAGGGAGATGCCATCGATATTTGGGAAATTAAAATCTCCCATCACGACAACTCTGTTATTATTACATCTTTCCAGGATCTGTTTCCCTATCTGCTCCTCGATATCCCTGTTACTATTGGGCAGCCGATAAAAAACACCCAGTAAAGTTATTGACCCCTTCCTGTTCCTAATCTCCACCCACAGAGACTCCGTAGACAATCCCTCCATGATGTCCACTTTTTCTGCAGCCGTGACACTCTCTGATCAACAGTGCCACACCCCCATCTCTTTTGCCTTTAGTTTCACAGCCTGAGGGAAAAAGCTGTTCCCCAGTGTGAAACCTCTAAAACCCGGCATTTGAAGTAACCATTCCTGTCCCTGAGCTATCCAAGTCCCTGTAATGGCCACCACATCATAGCTCCAAGTACTGATCCATGCTCTAAGCTCACCTGCTTTGTTCACAATACTCCTTGCGTTGAAATAGACACATCTCAAATCGTCGGGCTGAGCACATCCCTTCTCTATCACCTTCCCTCACACACTGTCTCCCAGCTTTCTCTATTTGTGAGCCAACAGCCTCTTCCCCAGTCTCTTCAATTCGGTTCCCACCCCCCAACAATTTGAGTTTAAACTCTTCCCAGTAGCCTGAGCAAAGCTCACTGAAAGGATATTGGTTCCCCCTGGGATTCAACTGCAACACGTCTTTTTTGTACAGGTCACACCTGCTGCAAAAGAGTTCCCAATGATCCAGAAACCTACCTCACCTCATCGCGTTACAGCCTAAGCCCATTGAGCCAAAGCCCTATCACTCTGCTACACTCTCACTCTGCTGCGCGCTGGTTATGGTATTTTTCTTTCTAAACTTTTCCTGCTCTACTGGCTGACGTCACTCACCTGGGCAGTCTTGCCTCTCTTTACCCAGAGTAGTAAAATGCCTTCGCTCCGGAAATTCTGAGCTGTTCCACTCGCAGCTTTCTTGCTTCGAATCTTGCTTCTTGCTTAAAAGTTAAGTTGTACCACAGAGGCAAAATTCAAAAGGGCAAGGAATGCAGGACTGAAGGTGCTGTATTTAAATGTGCCTAGCATTCGGAATACAGTGAATGAACTCGTGGTGCAATTAGAGATTGTTTGGTATGACATTTTGGGCATCATTGAGTCGTGGCTGAAAGAAGGCCATAGTTGGGAGCTTAACATCAAAGGATGTACTTTGTATCAAAAAGGATGGTCAGATGGTGGTGTGGCTCTGTTGGTAAGTGATGGAATTACATCTTTAGAAATAAGTGACACTGCCTCAAAAATATTGAATCTTTGTGGGTGCAGTTAAGAAACTGCAAGTGAGAGAAAAAACATTATAGGAATAATAGATAGTCATCCAGATAGTAGACAAGATGTGGGGGTGATATTGCAAAGGGAGCTGGAAAAAGCATGTAATAAGGGTAATGACACAATTGTAATGAAGGACTTCAATGTGCAAGTAGATTGGGAAAATCAGGCTGGCGTCAGAATGCAAGAGAGGGAATTTGTTGAATGCTGACGCGATGGCTTTTTAGAGCATCTTGTGGTTGACCCTACTCTGGCAAAGGCTATCATAGATTGGAAGTTGTGTAATAACCCAAATCTTATTAGGGAGTTTAACGTAAAGGCAGGCTTAGGAGGTGGTGATCATAATATGATTGAATTCATACTGTAGTTTAAGAGGGAGAAGCATAAGTCATATGTATCGACATCTCAATGGAGTAAAGGGAATTACCGAGGCATGAGAGGGGAGCTTGCCCAGGTGGATTGGAGGAGATACTGGTGGGGATGATGGCAGAGCAGAGGTGGTTGAGGTTTCTGGGGATAGTTCACAAGGCGCAGGATAGATATGTTCTTTAGAGAAAGAAGTTCTCAAATGGCAGGGGTAGGCAACTGTGACTGGCAAGGGAAGTTAATTACTGCATAAAAGCCAAGGAAACAGCATATAAGTATCAAACATGAGTGGGAAGTTGGATAATTGGTAAGCTTTTAAAATCCAACAAAAGGCATTTAAAAAAGCTATAAGAAGAGAAAATATGAAATATGAGGGCAAACTAGCCAATAATATAAAGAAGGACAATAAAAGCTTTTTCAGTTATATAAAGAATAAAAGGCAGGTGAGACTTGAGATTAGACCACTGGAAGATGATGTTGGTGAGCTACTAATGGGGGACAAAGAAATGGCAGATGAACTTAATGGGTATGATGCATCTGCCTTCACTGTGGAAGACACTAACATTGTGCCAGAAGTCCGTGACTGTCAAGGAGCAGGAGTGAGTGCTATTGCGATTAGAAAGGAAGTAGTTCTAGGCAAACTCAAAGGTCTTAAGGTGGATAAGTCACCTGGACCAGGTGGACTACATCCCAGAGTCCTGAAACAGGTTGCTGAAGAGATAACAGATGCATTGCACATGATCTTTCAAGAATAAATTGATTCTGACATGGTCCGGCAGACTGGAAGATTGCAAATGCCATTCCACTCTTTAGGAAAGAAGGAAGGCAAAAGAAAGGAAATTATAGAAACCATAGAAACCATAGAAACTACAGCACAGAAACAGGCCTTTTGGCCCTTCTTGGCTGTGCCGAACCATTTTCTGCCTAGTCCCACTGACCTGCACATGGACCATATTCCTCCATACACCTCCCATCCATGTATCTGTCCAATTTATTCTTAAATGTTAAAAAAGAACCCGCATTTACCACCTCATCTGGCAGTGCACTCCATACTCCCACCACTCTCTGTGTGAAGAAGGCCCCCCTAATGTTCCCTTTTAACTTTTCCCCCCTCACCCTTAACCCATGTCCTCTGGTTTTTTTCTCCCCTTGCCTCAGTGGAAAAATCCTGCTTGCATTCACTCTATCTATACCCATCATAAATTTTATATACCTCTATCAAATCTCCCCTCATTCTTCTACACTCCAAGGAATAAAGTCCTCACCTATTCAACCTTTCGCTGTAACTGAGTTTCTCAAGTCCTGGCAACATCTTTGTAAACCTTCTCTGCACTCTTTCAACCTTATTTATATCCCTCCTGTAATTTGGTGACCAAAACAGAACACAATACTCCAGATTCGGCCTCACCAATGCCTTATACAACCTCATCATAACATTCCAACTCTTATACTCAATACTTTGATTAATAAAGGCCGATGTACCAAAAGCTCTCTTTACGACCCTATCTACTTATGACGCCACTTTTAGGGAATTTTGTATCTGTATTCCCAGATCCCTCTGTTCTACTGCACTCCTCAGTGCCTTATCATTAACCCTGTATGTTCTACCTTGGTTTGTCCTTCCAATGTGCAATACCTCACACTTGTCAGTATTAAACTCCATCTGCCATTTTTTCAGCCCATTTTTCCAGCTGGTCCAAGTCCCTCTGTAGGCTCTGAAAACCTTCCTCACTGTCTACTACACCTCCAACCCTTGTATCATCAGCAAATTTGCTGATCCAATTTACCACATTATGATCCAGATCATTGATACAGATGGCAGATTAATGGACCCAGCACTGATCTCTGTGGCACACCACTAGTCACAGGCCTCCACTCAGAGAATCAATTCTCTACCACCACTCTTTGGCTTCTTCCATTGAGCCAATGTCCAATCCAATTTACCACATCTCCATGTATACCTAGCGACTGAATTTTCCTAACTAACCTCCCATGCGGGACCTTGTCAAAGGCCTTACTGAAGTCCATGTAGACAATATCCACTGCCTTCCCTTCATCCACTTTCCTGGTAACATCCTCGAAAAACTCCAATAGATTGGTCAAACATGACCTACCACGCACAAAGCCATGTTGACTCTCCCTAATAAGTCCCTGTCTATCCAAATGCTTGTAGATTCTGTCTCTTAGTACTCCCTCCAATAACTTACCTACTACTGACGTTAAACTCACCGGCCTATAATTTCCTGGATTACTTTTCGATCCTTTTTTAAACAACGGAATAACATGAGCCACTCTCCAATCCTCCGGCACTTCACCCGTAGACAACGACATTTTAAATATTTCTGCTAGGGCCCCCGCAATTTCAACACTAGTCTCCTTCAAGGTCTGAGGGAACACTCTGTCAGGTCCCGGGGATTTATCCACTTTAATTTTCCTCAAGACAGCAAGCACCTCCTCCTTTTCAATCTGTACAGTTTCCGTGATCTCACGACTTGATTCCCTCAATTCCATAGACTTCATGCCAGTTTCCTTAGTAAATATAGATGCAAAAAACCTATTTAAGATCTCCCCCATTTCCTTTGGTTCCGCACATAGCCGACCACTCTGATCATCAAGAGGACCAATTTTATATCTTACAATCCTTTTGCTCTTAATATACCTGTAAAAGCTCTTTGGATTATCCTTCACTTTGATTGCCAAGGCAACCTCATATCTTCTCTTAGCCCTCCTGATTACTTTCTTAAGTATTTTCTTGCACTTCTTATACTCCTCAAGCACGTGATTTACGCCCTGTTTCCTATACATTTCATACAACTCCCTCTTCTTCTTTATCAGATTTACGATATCCCTTGAGAACCAAGGTTCCTTATTCTTATTCAATTTGCCTTTAATCCTGACAGGAACATACAAACTCTGCACTCTCAAAATTTCCCCTTTGAAGGTTTCCCACCTACCAATCACATCTTTGCCAGAGAACAACCTGTCCCAATCCATGCTTTTTAGATCATTTCTCATTTCTTCAAATTTGGCCTTCTTCCAGTTCAGAACCTTAACCCTAGGACATGATCTATCCTTGTCCATGATCAAATTAAAACTCATGATGTTATGATCACTGGAACCAAAGTGCTCCCCGACACAGACTTCCGTCACTTGTCCTAACTCGTTTCCTAACAGGAGATCCAATATTGCATCCCCTCTCGTTGGTCCCTCTATATATTGATTTAGAAAACTTTCCTGAACACATTTTACAAACTCTAAACCATCTAGACCCCTAACAGTATGGGAGTCCCAATTAATGTATGGAAAATTAAAATCCCCTACCACCACAACTTTATGTTTCCTGCAGTCGCCTGCTATCTCTCTGCAGATTTGCTCTTCCAAGTCTCATTGACTATTGGGTGGTCTGTAATACAATCCCACTAATGTGGCCATACCTTTCCTGTTTCTCAGCTCCACCCATAAGGACTCAGTAGACAAGCCCTCTAATCTGTCCTGCCTGAGCACTGCTGTAATATTTTCCCTAACAAGCAATGCTACTCCCCCACCTTTCATTCCTTTGCTTCGATCACATCTGAAACATCGGAACCCTGGAATATTAAGCTGCCAGTCCTGCCCCTCCTGTAGCCAAGTTTCACTAATTGCTATAACGTCATAATTCCACTTGTCAATCCACGCCCTCAACTCATCCGCCTTCCCCGCAATACTCCTAGCATTGAAATATATACACCTCAGAAGATTTTTACCACCACTCACAACCTTTCTATCAGCAGATTTGCTTGAACTTTAAAAATCGTTTATTTTCACCCCAGCCACACTGTCAGCTCTGGCACTCTGGTTCCCATTCCCCTGCAAATCTAGTTTAAAGCCTCCCCAAAATAGCGCTAACAAGCCTCCCTGAAAGGATATTGCTCCCCCTGTAGTTCAAGGCCAATAAGCCTAACTTTAATGGTTCAGAAAGAGTTGTAGTCCATTATGAAGGATAAGGTTTCAGGGTACTTGGAAACTAATAATGAAATAAGTCAAAGTCAGCATGGTTTCAGTGATGGGAAATCTTGCCTGACAAATCTGTTAGAGTCCTTCAAGGAAGTAACAAGCTGGGTGGACAAAGAAGAGGCAGTTGATGTCATTTTCTCGGATTTTCAGAAGGCGTTTGACAAGGTGCCACACACTAGGCTGCTTAATAAGATAAAATCCCCTCTATCAGATCTCTCTCCCCCCAGTCTCCTCAATTCCATGGAATAAAGTCCTATTGTCCACTATCTGTCCTTGTAACACAGAACCCCAGGACCAGACAACATCCTGGTGGATCATTTCTGCACTCTTTCTAGTTTAATAACATTCTTCCTATAACAGGATGACCAAAACCGTACACAGTACCACTGCCTACAACTGGTCAATTAAACTCAAAGGCAGATGAAACCAGTCTCAGTCTGGGTGACCCCACTCTGGGAATTTACTTACCCACTGCACAGACGGACAGAGTCAAGGTTGTGATTATCGCTGCAAACATTTCTTCTCGTTTGTTTTTTAAAAACTGAATTTCTGCTCATTCAGACTCGATGTTCCCCATTGGTATTTCACAAGTGACTGTTTCCCCTTTGACTTCCCCACATGCTTATTTCAGCGCAAAGGCACGGGGTGTGAAGAGGAAGTGATGGGGGAAAGTAGGCAGTCCTGCAGAAACTGCTGAAAAAATACCAACACACAACAGCGTAGCTGAATGTTTTCATCCACATTTAAATGTCTGTCACTGAAACTCACTCCTTATGTCCAACACCATACACTATTACCTGTTTGGTTTCTCTTCATTTATATTACTGTATTGCTAGCTACTAATAAATATTATTAGTTAATAGCAGTACTGGACTCCAAAGTGTTTTCCATCTCTGCTGGTTCTTTATTCCCGTCACGGGGTACGTGACACCATACACCATACTAATATCAGATTCAAGTGTGAGAACCAAGCCAAGTACACTGTTTCCCCACCAGACTGTAGGGCTCTTTGTGGTCAGGCTGTGAAACACTGTGGTTCCGTTGGCTGCGTATGTCCAGGGAATGACAATCTCCAGCCCTGCCAAACGTGGCAAATTGAAGTCCGAGCCCCAAAATCCCCTTGTTTGTGTAGCCCACTGGGCTTGTCCCTCATGTTCGTCTCGGGGAATCAGCATTCGGCCCCGCCAAATCGGGCATTCAAGTTTGGGCGGATGCTGTGTAATGTACCCCAGTACAAACCCACAACGCAAAATATCAGACAGTACACCATATGCGATTAAATGATTGCACTTTATAACTCTTACTATGCTGTGTGGTTAGTAGAGAAACAAAACATAAAAGAAAAAGGCGCCACTTTTATTAAATAGTTAGTGCACAAAATCGTTGGAGCTCACGCCTCAGGTATTCCACCATAAACGACCTCTGCCGAAACGTCGCTGACTCCCAGACCCTCGGATTCCTGTATAAGCCGTCCAGTGATCACCCAGCACTTTCCGCACTCGTCCTTCCTCTTCACTCTCCTCGACCAAAAGCCCACGAAAACCCCGGCTCCAAGACATGCAAGAAAGAATCACATTTCTCCCAGTGGTCAGCTACCGGTTATCTGTAGTTATAACCCAAACATCACTGCTACAGAGAAACCATTACATCAGCAGTTAACATTACAGAGAAGCCATTACATTAGCCTTAGCAGTTAACATTACTGAGAAACCCTACATTCTCGTCCCACTGAATTTAGTCATGCCCTCATGACGTTGAAGTTGAGATAATTCGCCAACCCTTCCTGCAAAACACAAAGTCCAATCCAAGCGCAGAAAGCAGTGACATAGCTCCCCAGAAGAGTAGATATCATGCCCTGTTCCCCAGGCACAACAAAGGCCATCTTATCCAGGGGATTCCTAATTCTCTGAGACTTCTGTACCTCCTCACCTAACTCTTCCCGCTCAGATGTTACTGGGGATACTTCGGGTCTGCCTGGCAAAACCTCACGCGATTTATCGCTCAAAACCCCTGGCAACTCGGAGCCCCCTGTCTCGTGTTCAGTCCCCACCTACTCTCTTTCAGGGTCCTGCAGTACCCCAGGCTGCCCAATAGCCCCCCTCACCTCACCTGACTCAGTGGGAGAAGGGCCAGGAGTCTCGTCCTCAATCAATGGGGAGTTAGCGAAAGGCAGCATGTACCACACATCCAAATCATCATCCTCCGAATCAGTATCCCTCTCATGGGCGGGGCCCGGCCCAGCCTCTCCCCTTGCGGGCTCTGTAGTCACCCTGTGTTTTCACAGAGTCCTCTTACTAGGTGTAGGCTCCAAGTTGGGCTCTGAGTCTACCTGCACCTCTTGTTCCGATGGTGGTTCCGATGGAGAATCTTGACAGGCCCATTCCACTCCTCTGGTCTCACCCGGAAAACTGGTACATTTGGCATCTGACTCTCCATCACATAGGGTGTGGGCACCCAGCGATCAGCCAACTTGCGCTTTTCAGGTAGTCCCAAATTCCTTATGAGGACTCGGTCTCCCATCAGGAGCTGGGAAAACTTCACTTTCTGATCATACCTTCACTTATTTCCTCGATTCTGCTTGGCAGGCACAACCCCAGCCAATTCATAAGCCCTTTTCAGCTCTCTCCTCATATCAGACACATACTGCAGATAATGTTTCAGCTGTACGTCATCCGTGTCAGTCCCAAAACAGAGCTCAATGGGCAACCTTGCCTCGCGCCCAAACATCAGAAAATATGACGAGTACCCAGTAGCTTCATTTTGTGTACAGTTGTAACAGTGAACCAGATGCCCAATATGTTGACTCCACCTGCTCTTGTTGCTGATCTCCAGGGTCCTGAGCATGTCTAGCAAGGTCCGATTAAGCCTCTCAGGCTGGGGATCGTCCTGTGGGTGATAGGGCATGGTCCTCGATTTCTCAACTCCAAGCACGCCCAGTAACTCATAGATGAGTCTATTCTCGAAGTCCTGTCCCTGGGCACTATGTATCCTCTTGGGAAGGCCATAATGAACGAAGTACTTCTCTCATAACACTTTTGCCACCGTAGTCGCCCTCTGGTCCTTGGTAGGAAAAGCCTGAGCATATCTTGTGTAGTGGTCCGTGATTACTAAGACATTCGCTGTGTTGTTGGCATCGGGTTCTGGGGACAGGAAATCCATACACACCAAGTCCAGGAGCCCTGCACTCTGCAAGTGTGACAGAGGAGCTGCCTGTGTAGGCAGTGTCTTCTGGCGTATGCAGCGAATGCACGACTTGCAGTATTCTTCAACCTCCGACTTCATTCAGGGCCAGTAAAACCGGTCTCTGAGCAATCTATAGGTCTTTTCCACCCCCAAATGTCCAGAATCATCATGAAGTGACTTCAACGCAATCTTCCGATACTTCTCAGGCAGAACCAGCTGGGAATGCTAAGGTTGGTCCAGGGGGACGTGACCCGTTATAGGATCTGGTTCCACAACTCCAACCGAGGCCATTCTCTCAGTAATGGAGGCACCAAAGTGTGTTTCATCTCCTCCACCTGAGCCGTGTATCCCTTCTCAACCGCGTACCACATAGTGCCAATGCCCGGGTCATCTCGGTGAGCAGCTGCCACTTCCCCAGAACTCAATTCTGGCAACTGCTTGGTCTTCAGAGCAGATAGGTTAGAGTAAACTGCGGGTAGGGCATCATCAGAAGCCCCCAATTGATCCACTGCTCTATCCGGCCTCTCCTTTTCCTCGGCCTTCACGATGATGGTAAAGTGACACATGGCCTTCATCCCTGGGGCAGGAACGCTCTCCCACTCCTCATCCCTGACCAGTCCCTCATGCATCCGTCAGGACAAAGCATCCGCATCAATGTTCCGGCTGCCCGGCTGGTACTTCAGGCTGAAATCATAGGCAGACAACGCTGCCAACCACCGATGGCCTGGGGCATCCAGTTTCACCAAGGTCAGGATATAAGTGAGAGGCTTGTTGTGTGTCTTCACCTCAAACTTGGCCTCATAGAGATAGTCACTCAGCTTATCCACCACCGCCCATTTCAACGCCAGGAATTCCAACTTGTGGGTGGGATAGTTTCCCTCGGAGGGTGACAAACTCCGGCTGACAAATGCCACAGGCCTCAACCAGGTGTCCTGATCCTGATACAGGATGCACACTAACCCCTCTTGGCTGGCATCTGTGTGTAGTACATAGCGCAATCAGGGGTCCGCAAAAGCCAGCACCAGTGTCTGGGTCAGAACTGAAAAGCCTACTCGAAGGGCTCCGATGGGCGTAGATATTCTCCAACCTCCCTGTCCTTTTTTTCCTTTCACTTTCTTCCCCAAGGGACGGTAACCACACAGAAGCTGGTTCAAGGGGTGACTCACTTTCACGTAGCCCTTCACGAATCTCCGATAATAACCACAGAACCCCAGGAATGAGTGCAGAGTGCTCACAGTCTGGGGCCTCGGCCAAGTGGTCACTGCTTCTACCTTAGCCAGGTCTGTAGCTACTCCATTCCAGGAGATTATATGCCCGACATAGGTTGTCAAGCTGAGGAGTGTTAGTGGGGACAAGCTCCCACTACCTAAAAGTGCTCCTCATGGCATGCGCCTCAAATAGCCTCTGACAACCAAGTCCAACTCCTGGCCTTCTCCTGTGGCTCAGCCTCTAAACCTGGCGTAACTGTTTCTACTGACAGGAGAAGGGGTGAAGGTGGGTCCTGGAGCCTTAAAACCACTGCTTCAGGTAGATGGAGCTCATCAGCCTGGGAAAGCAGTTCATCTAAGAGAGGGAAAACTCTGATTTCAAACCTCCACTGCCTTGAGGCCATACTCACTTATGGGAAAGGCTTCGGGAGTAAATCCTGAGGACAAATCCGGAGTTGTAGTCCCTAAGGCAGTCCGATGTTGTCTTCAACATCGCTCTTGGCAACTCCTCCGACGACACTGGTGCCAAGCTGTATCGGTCCCTGCCCTTCCCTTGGACAACATTGGTGGCGTGGAGAGGGGAGAGGGGAGACTTGCTGCTTGGGCAACTGCCTGTCTTCCATACAACCTCGCCCAGGCCTGCGCCCTGGAAACTTTCCAGGCGCAGATCCATGGTCTCGCGAGACTAACGGATGCCATCCATCCATAGCTAACAGACGGCTTGCAGAACTGGCACTTGTCCAGGGAAAGTTTTAACCCTTCATCCTTCAGGCCACCTGACACCTTCAGTCGCCTTGCTTCATGTACTTCCAAAGTGGATCCAAGTACTATCAAATCATCCAAATATACCAACACTTCAAGCAAGTTCATATCCCCCACCGTCTTCTCCATGACCCTCTGGAAGATGCAGGGGCTCCCGATATGCCCTGGGGCATCCTTTCGAACGAGAAGAATCCCAGGGGACATATAAATGCTGTCTTCTCTTTATTGGCCTCACTCATCGAGATCTGGTAATATCCACTCCTCAAGTCCAGCACACTAAACCACTTTGTAGCGCTCAGACAGGCCAGCACGTCTTTGACCCTCGGGACCGTATACTGGTCAGGGATAGTGTGCCTGCTCAGAGTCCTATAATCCACACACATGAGTACCTTCCCGTTTTCCTTCCGGGCCACTAGTATTGGGGACGCATATGGGCTTCGGGACTCACTGATAATCCCAGCGTCCTTCAACTTACACAAATGCTGCCGCACGTCTTCCACGTCTGCAGGGACCAGTCGCCGTGACCTCTCTCTAAACGGGGTATCCTCGGTCACCCGGATGGTGTGACAAATGCTCTTGGAACAACCCACATCAAACTCGCCCAGGGAAAAGACACCTTCCAGCTTCAACATCTTCTCCACCAGCCTCTGTTCCAACCCGGCAGCACAGAAGAATCCCCAGAGTTAAATGCTCAGCGGTCAACTTTTCCCTTTTCTCCAATAGTTTCTTCCCAGCGGGCTTCACAGGAGCGCTAGACATTACTGTCACCGGGAGCAAATGCGTCAGGGGCATCCCTCTCTTAAAGGCGATCTCTCTCTTCATAGTGTTCCTGACGATCACAGCCATCCTGCTCGCCTTTACCACCGAGGGTCTCTGCAATTCGGGCCTCACCAGCAGCCCAGCCAGAAATCACGACTCCCCTTCGAAGTCTTCCGGAGCATTTACTAAGATGGCCTTGCCCTCAGGCACTCCAGGAAATTTGGGGGTCCCCATCACTCTTGCTACTTCCCTGGGCCGTATCACCTTAGGCTTAGACTGGGTGCACCACACAGTCATTTGTTTAAATTCGGTATCTGGCCCAATGCAGCCACACACTCCCTCAAACGCAGCTCGAAACACTGGGTGCACAGACAGGGTCCCTAAAAAGCTTTTACCTGCCTTCTCCTTGCAGGCCCGCATGACCCTCCATACAAGAGGGGTGCTGGTCCCCACCAGAATTGAAACACTCCCCATCTCAACTGGATCTGGGCAAACCAGCACTAACATCTCAAGAACTTCAGACACACCCACATCAGCCTCCAAGAACTCCAGTTTCACTGACAAATAACCATCGTACGGATAATCACCAACACTGTTACCCCAAATCTCCAGTGCACTGAATGGGGTCAAGAGAAAGTGCTTCAGATGCTGGTTGTAGAACGAACAGTTGAGTAATGTGACCTGCGACCTGGTGTCGAGTATGGCTTTTGCGTAGATTCCCTATATCCGTAGCGACACGCTGGAGTGGGTTCCCACTGATCTGTCTGGAATAGGGTCTTTCGCTTTCGGGGGTTCCTTGGTACATTGCTGGGGCTGTGTTCCCCCAGAGACACGAGGCCATTCCCTCACTGGGTCTCCTCTAAGTTTCCCGACACCTCCCCCTGCTTGCATCCCCGGGGGCTCGCTCTCCGAGGGGCTTCCTGCCGCTCACATTCCCGCTGGAAGTGTCCCTCTTCCCCACAGTGATAGCACACGCTACCAAACGCCCCTCTTTTCGTGGAACCCCAGCCACCCGCAGCCCTCTGCGCAGTCCGTTCTCTGGGGGTGGGGGGCCTACGTTTGTGTGGACACTGTGTGATTCCTAACCCTGTTACAGATAAGTACCACAAAATAACAGACAGTACACCTCATAAAACATAAAGATTTAGCTTTATAATTCTCCATTTGCCTAAAGGGTTAATAAAGAAAAAGCCAAAAAAGAAAAGGGCCCATTTTAATGAAACAGTCTAATATGGAGCTCACCGTTTTCCCTTTGCCGATCTTCTTTCGATCTCCCCGGGCTTTGTCGAGTCACGGCCCCACTCCGGGTCGACTCCTACGACCTCTTCCCTCCGTTGCCTTCTCTCTTCTCCCCCAATGAAGCCTCAAGCCCAACCTTAGTGTCCCTCACCAGAGAAACCTCCCCTAAATCTGGCCATCCTCATTGGATGGGATACAATTCTCCTATCTCTTATCTTCAACAGTAACCAAGACCCCCTTACCCCGTCATCTACTTTAGGTTCCGACCCTCTGTGGGATACTGCTGGTCTATCTGGCGAGGCCTCTCCCAGTCTATCACATGTGCCCTCCTGCAACTTGGTTCCCTCTGTCCCTTGGCTGAGCCCTGCTTCATCCCCTTCACAGTCCTGCTGAAACCTAGCCTGTCAACAGATAGTCCCTCCGATTTCATCAGACTCAGTGTGAGAAGGGTTGGGAGCCTCTTCCTCAATCTGTCAGGAGTTAGCACAATGCAGTATATACCACACCCCCATTTCCTCATCCTTCGAGTCCGTATCCCATTCAGGGGCGAGGGGCAGTCTAGTATCTCCTGCTGTTGGTCCTTCAGTTGCTCTGTATCGCCATAGAGTCTTCTTACTAGGTGCAGGCTCCAGGTCGGGCTCTGAGTCAACTCACACCTCTTGTCCCAGAGGCAGAAGGTGGTTCCGATGGAGAATATTGACAGGACCTTTCATATCCTCTGGTTTCACCTGGAAAGCTGGTACGTTTGACATCTGACGGTCCACTACATAGAGCGTAGCCGCCCAGCAGTCAGCCAACTTATGCTTTTCAGGTAACCCAAAATTCCTTATGAGGACTCAGTCTCCCAGCATGTTGGGAGAACCTAACCTTTTCCTCATACCTCCTCTTATTTCCTTGATTCTACTTGGCAGCAGCAACCACAGATAATTTATAAGCCTTTTTCAGCTCCTTTCTCATATCAGACAAATACCTTAGATAAGTCTACGGTGTAGGTCTTCCTCACCAGCCCCAAAACAAAGGTTGCTGGGTAACCGCGCCTCACGACCAAATATCAGGTAATATGGCAAGGTTCATTTCGGGTACAGTTGTAGCAGTGGACCAGTTGTCCAATATGTCAACTCCACTTGTTTTTCTTGCTAGTTTCCAAGGTTCCTAGTATGTCTAGCAAGGTCTGATTAAACCTTTCAGGCTGGGATAAGGAGTAGTTCCAGACTTCTCGACTCCAAGCATGCTCAATAGCTCATGTATGAGCCCACTCTCAAAATCCTGTCCCTGATCACTGTCGATCTTCCTGCACAGGCCATTATAAATGAAATGCTTCTTCCATAATAATGAGACAGGGAAAGCTTGCACATATCTGGTGTAGTAATCCATAATGACCAAGACATTCACCATGATAATTTTTCAAAACCCGTTAGATTCTGGACTAGTTCCTGAAGATTGGAGGGTGGCTAATGTAACCCCACTTTTTAAAAAAGGAGGGAGAGAGAAACCGGGGAATTATAGACCGGTTAACCTAACGTCGGTGGTGGGGAAACGGCTAGAGTCAGTTATCAAGGATGTGATAACAGCACATTTGGAAAGCAGTGAAATGATCGGACAAAGTCAGCATGGATTTGTGAAAGGAAAATCATGTCTGACGAATCTCATAGAATTTTTTGAGGATGTAACTAGTAGAGTGGATAGGGGAGAACCAGTGGATGTGGTATATTTGGATTTTCAAAAGGCTTTTGACAAGGTCCCACACAGGAGATTAGTATGCAAACTTAAAGCACACGGTATTGGGGGTAAGGTATTGGTGTGGGTGGAGAATTGGTTAGCAGACAGGAAGCAAAGAGTGGGAATAAACGGGACCTTTTCAGAATGGCAGGCGGTGACTAGTGGGGTACCGCAAGGCTCAGTGCTGGGACCCCAGTTGTTTACAATATATATTAATGACTTGGATGAGGGAATTAAATGCAGCATCTCCAAGTTTGCGGATGACACGAAGCTGGGTGGCAGTGTTAGCAGTGAGGAGGATGCTAAGAGGATGCAGGGTGACTTGGATAGGTTGGGTGAGTGGGCAAATTCATGGCAGATGCAATTTAATGTGGATAAATGAGAAGTTATCCACTTTGGTGGCAAAAATAGGAAAACAGATTATTATCTGAATGGTGGCCGATTAGGAAAAGGGGAGGTGCAACGAGACCTGGGTGTCATTATACACCAGTCATTGAAAGTGCGCATGCAGGTACAGCAGGCGGTGAAAAAGGCGAATGGTATGCTGGCATTTATAGTGAGAGGATTCGAGTACAGGAGCAGGGAGGTACTACTGCAGTTGTACAAGGCCTTGGTGAGACCACACCTGGAGTATTGTGTGCAGTTTTGGTCCCCTAATCTGAGGAAAGACATCTTTGCCATAGAGGGAGTACAAAGAAGGTTCACCAGATTGATTCCTGGGATGGCAGGACTTTCATATGAAGAAAGACTGGATGAATTGGGCTTGTACTCGTTGGAATTTAGAAGATTGAGGGGGGATCTGATTGAAACGTATAAGATCCTAAAGGGATTGGACAGGCTAGATGCAGGTAGATTGTTCCCGATGTTGGGGAAGTCCAGGACGAGGGGTCACAGTTTGAGGATAGAGGGGAAGCCTTTTAGGACCGAGATTAGGAAAAACTTCTTCACACAGAGAGTGGTGAATCTGTGGAATTCTCTGCCACAGGAAACTGTTGATGCCAGTTCATTGGCTATATTTAAGAAGGAGTTAGATATGGCCCTTGTGGCTACAGGGGTCAGGGGGTATGGAGGGAAGGCTGGGGCTGGTTTCTGAGTTGGATGATCAGCCATGATCATAATAAATGGCGGTGCAGGCTCGAAGGGCCGAATGGCCTACTCCTGCACCTATTTTCTATGTTTCTATGTTTCTATGTTGCTGGCATCTGGCTCGATTGACAGGAAATTGATACACATCAGGTCAAGGTGCCCTGATCTCTGCAAATGGGACAACGGAGTGGCCCTCCTTGGCAACATCTTCCTCTGTATGCATAATGCATGACCTGCAGTTCTTTTCGATCTCCGGCTTCATTCCAAAAGACCATAAGACACAGAAGCAGAATTAGGTCATCTGGCCCATCGAGTATGCACCACCATTCAATCATGGCTGATCCTTTTTTTCAAAATCTCCTCCTCAAACCTAGTTCTCGCCCTGCTTCCCATAATCTTTGATGTCATGTCCTATCAAGAACCTATCAATCTTTGCTGTAAATACACACAACGACCTGGCCATCACAGATACATGTGGCAACAAAATCCACAAATTCACCACACTTTGGCTAAAGAAATTTCTCTGCATATCTGTTTTGAAAGGGTGCCCCTCGACCCTGAGGCTGTGCCCTCTCATCCTAGACTCTCCCACCATGGGAAAAATTCATTCCACATCTACTCCAGATCTTTCAACATTTGAAAGGTTTCAATGAGATTCTCCCTCATCCTTCTGAGTTCCAGTGAGTACAGACCCAGAGATATCAATCGTTCTCTATGATAAACCTTTCATTCCTGGAATCATCCTTGTGAACTTCCTCTGAACTCTCTCCAATGCCAACACATCTTTTCTAAGATGAAGGGACCAAAACTGTTCACAATACTCAGGGCGAGGTCTCACCAGTGCCTTATAAAGCCTCAGCATCACCTCCCTGCTCTTGTATTCTAGACCTCTGGAAATGAATCCTAACATGGCATTTGCCTTCCTCACCACCAACTCAACCTGCAAGCTAACCTTCAGGGTGTTCTGCACAAAGACTCCCAAGTCCCTCTGCATCTTAGATTCCTGGGTTTTCTCCCCGTTTAAAAAATAGTTGGCACAATTATTTCCACTACCAAAGTTCATGACCATGCATTTTCCAACATTGTGATTCATTTGCAACTTGTTGTCCATTCTCATAATCTGTCTAAGTCCTTCTGCATCCGACCTGTTTTCTCAATACTACCTGCCCTTCTACCAATCTTTGTATCATCTGCAAACTTGGCAACAAAGGCATCTATTCCATCATCTAAATCATTTATATACAGCATAAAAAGAAGTTGTCCCAACACCGGCCCCGCAGAAAACCACTAGTCACTGGCAGCCAACCAGAAAAGGATCCTTTTATTCCCACTCGCTGCCTCCTACCAATCAGTCAATACTCTATCCATGTTAGTAACTTTCCTGTAATACTATGGGCTCTTAACTTGGTAGGCAGCTGCATGTGTGGCACATTGCCAAAGCCCTTCGTTAAGTCCAAATATACAACATCCATTGCATGCCCTTTATCTATCCCACTTGTAATCTCCTCAAAGAATTTCAACAAGTTCATCAGGCAGGATTTTCCCTGAAGAAAACCATACTGACTTTGTACTATCTTGTCCTGTGTAACCAAGTACTCCATCACCTCTTCCTTGACTCTAACATCTTCCCAACCACTGAGGTCAGGCTAACTGGTCTATAATTTCCCTTCTGCTGCTGTCCTCCTTTCTTAAAGAGTGGAGTAACATTTGCAGTTTTCCAGTCCTCTGGCACCATGCCAGAGTCCAATGATTTTTGAAAGATCATTTCTAATGCCATCACAATTTCTCAAGCTACCTCTTCCAGAACCCTAGGGTGCAGTTGCTCTGGGCTGGGTGACTTATATACCTTTAAGTCTTTCAGCTTTTTGAGCGTCTTCTCCCTTGTAACAGTAACTGCACCCACTTCTCTTCCTTCACACACTACAACATCAGGCATACTGCTAATGTCTTCCCCAGTGAAGGAAAAGGAAAGGTACGTCGCATCTGGTGTTTCTCCGGATAGCAGACGATTTCCCTCCGCGCCTCTCTGACATAGTGGGGATTCGCATACGAGGCAAGTTACAGCAGTGGTTTGCCATTGCCTTCTGCCGGGTGAGTTTCCAAAGAGATCACCAGCTCGTAACCCAGCACGGGTGGAAAGCGTGCAGGGGAGGGGAGCTGGCAGGCTGGATTCGAACCCGGGACCTTTCGTCCCGAAGTCCGATGCTAATACCACTACGCCACCGGCCGGGTCCCACAGTGAAGACTGATGCAAAATACTTATTTAATTCAGCAGCCATCTCCTTGTCCCCGTTATTATTTCTCCTGCCACATTTTCAAGCAGTTCTATATCCACTCTCGTCTCTCGTTTAAGTTTTACATACTTGAAAAAAATCTTTTACTATCCACTTTGATATTATTTGCCTGCTTGCTTTCAAATTTCATCACTTTCTTTCTCATGATTTTTGAGTTGCATTCTGTAGCTTTTAAAAAAAAACTTCCCAAACATCTATCTTCCCAATAATTTTTGCTTTGTTGTACGTCCTTTCTTTTGCTTTCACAATAGCTTTGACTTCCCTTGTCAGCCACAGTTGTACTATTTACCATTTCATTATTTCTTCATTGTTGGAATGCACATGTCCAGCACATTCCTCATTTTTCCCAGAAACGCACACCATTGCTGCTCTGCTGAGATCCCTGCCTTCAGCTCCTTCCAATTTACTTTGACCAACTCCTCTCTTATATATCTGTAATTTTCCTTACTCCACTGAAATACTGCTGCATCAGACTACTTTCTCCCTATCAAATTTCAAGTTGAACTCAATGATATTGTGATCACTGGTTCCTAGGGGTTCTTTTACCTTAAGCTCCCTAAACACCTCCAGTTCATTACATAACACTTCATCCAGTATCACTGATCCCCTTGTAGGTCAACAACAAACTGCTCTAAAAAGCTATCTCTTCGGCATTCAACAAACTCATTCTCTTGAGATCCATTACCAATCTGATTTTCCCAATTGACCTGCATATTAAAATCTCCCATGACTAGCATAACATTGCCCATTTGACTTGCCTTCTTTATTTTCTATTGTAACCTGTGGCCCACCTCCCAGCCACTGGTTAGGTGGAGGCCTGTTGATAACTGCCATCAACATCCTTTTACTCTTGCAGTTTCTTAACTCAACCCACAAGGATTCAACATCTTCCTATCCTATGTCACACCTTTCTACTGATTTGATGCAATTCTTCACCAGTAGAGCCACACCACCTCCTCTGCCTGCCTTCCTATTCCTCCGCTATAACATGCAACCTTGGACATTCAGCTCCCAACTACAACCATCCTTCAGCCACGATTCAGTGATGGCCACATCATCATACTTGGTAATCTGAAATATTGCAACAAGATCATCCACCTTAATTCTTATACTACGTGCATTTAGATACAACACCTCGAGTACCATATTTGCTATCCTTTCTGACTCGGCTTTGCCAATGATTTGATACTCCCCTTGTTGGCTGCAACCAAATCCCGTCACCTGCCTGCACTTCCTGACAATCTGAGTCCATCCCCCTGCCGAGTTAATTTATACCACCCCAACAGCTCCAACAAACCTGCTCATCAGAATATTCATCCCCCTTGGGCTTAGGTGCAACCCATCACTTTTGAACAGGTCATACCTTAGCCAGAAGAGATTCTAATGATCCAAGAACCTGAAGCTCTGCCCCCTGCACCAGCTTCTCAGCCGCGCATTTATCTGCCAAATCACCCTGTTTCTACCCTCACTGACACGTGGCACATGCAGCAATCCAGAAATTACTGCCCTGGAGGTCCCGCTTCTCAGCTTTCTACCTAGCTCTCTAAATTCTTTTTTCAGGACCTCATTGCTTTTCCTTCCTTTGGCATTCGTACCAATATGTACCAAGCCATCTGGCTGCTTCCCCTCCCTCTCCAAAATGTTGTGGATGCAATCTGAGACATCCCTGAACCTGGCACCTGGGTGGCAACATCCCATCTGGGTGTCCTGTACATGTCCACAGAATATCCTGTCTGTTCCCCTCACTATCACTATTGCACCCTTCTTCTCTCTCTTTCCCTTCTGCACCGCGGACCCATGCTCAGTGCCTGTAACCCAGTCGCCCTGGCATTCACCCGGGAAGTCATCCCCCACAAATGTATCCAAAACGGTATACTTGTTCTTGAATGGAATGGCCACAAGGGTGCTCTGCTCTAACAGCCTATTTCCATTTCTAATGACAGTCACCCAGCTGCTCGCCTCCTGCAACTTTGGGGTGACCACTTCTCTGTAACTTTGACCAATGATATCATCGCTCTCCCGTACAAGCCAAAGGTCATCCAGTTGCTCCAGATCCCTAGCACGGTCTTCAAAGAGCTGCAGCCGGATGCACTTCACGCAGAAGTAGTTCCCCGGGAGACCCTGGGTCTCCCAAGACTCCAATATCCAGCATGAAGAACACACAACAACCATTTGAATGGTACATTATGAGAGGAAAAAAAGATAAAAAGGAAACCTTAACAGACGCTTTACATAGAGCCAACGCCTCCTCCGAGCCAAAGCCTGATTTGAGCCAAAGCTGTTCGCTTCTACTCTCGCCACTGGCCTACTCCCAAATATGGCTGCTCCGCTTATCCCTTCTGTACTTTTATTTAATTCGTAGAGCTCTGTTGATGCTGCTGATAGGCCACATACAATGAACAAATGCCCTTAAAGCTCCCTCTTCAAACAATCACCGCTGATCTGTGAGAAATCCCTCTTGATAGAGCTCTGTTGATGCCGCTAATAAGCCACGTACATTCGGGGCCAGTAGAACCGACCTCTGAGCAATGCACTGGTCTTTTCAACCCCAATATGGCCAGAATCATCATGAAGTGACTTCAACACAATCCCCCGGTACTTCTCCGGTAGAACCAGCTGGGAATGCCGAGGCCGGTCCTGAAGTGACGTGACCCAGTATAGGATCTGGTTCCTTAACTCCGGATTGGGCCATTCTCTCAGTAATGTAAGCACCGCAGTGTATTTCAGTCTTCTCCGTTTGGGCCATGTCTCCCTTTTTGACTGCTGACATAATGGTACTGATGCCCTGGTCATCTCACTGAGCAGCTGCCATTTCCCCAGAACTCAATTCCGGAAACTGGTTTGTCTTCAGAGCACTCAGGTTACAGTTAGCCTGTGGCATCCGGTTTTGCCAAGGTCAGGATATAAGTTAGGGATTGTTGTCCGCCCTCACCTCATACTTGGCACCGTAGAGGTAGTCACTCAACTTATCCACCACAGCCCATTTCAAGGCCAGGAATTCCAACTTGTGCATGGGAAAGTTTTTCTCAGAGGGTGACAGCCTCTGGCTGATAAATGCAACAGGTCTCAACACTGTGCCCTGATTCTGATACAGAACACCACCTTAGCCTTGCCTGCTGGAATCCGTATGTAGTACAAACGGCAACTGAGGGTCTGCAAAAGCCAGCACAGGTGCCTGGGTCAGCAGCTCCTTCAGCGACTGAAAGGCCTCTTCACATTTCGCATTCCACCTCACTCCAAAAGGTTTCCAAAAGCTCAGATACTCTTTACTCTCCTCTCCTTTTGTCCTCTCCTCTTTCTTCCCCAAGGGAGGGTAACCACACAGAAGTTGATTCAACGGGTGACTCACTTTTGCATAGCCTTTCATGAACCTCCAATAGTACCCATAGAAACCGAGGAACAAGCGTAAAGCGATCACAGTCTGGGGCCTTGGCCATGTGGTCAATGCCCCTATCTTAGATGGATCCAAGCGACTCCATCCCATGAGACGATGTGCCCACATAACTGACTGTCTTGCAGAACTGGCACTTGTCCAGAAAAAGTTTTAACCCTTCAGCTTTCAGGCGGCCCAGCACCTTCAGTAGCCTCCCTTCATGTTCCTCCAAGGTGGACACAAATACTATGAGTCAATCGAGATACACCAATACCTCAAGCAAGTTCATATCCCCCACCATTTTCTCCATGACCGGCTGGAAGGTTGCAGGGGCTCCTGATATGCCCTGGGGTATCCTTTCAAACTGGAAGAATCCCAGTGGACATATACCGTAAATACGATCTTCTCTTTGTCAGCCTCACTCATGGTGAACTGATAATATCCACTCCTCACACCCAGCACACTGAACCACTTCACATTACTCGGACAGGCCAACTTATCTTCAATCTGTCATGGTCCAGTCCGTGAAGTCCGCGTTCCAGTTCACGGCCTGGTCCATGGACTTTGGATTCCAGGTCTTCCGGCTGTCCCTTGTTTCAGTTGGGCTTAATCATAGGCACCTGATGCTCATCTTGGGGCTGGGAATATAAGTAGCACTGGGTTCGAGTGTGGTTGCTGGTTTGTCTTGTCAGTATCCCATCCTTGCCTCTGTGGGGTAAGTCAGGCCATCTTTGCTGTTACCCTGCGGTTGGATCTGTCCCTTCCTGTCCTAGTGTTGGGAACCATCTTGTCTTGTTCAGCATTCTGTTCCCAAGAAAGGGTCCTGGCTCTATGTTCCATGTCCTGGGTTCCTGTCTCTCAAGTCCAAGGCTCTGTGTTCCTGTGCTTTAGACCAAGGCTCTGTGTTCTTGTCCCCTGCATGACCAAGTCAAGGCTTCCGGTTTTGTGCTCCGAGGTTCCTGTTGTCCCAAGTCCAAGGTTTCAAAGTTCCTGTCATCCCAAATCCAAAGCTCGGCTTTTCCTCAGTACCAAGTCAAGGCTTCATGTTCTTGTCCTGTGCTGGAGTTCCCTCGACCTGCCCAGGAGTCTCTCGTTCTGTCTTGTAGCCTTGTCTAGTCCTGTCTCCCAAGACCACGTCATGTCTTCGCCTAGTTGCGAAGTCCAAGCCTGAGTCAAGACCCAGGTTCTGGGTCCTTGTCCAGTCTCTGGCTCGAAGTCCGAACCCAAGCCACGTCATGTCCTCACCTTGAAGAACTCAAGCCACGAAGAACCCAAGCTTCCAGGAACCCAAGTCTGTGCTCTTGTTCCAGCTCCTAGTCTACATCCAGTCACGTCCCTAACTCTAGTCCTGTCCTATCCTGTTCCTGGTACTTCAGAGTCTGTGTCTTGCAGTTGGGTCCGCCTCCCAGTGTCCCCCACTATGTTATAATCTTTACGACCGTATACTGGTCGGGGACAGTATGCCTATTTGGAGTCCTATAATTCACACAAATCTGTACCTTCCCATTCTTCTTCCTAGACACTATTATTGGGGACGCATATGGGCTCCTGGTCTCAGTGATGATCCCAGCTTCCTTCAGCTTACACAAATGTTGCCAAACATCTTCCACCTCTACAAGGACCAGTCACTGTGACCTTTCTCTGAACGGGGTGTCCGCAATCACCTGGATAGTGTAGCGAGTGCTCTTGAAACAACCCACATCAAACTTGTCAGGAGAAAAGACGCCTTCCAGCTTCAACATCTTCTCTATCAACCTCCTCTTCCAACCTGCAGGTACCAGGGAGTCCCCAGAGTTGAAGGACTCGGCAGTCAACATTCCCTTGTTCAGAAGAGTTTCTTCCCGGCTTGTCTCACAGGGGCAATAGACATTACCGTCACCGGGAAAAAATGTGCCGGGGAATTCCCCTCTTGAAGGTTACTTCCCTCTTCATAGTGTTCCTGACAATCACTGCCATCTTGTTCACCTGTACAACCGAGGGTTTCTGCAGTTCGGGACTCACTGGTAGCCCAGCAGGTAAGCCCGACTCCTCTTCCTGGTCTTCTGGAGCTTCTACTAAGAAGGCATCGGACTCAGCCACTCAGAGAAATTTGGGGTTTCCCATCACTCTCACTACTTCCCCGGGCCGTAACACAATTGGCTTTGACTAGCTGTACCACACTGTCCCTCATCTAATCTTGTTATCCGGCCCAATGGAGTCACGCACTTCCTCAAAAGCAGCTCAAAGTACATGGGTGAATGGACAAAGTTCTCAGAAATCTCTCTCCAACTTTCTCCTCGCAGGCTCCCATGAGCCTCCTCACAGTAGGAGTATTGGTCCCCACAAAAATTGAAATGCTGCCCTTCTCAACGGGGTCTGAATAAACCAGCACTTAATGTATCATGGACCTCAGCCACTCCCACATCAGCCTCCAAGAACTCCAGCTTCACTGACAACTAACCATCGTACGGATAATCACCAGCACTGAGACCCCAGATCTCTAGTGCACTGAGTGGTGTCAATGGTAAATGCTTCAGATACTGGTTGTAAAATGAACAGTACAGCAAAGTGACCTGTGACCGTGTGTCAAGTATGGCTCTAGCATAAAGACTCCCTATCCATAATGATACACAGGAGCTTGGCCCCACTAAGCCTTCAGCCAAGCCTCCCCTCAAGTCTCTAGCCGAGCCTCGCCCCAAGCCAAGCTTCAAGACCCCAAGCCTCAAACCTCCAGTCTCAAGCCTCACCTCAAGTCTCTAGTCTCAAGCCTCATCTCAAGTCTCTAGTCTCGAGTCTCTGCTCTCCAGCCTCACCTCAAGTCTCTGCTCTCTACCCTCGCCTCGAGTCTCTGCTCTCCAGCCTCGCCTCGAGTCTCTGCTCTCCAGCCTCGCCTCGAGTCTCTGCTCTCCAGCCTCACCTCAAGTCTCTGGTCTCCAGCCTCACCTCAAGTCTGAAGACTCCCGCCTCATCCTGCCTGCCGGCCAAGTCACGTCCTTGCCTAGTTCTGGGGTCTGAGCCACAGGCAAGACCCAGGTTCTGGGTCCTTGTCCAGTCTCTAGCTCGGAATCCTAGCCCTGGCTCCTAGCTCTCTTGTCCAATCCTGTTCCATGTTCCCAGTTTTCGTGTCCATGTCCTAGCACTGTCCCTGTTTCCTAGTCCTGTCCTTAGTACTTCAGTGTCTGCGTCTTGCACTTGGGTCCATTCCCACCCACCACCTTATGACAGAACAATCCAGCCAACCATAGACCCAGCAACACAGACACTGTCATTTTCCTCTTGCCACCCGGGGTTCCCTTCTGGTAAGTACCCTCCCACCCGCCCGGGTTGTCCATAGTCTCGATAGCCTGTTTGGTTGTCAGGAGGCTCCCGTAGAGGGGGGTATACTGTCATGGTCCAGTCCATGAAGTCCGCATTCCGGTTCACGGTCCAGTCCATCGCCCCTTGCTCCAGGTTTTCCTGTCTACCCTGTTTCTGTTCCTGTTTGAGCTCTAATTGAGGCAGCTGATGCTCATTGGGACTGGCTGAATAAATACCTCCAGAGACCAGGGCGTGGCTGCTGGATTGTTCTTGTCCTTACTCCTTGTATCCCTTCCCCTGCCTTCTGTTTCCTCACCTGAAGCCTTGCCTTGTTTTGCCGGTAACTCTCGCCTCGCCTGAAGTTCTTGTCTCACCTTGCATTGCCAGAAGCCTTGCCTTGTCTTGCTGGTAACTCTCACCTCGTCTCACCTGTAGTCTTGTCCCTGGAGCCACCCCATACCTAGCTCCCTTCCTGTCCTTTGCCTCCACCAGGTAAGTCAGGCCAGATTGCCATTACCCTACAGTTGGTTCTGTCCCTTGCCTCCGTCGGGTAAGCCAACCAGATTGCCGTTACCCTGCGGTGGGTTCTGTCCTTTCCTGTCCTTTGCCTCCGTCAGGTAAGCCAGGCCAGATTGCCGTTACCCTACGGTTGGTTCTGTCCCTTGCCTCCATCGGGTAAGCCAGGCCAGATTGCCATTACCCTATGGTTGGTTCTGTCCCTTCCTGTCTCTTGCCTCCGTTGAGTGGAGATCCATGCACTGCCCAGGTGATCTGCACCCTGCCCAGGAGGAGCTTCAAGACCCCAAGCCTCTAGCCAAGCATCACCTCAAGTCTCTAGCCGAGCCTCGCCCCAAGCCAAGCTTCAAGACCCCAAGCCTCTAGCCTCACCTTGCCTCAAACCGCTAGCCTTGCCTCACCTCAAGCCTCAAGCCTCTAGCCTTGCCTCGCCTCAAGCCTCAAGCCTCTAGCCTCTATCCTCGCCTTGCCTCAAGCCTCTAGCCTCACCTCACCTTAAGTCTCAAGCCACACCCTAAGCCAAGCTTCAAGACTCCAACACTCAAGCCTCGCTTCGAGTCTCTGGTCTCCAGCCTCGCCTCAAGTCTGAAGACTCCAGCCTCGTCCTGCCTGCCAGCCAAGTCACGTCCTTGCCTAGTTCTGGGGTCTGAGCCAGAGGCAAGACCCAGTTTCTGGGTCCTTGTCCAGTCTCTGGCTCGGAGTCCTCGCCCTGTTTCCTAGCTCTCTTGTCCAATCCTGTTCCGGGTTCCCGGTTTTTGTGTCCATGTCCTAGCCCTCTCCCTGTATCCTAGTTCTGTCCCTAGTACTTCAGTATCTGTGTCTTGCATTTGGGTCCATTCCCAGCCACCACCTTAGACAACTGACTGGAATTTAGAAGGTTGAGGGGGGATCTCATTCAAACTGTTCGAATGTTGAAAGGCCTAGAGAGAGTAGATGTTGTAAGGATGTTTCCCATGGTGGGAGAGTCTAGGACAAGAGGACACAGCCTCAGGATAGAAGGGTGCACTTTCAAAACAGAGATGCTGAGAAATTTCTTTAGCCAAAAGGTGGTCATTTTGTGGAATTTATTGCCACATGCAACCATGGAGGCCAGGTCGTGGGATGTATTTAAGGCAGAGATTGATAAGTTCTTGATTGGAAACGTCATCAAAGGTTACGGGAGAAGCACGGGAACTGAGGTTGAGGAGGAGATACAAAACAGGATCAGCCATGATTGTATGGCAGAGCAGACTTGATGGGTCAAATGGCCTCATTCTGCTCCTTCATCTTATGTTCTGATGGTATTGAACAGCAAAATCGAAACAACAGGTTTGATTGGTCAGATAGTTTGAAGTGACTACATTTTAATGCTTGGAGTATTATGAGTAGAAACATAGAAACATAGAAAACGTACAGCACCATACAGGCCCTTCGGCCCACGAAGCTGTGCCAAACATGTCCCTACCATAGAACTACCTGGGCTTTACCTATAGCTCTCTATTTTTCTAAGCTCCATGTAGCCATCCAGGAGCCTCTTAAAAGACCCTGTCGTTTCTGTTTCCACCACCGCTGCCAGCAGCCAATTCCACGCACTCACTTTTCACTCTGCGTAAGAAACACCCCTGACATCTCCTCTGTACCTATTTCCAAGCACCTTCAAACTATGCCCTCTCGTGATAGCTATTTCAGCCCTGGGGAAAAGCCTCTGACTATCCACACGATCAATGCCTCTCATTATCTTGTACACCCCTATCAAGTCACCTCTCATCCTCCGTCACTCCAAGGAGAAAAGGCCGAGTTCACTCAACCTATTCTCATAAGGCATGGTCGCCAATCCAGGCAACATCCTTGTAAATCTCCTCTGCACCCTTTCTATGGCTTCCATGTCTTTTCTACAGTGAGGCGAACAAAATTGAGCACAGTACTCCAAGTGGGGTCTGACCAGGATCCTATATATCTGCAACATTACAGAGCTAAACTCTTAAACTCAATCCCATGATTGATGAAGGCCAATGGTGGATGCCTTCTTAACCACAGGGTCAACCTACTTTGAGTGTCCTGTGGACTCGGACCTCAAGATCCCTCTGATCCTCCACACTGCCTAGAGTTTCTTACCATTCACGCTATGTTTTGCCATCATATTTGACCTACCAAAATGTACCACCTCAGTGAGGATAATGAGCCCAGAGCAGGGATCAGTACATGGAAATACGATGTTGTAGCCATTACTGACACTTGGTCAAGAGAGGGACAGAAATGGGTGCTTAATGCACGAGATTTTTGTAGTTTTAGAAAAGATTGAGTAGGAGGTAAAAGAGTAGGGTGGGGTGTGTTTTGCACTACTAATCAGGGACCAGACATTCAGGGGACAGACACTGAGTCCATTTGGGTGGAACTCAGGAATAGGAAGGATGTGATCAGACTGATGGAATTATAAAACAAACCCCTAATAGCCATCGGGACATTGAGGAACCAAAACCTATTCAGGTTAAGGAAATGGGTAAAAATAATAAGGTTGGTCTCTTGGAGGTTACAACTTTCCTCATAAAAACTGGGACATTCTTTCTGCAAGGGGTTTTGATGGTGTAAAATCTGTTAACCATACTCAGGAAGGTTTTGTAAATCAGTATGTGGATGGTCCAATGAGAGGAGGGGCTGTCACGGTCCGGTCCGTTGACTTCTCATTTCAGTTAATTTCCTTTTCCCCGTGTTCCACTGGGCTCCTTGATTAGGGCACCTGATCCTCATTCAAACCAGCAGCATAAATCTCCGGCTTACATTTACTCGCTGCTGGTTCGTCACTGTAGCCAGGGCAGCAATGAACATTCCGAGCCACCAAGAATAAGGGACCGTCTTCCGAGCCACCAAAAATAAGGGACCGTCTTCAGGAGCTTCTCCATGTATTGTCTGTTGTTGTTTGTTTTTGTCGTCTCGTGTCCAGCTGAGCGTTGCTGGCTGTTTTGCCGCTGCTCCAAGTCGGGATGCGAGTGGTCTGTCATTGTCTTGTTTTGAAGGCTCTGAGTCCCAGTCCCAGTCAAGGCTTTGTGTCCAGTCAAGTGATTATCAGCCGTTTGCTGCTTCATGAGCTTCTCCGTGTCAAGATACATATTGTCTGTTATTATTTGGTTTAGTCATCTCGTTTCCTGCTGAGTAGGTCCAGCCATTTGCCACTACTCTGCATTGAAAATTCTGTCTCTTCATGTCCCAGTCCGAGTCCAGGCTCTGTGTTCTGGTCCAGTCCGAGTCCAGGCTCTGTGTTCTGGTCAAGTCCAAGTCCAGGCTCTGTGTCCAAGTTCTGGCTCCAAGTCCAAGTCAAGTCCAAGTCCGTCTCTGTGTCAAATCTCCGTGCCTTTGTCCTGCACTTGGGTCCGCTCCCAAACGCCCCATTGCAACAGGGGCTGTACTGGACCTGGTGTTGGGTAATGAGCCTGGCCAGCTGACTGAGCTTTCAGTGAGTGAGCAGTTAGGGAACAGTGACCAGAAATCCTTAACTTTTAAGATAGTTATCGGTAAGGATAAAGATTGGAATAAGGCAAATTATGACTGCATTAGGCAGGAACTAAAAAGCATTAATTGGGAACATATCAGACATGTGGAGGGAATTCAAGGAACAATTGCACAGAGTACAGGAAAGGTGTGCTCCTGTTATAAGGATGGACAGGGATGCCCTGAAAAGTGATGAATTTAGTCATGAAGAAAAAGGAAAAGTATGTAACACTTTGGAAGCTAGGATCAAGCGAAGCAGATGAGAAGTATAAAGAATCCAGAAAAGAACTACAGAAGGGAATTAGGAAAGCCGGGAGGGGATGTGAAAAGTCCTTGGCAAACAGGATTAAGGTGAAACCCAAGGCATTCTATACGTACAACAAAAACAAGAGGATAACTAGGGAGAGGGTGGAACCACTCAAAGATAAAGCGGTGGGGGGGGGGGAGAAATTTGCTTGGATGCAGAGAATGTAAGTGAGGTACTTAATGAGTACTTTGCTTCAGTATTTACCAGGGAAAAGAATATGGAGGACTAATGGATCTGTGCTGAGTGTATAACCACGTTATGGTGTTTAGAAGTCAAGGAGGAGGAAGTGTTGGGCCTCCTAAGGAGTATTAAGATGAATAAATCTGCAGGGCCTGATGGGATTTACCCCAGGTTATTGAAGGAGGCAAGAGACAAGATTTTTGGTCCCTTGACCAGGATCTTCATCTTCTCATTTGCCACAGGGGAGATCCCGGAGGACTAGTGAGTGGCTAATGTTGTACTTATATTTAAGAAGGGAACAAGGGAAAATCCTGGGATCTATAGACCAGTGAGTCTCAGGTCATCTGTAGGGAAATTGCTGGAGATAATTCTGAGAGTTTTACAATGGGGCGTTTGGGAGCGGACCCAAATGCAGTACACAGACACAGAGGTAACATTAGCAGAAGTGTATTTTATTAATAGTTGCCAGGAAGGCCAGTGAGCGAGGATTAGATGCTTACGTGGACGTGAACATTGGACAACAAACCGCAGGAACCTGGACTGGGACTTGGCCATGGAGTCTAGACTCAGACATGGAACCTGGACTTGGACTCGGACTCAGACATGGAACCTGGACTTGGACTTGACTTGGACTTGGAGCCTGGACTCGGAGCCTGGACTCGGACTTGACTTGGACTCCGAGCCTGGACTCGGACTTGGAGACGGGATGACAAAACCAAACAAAGACAGGCAATTCATATCTTGGCTCGGAGTAGCGGCAAACGGCCTGCAATACTCAGCTGGACACGAGACGACAAAACCAAACAACGACAGGCAATTCGTATCTTGACATGGGGTAGCACATGAAGCGGCAAACGGCTGGCAATCACTTAGCTGAACATGGAGAGACAGAATTCTGGAAGCAACCCCAGGCACCGAAGCCACTTAGAATCCACCATTCTCAGCGGCCCGGAACATGCATTGCCAAACGGGCTGCGGAGTGACGGTCCAGCATCGAGTAGATGTAAGCTGGAATTTTTATGCTGCCGGTTCGGATGAGGATCAGGTGCCCTAATCAAGGAGCCCGGTAAATGCTTACAGACACTGTACACTGCGGGAGCAGAAAGGAGTTTGTGAGACAGTAAATGCAGGAATGTGGGCAAGCAAGAGGAAAGTAAGTGAGAACATGATGACTTCACACGTTGCTTTGTGGTAAAATTGGGAAATTGAAAGAAGTGTAAAAGGGCATAGCAGATATACTGTAAGGAACATAGTGATATCCTGTGTGAGTCATGGACTCACAGTAAAGCACAGTGTTACAGAACTGGCCATTCGGCCCATCTTGTACATTCTGACCACATTGCCAATCTACACCAATCACATTTCCATGCATTGGGTCCCCATCCCTCAGCACCTTTCTTATCCAAGCATCTGTTCAAATGTCTCAAATGTTATAATTCTATCTGCTCCACCATCTCCGGTGGCAGCTTGTTGAAGTTTAAGTTTATTGTCATCTTGACTGTACATGTATACAACTAAATCAAACAATGTTCCTCCAGACCACGGTGCATCCACAAAACACATAGCACACACAGCACATAAACCAAAATATTACCATCAATATGTTAATAAAATATCATTCAGAATGCATGTAGAGCACAGTACAGATAAGAACATACGAACATACGAAATAGGAGCAGGAGTAGGTCATCCAGCCCATCGAGCCTGCCCCGCCATGGCTGATTTGTCTGTAAAGTCAGCTCCATCTACCTGCCTTTTCTCCATAACCCTTAATTCCCTTACTATGTAAAAATCTATCTAACTGTTTCTTAGATATATTTAGTGAAGAAGCCTCAACTGCTTCCCTGGGCAGAGAATTCCACAGATTCACACTCTCTGGGGAAAATAGTTTCTCCTCATCTCCGTCCTAAATCTTCTCGCCTGAATCTTGAGGCAATGTCCCCTAGTTCTAGTCTCACCTACCAATGGAAACAACTTTCCTACTTCTATCTTATCTATCCCTTTCAAAAGTTTGTATGTTTCTATAAGATCCTCTCTCATTCTTCTGATCTCCAGAGAGTATAGTCCCAGGTGACTCAATCTCTCCTCATAGGTTAACCTTTCCATACCTGGAGTCAACCTGGTGAACCTCCTCTGCATTACCTCCAAAGCCAATATATCCTTCCTTTAAACCTTCTTGTCAAAGACTTTTCATGGCCCTTCCTGGCTCTCTTCCCCTTCTTGAATTCTTCTCAGGCTCCTTTATAATTCTCGAGGTCATCTGTTTGACATTAGCTCCTTGCCCATGATGTACTGGGCTGAATCCATTACCTTTTGTAGGATTTTCCTTTCAAAGGCATTGGTGTTATACCAGACCATTATATAGCCTGTCAATATACTCTCCACTACACATCTACAGAAGTTTCCCAAAGTTTTTGATGTTATGCCAAATCTCCGCAGACTCCTAAGGAAGTAGAGGTGCAGACATACTTTCCTCACAAATGCACAATGTGATTGGTTCAGGACAGGTCCTCCAAAATGATAACACCAAGGAGTTTAAAGTTGCTAACCATCTCCTCCTCTGACTCACCCATCAGGACTGGCTCATGGACTTCTGGTTTCCCTGGCCTGAAGGCTACAGTCAGTTCCTTGGTCTTGCTGACATTGAGTGAGAGGTTGTTGTTATGACACCACTGAATTAGATTTTCAATCTCCCTCCTGTACTCTGATTCACCACGTTTGATGTGGCCCACAAGAGAGATGTCATCAGCAGAATTGAATATGGTACTGGAGCTGTGCTTAACCACACAGTCACAGTGTAAAGCAAGCAGAACGGGGGCTAAGTACACTCGAGGAGGAGGTGTTTTTGCCAATCTGAACTGATTGGGGTCTAGAAATGGGGAAATCTAATTGCAAAAGCTGGTTGTGAGGCCAAGGGTTGGAGCTTATTGATTAGTTTTGAAGGGATGGTGGTATTAAATGCTGAGCTGTAATTGATAAAGAGCATACTGATGTATGCATAGAAACATAGAAAATAGGTGCAGGAGTAGGCCATTCGGCCCTTCGAGCCTGCACCGCCATTTATTATGATCATGGCTGATCATCCAACTCAGAACCCAGCCTTCCCTCCATACCCCCTGACCCCTGTAGCCACAAGGGCCATATCTAACTCCCTCTTAAACATAGCCAATGAACTGGCCTCAACAGTTTGCTGTGGCAGAGAATTCCACAGATTCACCACTCTCTGTGTGAAGAAGTTTCTCCTAATCTCGGTCCTAAAAGGCTTCCCCTCTATCCTCAAACTGTGACCCCTCGTTCTGGACCTGCCCAACATCGGGAACAATCTTCCCGCATCTAGCCTGTCCAATCCCTTTAGGATCTTATACGTTTCAATCAGATCCCCCCTCAATCTTCTAAATTCCAACGAGTACAAGCCCAGTTCATCCAGTCTTTCTTCATATGAAAGACCTGCCATCCCAGGAATCAATCTGGTGAACCTTCTTTGTACTCCCTCTATGGCAAAGATGTCTTTCCTCAGATTAGGGGACCAAAACTGCACACAATAATCCAGATGTGGTCTCACCAAGGCCTTGTACAACTGCAGTAGTACCTCCCTGCTCCTGTACTCGAATCCTCTCGCTATAAATGCCAGCATACCATTCGCCTTTTTCACCGCCTGCTGTACCTGCATGCCCACTTTCAATGACTGGTGTATAATGACACCCAGGTCTCGTTGCACCTCCCCTTTTCCTAATCGGCCACCATTCAGATAATAATCTGTTTTCCTATTTTTACCACCAAAGTGGATAACTTCACATTTATCCACATTGAATTGCATCTGCCATGAGTTTGCCCACTCACCCAACCTATCCAAGTCACCCTGCATCCTCTTAGCATCCTCCTCACTGCTAACACTGCCACCCAGCTTCGTGTCATCCGCAAACTTGGAGATGCTGCATTTAATTCCCTCATCCAAGTCATTAATATATATTGTAAACAACTGGGGTCCCAACACTGAGCCTTGCGGTACCCCACTAGTCACTGCCTGCCATTCTGAAAAGGTCCCGTTTATTCCCACTCTTTGCTTCCTGTCTGCTAACCAATTCTCTATCCACATCAATACCTTACCCCCAATACCGTGTGCTTTAAGTTTGCACACTAATCTCCTGTGTGGGACCTTGTCAAAAGCCTTTTGAAAATCCAAATATACCACATCCACTGGTTCTCCCCTATCCACTCTACTAGTTACATCCTCAAAAAATTCTATTAGATTCGTCAGACATGATTTTCCTTTCACAGATCCATGCTAACTTTGTCCGATGATTTCACCGCTTTCCAAATGTGCTGTTATCACATCCTTGATAACTGACTCCAGCAGTTTCCCCAGCATCTTTGCTGTCCGAATGTTCCAGGGTTGTGTGATGAGCCAGAGACAGCATCTGCTCTGGACATGTTGCTCCTGTCAAAACACTTCATCACTGTGGATTTAGATGTATCTGGGTGGTAGTTACTGAGACAGGTCAGCACTCTCTTCTTGGGCGCTGATATAACTGAAGCCTGCTTGAAACAGGTGGATACCACTTGCTGCTGAAGCAAGAGGTTAAAGATATCAGTGAACACACCAGTCAGTTGGTCACACAGGTCTCCAGTACGTGGCCAGGTACCCCGTCCAGTCCAGATGCTTTATTTGGATTTACTCTCCTGAAGGCTGCCTGCACATCAGCTGCAGATACTGAAATCAAAGGAACATAAGGAGGTGTGAGAGTTAGCATGTACTGATGGCCAGAGTGGGCACAGAAGGCATTGAGCTCATCTGGAAGTGAAGGCCCAGTGTACCCCACCTTGCTTGATTTAACTTTGTGGGAAGTTATGGCATTCACACCTTGTCAAGCATCCCTCGATGATTTCAGTTTGCTCCGGAATTTTGCTTTGCCCGAGAGATCACTTTCCAGAGATCATATCTGCTCCTTTTGTAGCTTCCTTGGTCTCCAGACTTAAATGTATCTAATCTGGCCCTCTGCAAATTTCAGATTTCATGGTTCATCCAGAGCTTCTGACTGGGGAAGACTCTGAACTATTGAAACTCTGTTGGTTTCCTTGGCTGTGTAAGTCTAGGGCAGACACACTCCGATCCTGCCAAACCTGTGAGATTGAGACATCTCTCCCATCCAAACCCCGGTTTGTGTGGATGCTGTGTAATTTGCTACCCTTTTACAGTTCAGTGCCAAGAAACAACAGACAGCACACTGCGTATGATTAAAGGAATTATATTTATGAATCTTAACTAGAAGGATAGTAAAGAAAATAAAGAAAAAAAACAAAAAGGGCCCTTTGTAATTAAACAGTTAAACGTGAACCAGTTGGAGCACAGTTCAACGATCCTCAGTCAATCTCAGCGTCTGGCTCCATCGAGTCACAATCTCCCCGCTGGATTATATCCTAAAACAGTTTTCTCCATCGTCTTCTCTGTTCATCTCCCGCTGAACAAAGGACCCAGCTCACATTCCAAACCACCTGTTATCTCTCACCATAACCCAACCACTGCTTCCACAGAAAGACCATTACATTGGCAGTGAAATCTTTCTCAGGGTATAACACTATTTACTGGGGACACACCCATCTTCAGCTATTTTAATAAAGTCTGTTACAACCCTGATGTATTCACTCCGATCCACAGATGAGTGTTTGAGCATGGGTAAAGCTCTTCCAAACAATGAGCACATCTACTGCATATGGTAGGCTATTGTAGGAAAGCAGCATTCATCATCAGAGAACCTCACCATCTAGACCATGCTCTTTTTTTCTCCTTGCTGCCATCAGGTAGAAGATACAAGAGACTCAGGCCACGGACCATCAGGTTGAAAAACAGTTACCATCCCTCAGTCATCAGGCTTTTGATAAAAGGGAGTAACTACACTCACTTGCCCATACTGAGATGCTCTAAAAACCAGTGATCTCACCTTAAGGACTCTTTATCTTGTTATTTATTGCTGTTTATTTATATTTGCATTTGTTGCCTTCTGCACTCTACTTGATCTTTCATTAATCCTGTTGTAGTGACTATACAATCGATTTGTTGAGTATGCCCACAGGAGTTGAGTCTCAGGCCATGATGAGACTAAACTCAGGTTGGAGGAGCAATACCTCATATACCGTCTAGGTAGTCTCCAGCCCCTTGGTATGAACATAGAATTCTCCAACTTCCGGTAATTATCTCCCCCTCTCTTTCCCTATCCTTATTCCACTCTGCCCACTCCCCCAGCTGCCTATCACCTCCCTCATGGTTCCGCCTCCTTCTACTATCCATTGTGTTTTCCCCTATTCCTTCTTCACCTTTCCTGCTTATCACCTCCCTGCCTCCCCTCCCCCACTCCTTTATCTTTCCCCTGACTGGTTTCTCACCTGGAACCTACCAGCCTTCTCCTTCCCACCCTCCCCCCACCTTCTTTATAGAGCCTCTGCCCCTTCCCCCTACAGTCCTGACGAAGGGTTCTGGCCCGAAATATCGACACATCGTTTTCACGGATGCTGCCCGACCTGCTGAGTTCCTCTAGCGTGTTGTGAGTGTTGCTTTGCCCCAGCATCTGCAGAGTATTTTGGGTTTAGTGAATCTCAGGTTTGTATGTAGTGACACATATGTACTCTAATAATAAAATTCACTTTGAATCTTGAACTTAAACCATAAATACACTTCCTCTTTCTGACTAACTTCACCACTTCTCTGAATATCCATGGTTCTCTTAAATTTCCAACCTTGTCCTTCCTCCTTACTGGAAGATCCCTGCCCTGTACTCTGTGCAGTTGGTCATTAAACACCTTCCACATGTCAGATGTGGACTTGCCCAAAAACAGCTTTTCCCAATTAACTTTTCCAAGATCTTTCCTAATGGTCTAGTAACCTGCCCTTCTGCGGTTCAATACTCTCTCACAAGTTTCATGCTCATCGTCATCGATAGTTCTGTTAAAACTTGGAGTTGTGGTCACTGTTCCCTAACCGCTCACCAACTGAAATGTCAGTCACCTGGCCAGCTCATTACCCAAAACAGATGCAGTGCAGCCCCTCCTCTTGATGGACTAGCCTTGGAAAACCGTCCTACAGACAGCTCATAGATTTTAATCAGTGGTCTTCATCACTCGCGATGGACACGTGCTCACACACCACTACAACCACTCAATAGTCCGAGGGATTTAAAGGAACAAACTTGAACAGAGCTAACTGACAGCTGCAAAAAACATAAGGTTATTTTCGGAGGTGATTTTAAGTATCCACATACAGACTTGGAATCCTACACTGTTAAGAGGACTAGATGGGATAAAGTTTGTCAAATGCTGGTGGCCTTGAAGATGTTCTGATCCAGGGAGATGTTGAAGATGTCAGTGAGAACATCTGCTAGATGAGCTGCACAGTCTCTGAGCAGACAGACAGGTATGTTGTCAGGTCCTGCAGCTTTACTGGGATCTTCCTCACATCAGCTGTGGCCAGATAGAATGCCTGCTCCTCGGAGAGAGGGGGTGCCCGTCTCATCCGCATGTTGTGTGGTGTATCAAATGTTTCCACATGATGATGCTCACACTGTCAGAGAGGCATCTCAGTCATTGACATCAAGGTGCTCTAATATCTCATTGTGAACTAAATCCAGAGATTACTACCCCTGAGATCCTACTTTTCAGTTTCCTTCCTAACTCCCTGGAGAATAATTATCAGCAATGTCAATGACATCACTGCCCCGGGAATGGAGAAATTCTTTTCCGTTTCCTTCCGAACTCCCGATATCAGCTGTTCGGTTCAAGTTCAAGTTTAATTGTCATTCACTCACACACATGAAAACAGCCAAATGAAACAGTGTTCCTCTGGGGCCAAGGCGCAGGACACAGTACCAACAGCACACAGCACATATAGTCATGGTAGCAGGACAACATACAGTCCAATATAGCCCAAGTCCCTGAGAGGCATAGCCTGTAGATTGATGGTCCTAGTCCAGCTTGTCTTCCACTGGACTGATCCTTTTTCACAACTATGTTGGTATCAATTATCCCACTTCAGAATGCTGTGGATCTGATCTGAGACGTCTCTGATGCTGGCATCTTGGAGGCAACACACTTTTTTGATGAGTTTGCTTGAAGTGAAGGTGTAATTAATTCTGAGCAGAAGGTTGGAAGAGCTGGTTTGTGTGTGTGGAAGGAGGCAAGGAAAAATGGGATGAGTAGTGTGGACATGTAGCATTTAGGCAGGGCATGTTCACATGGCCCTTTAGGAAGCAGGTATTGTTGTACAAAGAGGCTGGGAGATCTGTCCCAACCTGGTGTGAAAGGTTAAACCCTGGGAATAAAAGGATCCTTTTTGGACTGGTTGCCGGTGACTAGTGATGTTCCAGAGGAGCCTGTGTTTGGACCGTTTCTTTTTATGTTGTATGTCGATGATTTGGATGATGAAATTAGATAGCTTTGTGGCTACATTTGCAGATGATATGAAGATAGGTGGAGGGACATATAGAGTTGAGGAAGCAGGGAGACTGCAGAAGGACTGAGATACATTAGGAGAATGGGCAGAAAGGTGGCAGATGGAATATAGTGTTGGGAAGTGTATGGTCATGCACTTTGGTAGAAGAAATAAAAGCATAGACTATTTACTCAATGGGGCGAAAATTCAATATTGCAAGGTGCAAAAGAATTTGGAATTCCCTAGAGGTTAATATGTCAGTTCAGTCAATGTTGAAGAAGGTGAATGAAATGTTTGTATTCATTTCAAAAGGACTAAAATATATAAGCAAGGATGTAATGTTGAGGTTGTATAAGGCACTGGTAAGGCCTTACTTGGAGTATTGTGGGTAGTTTGGTGCCACTTATTGAAGAAGGAATAGGCTGTGTCACAAGGGGGTGTTAGGAGCGGACCCAAATGCAAGACACAGACACTGAAGTAATATAAACATGACTATGTTTATCAAGAATACTTGGGGAGCCAAGAAGCGAGGACAAAATAACAACACAAGCGAAGACGTAGAATAATAAATCGGAAAACCTGGACTTGGACTTGGGACTTGAGCTTGACAGGGAAATGGGGTCATTACTCGGAATTCGTGTCTTGGTAGGGAGTCGATACCTGGGTTTTGTCTTGGCTCTTGACTAGAACTCGGACTTGGCTTGGCTTAGACATGGACTTGACTGAGAACTCAGGTCATGACTCGGAACTCTGGTCTTGGCAGGGACTCGGTCCCTGGGTCTTGTCTTGGCTTGACTTAGAACCCAGGCTTGACTTGACCAAGAACTCGGGTTGACTTGACCAGGAAGTCGGGCTCAAGCTCAAACTCCAACTTGACTAGACTTGGACTCTTCTTGGGCACTCCGGGACTCTCCTTGGACACAGGACACGGAGCCGGGATCCTTCTTGGACACAGGGCCGGGGGCTTTCTTGGTATGAGTTTCTGATGCCGAGCTTCTTGATGTGGGTTTCGGGTGCTGAGCTTCTTGGTATGGGTTCTGACAGAGATTCTAACGGGGATGGTCCTGCAAAGGAATAGCTGTACCCCTGAGCTATTTATGTTGCAAGCACGAAATGAGGATCAGCTACCTCAATCAAGATGCCCAACGGAACAAGGGGAAAAAGGCATAACCGGAATACGGAATCCATGGACCAGACAGTTCACCAGAATGTGGACTTCACGGATCGGACCGTGACGGTACTCCCATCCGCCTCTATGGGAATCTCCTGTTGATCTAACAGGCTTGCCCAGATTATCAACGATCCGGGCGGATGGGGGGGGGGGTGGGTTTCAACAAGAGGGAACACTGGATGGCTGGAGTTTAACAACAGTGTCTTTGTCGCTGGGTCCATGTTTGACTGGGCCATTCTGTCACAAGGGGGCATTGGGAGTGGAATCAAATACAAGACACAGACACTGAAGTAATATGAACATGACTATGTTTATTAAGAATACTAGGGGAGCCAAGGAGCGAGGACAAAATAACAACACGGGCGTAGAAGTGGAATAATAATTTGGGAAACCTGGACTTGGACTTGGGACTTGAGCTGGACAGGGAACTCGGGTCATGACTCGGAACTCGGGTCTTGGCAAGGACTAGGTACCTGCGTCTTGTCTACTTGACTTGGTAGAAAAAGTCATTTTTTTTCTTAAACACTGCTCGGGGAGAAGGGTCTGCACTGCGCAGGCGCATGACGTAGCGCGCCAAGGTTTAAAAAGCAGACCACCAGATACAGCGGCCATCGTCGGAGTGGACTGAGTCAGAGTGGGACAACTTTGGCTGAACAGGCTTCGGCGAGAACAGGCAGAGGCCAGGGTAGGTTCTGGTAAGTTTTTTTTTATTCCGATTGTCTAGCGTAGAGAGAATGCCAGGCAGGATGTTGGAATGCTCCTCTTGCAGGATGTGGGAAGTCAGGGAGCCCTCCGGTATCCCTGACAACGACACCTGCAAGGAGTGCATCCAGCTGCAGCTCCTAACAAACCGCGTTAGGGAACTGGAGCAGGAGCTAGATGACCTGCGGATCATTCGGGAGAATGAGGAGATTATAGATAGTAGCTGCAGGGAGGTAGTTATGCCAAAGGAGCAGAGGACAGGAAATTGGGTCACTGTCAGGCGAGGGAAGAGGAAAGGGCAGGCAGAGCAGGGTTCCCCTGTGGCCATTCCTCTCAACAACAAGTATACCGCATTGGATACTGTTGGGGGGGGATGACTTACCTGGGACAAGCTGCAGTAGCCGGATCTCTGGCACTGAGTCTGGCTCTGCAGTGCAGAAGGGAGGGGGGAAAAGAGGAGAGTGGTAGTGATAGGGGACTCAATAGTTAGAGGTACAGATAGGAGGTTCTGTGGTCGTGACAGAGAATCCAGGATGGTTTGTTGCCTCTCGGGTGCCAGGGTCAAGGATGTCTCTGATCGATTGCATGACATTCTGAAGTGGGAGGGTGACCAGCCAGATGTCGTGGTGCACATCGGTACCAATGACATAGCAAGGAAGAGTGAGGAGGTCCTGGACAGTGAGTATAGAGAGCTTGGTAGGAAGTTGAAAAGCAGGACCTCAAGGGTGGTAATCTCAGGATTGCTACCTGTGCTACGTGCCGGTGAGGGGAGGAATAGGATGCTCTGGAGGATGAACAAGTGGCTGAGGAGCTGGTGTAGGGAGCAGGGTTTCAGATTTCAGGATCATTGGGACCTCTTCTGGGGCAGGTGGGACCTGTACAAGAGAGACGGGTTACACTTGAACTACAGGGGGATCAATATCCTTTCAGGGAGGTTTGTTAATGCTTTATGGGAGGCTTCAAACTAGATTTGCAGGGGGATGGGAAGCAGAGTGACAGAGCTGACAGTGTGGCTGGGGTGAAAATAAATGATGTTAAAAGTTCAAGCAAATCCGCTAATAGAAAGGTTGTGAGTGGTGGGCAAAATCTTCTGAGGTGTATATATTTCAATGCTAGGAGTACTGCGGGGAAGACGGATGAGTTGAGGGTGTGGATTGACACATGGAATTATGACGTTATAGCAATTAGTGAAACTTGGCTACAGGAGGGGCAGGACTGGTAGCTTAATATTCCAGGGTTCCAATGTTTCAGATGTGATCAAGGCAGAGGACTGAAAGGTGGGGGAGTAGCATTGCTTGTTAGGGAAAATATTACAGCAGTGCTCAGGCAGGACAGATTAGAGGGCTTGTCTACTGAGTCCTTATGGGTGGAGCTGAGAAACAGGAAAGGTATGGCCACATTAGTGGGATTGTATTACAGACCATCCAATAGTCAACGAGAATTGGAAGAGCAAATCAGCAGAGAGATAGCAGGCAACTGCAGGAAACATAAAGTTATGGGGGGTAGGGGATTTTAATTTTCCATATATTGATTGGGTCTCCCATACTGTTAGGGGTCTAGATGGTTTAGAGTTTGTAAAATGTGTTCAGGAAAGTTTTCTAAATCAATATATAGAGGGGCCAACTAGAGGGGATGCACTATTGGATCTCCTGTTAGGAAACGAGTTAGGACAAGTTGCAGAAGTCTGTGCAGGGGAGCACTTTGATTCCAGTGATCATAACACCATTAGTTTCAACTAGATCATGGACAAGGATAGTTCTGGTCCTAGGGTTGAGGTTCTTAACTGGAAGAAGGCCAAATTTGAAGAAATGAGAAAGGATCTAAAAAGCGTGGATTGGGACAGGTTGTTCTCTGGCAAAGATGTGATTGGTACGTGGGAAGCCTTCAAAGGAGAAATTTTGAGAGTGCAGAATTTATTTGTTCCTGTCAGGATTAAAGGCAAAGTGAATAGGAATAAGGAACCTTAGTTCTCAAGGGATATTGCAACTCTGATAAAGAAGAAGAGGGAGTTGTATGACATGTATAGGAAACAGGGAGTAAATAAGGTGCTTGAGGAGTATAAGAAGTGCAAGAAAATACTTAAGAAAGAAATCAGGAGGGCTAAAAGAAGACATGAGGTTGCTTTGACTGTCAAAGTAAAGGATAATCCATAGAACCATAGAAACTACAGCACAGAAACAGGCCCTTTGGCCCTTCTTGGCTGGGCCGAACCATTTTCTGCCTAGTCCCACTGACCTGCACACGGACCATATCCCTCCATACACCTCCCATCCATGTATCTGTCCAATTTATTCTTAAATGTTAAAAAAGAACCCGCATTTACCACCTCGTCTGGCAGTTCATTCCATACTCCCACCAGTCTCTGTGTGAAGAAGCCCTCCCTAATGTTCCCTTTAAACTTTTCCCCCCTCACCCTTAACCCACGTCCTCTGGTTTTTTTCTCTCCTTGCCTCAGTGGAAAAAGCCTGCTTGCATTCACTCTATCTATACCCATCATAATTTTATATACCTCTATCAAATCTCCCCTCAGTCTTCTATGCTCCAGGGAATAAAGTCCTAACCTATTCAACCTTTCTCTGTAACTGAGTTTCTCAAGTCCCGGCAACATCCTTGTAAACCTTCTCTGCACTCTTTCAACCTTATTTATATCCTTCTGTAATTTGGTGACCAAAACTGAACACAATACTCCAGATTCGGCCTCACCAATGCCTTATACAATCTCATCATAACATTCCAACTCCTCATGTCTTCTCTTAGCCCTCCTGATTTCTTTCTTAAGTATTTTCTTGCACTTCTTATACTGCTCAAGCACCTTATTTACTCCCTGCTTCTTATACATGTCATACAACTCCCTCTTCTTCTTTATCAGAGTTGCAATATCCCTTGAGAACCAAGGTTCCTTATTCCTATTTACTTTGCCTTTAATCCTGACAGGAACAAACAAATTCTGCACTCTCAATCCAAAGAGAGTTTACAGGTATATTAAGAGCAAAAGGATTGTAAGGGATAAAATTGGTCTTCTTGAAGATCAGAGAGGTCGGCTATGTGAGGAAACAAAGGAAATGGGGGAGATCTTAAATAGGTTTTTTGCGTCTGTATTTACTAAGGAAACTGGCATGAAGACTATGGAATTAAGGGAAGCAAGTAGTGAGATCATGGAAACTGTACAGATCGAAAAGGAGGAGGTCCTTGCTGTCTTGAGGAAAATTAAAGTAGATAAATCCCCAGGACCTGACAGGGTGTTCCCTCGGACCTTGAAGGAGACCAGTGTTGAAATTGCAGGGGCCCTGGCAGAAATATTTAAAATGTCGCTGTCTACAGCTGAGGTGCCAGAGGATTGGAGAGTGGCTCATGTTGTTCTGTTGTTTAAAAAAGGATCGAAAAGTAATCCGGGAAATTATAGGCCAGTAAGTTTAACGTCAGTAGTAGGTAAGTTATTGGAGGGAGTACTAAGAGACAGAATCTACAAGCATTTGGATAGACAGGGACTTACTAGGAAGAGTCAACATGGCTTTGTGCGTGGTAGGTCATGTTTGACCAATCTATTGGAGTTTTTCGAGGAGGTTACCAGGAAAGTGGATGAAGGGAAGGCAGTGGATATAGTCTAAATGGACTTCAGTAAGGCCTTTGACAAGGTTCCGCATGGGAGGTTAGTTAGGAAAATTCAGTCGCTAGGTATACGTGGAGAGGTGGTAAATTGGATTAGACATTGGCTCAATGGAAGAAGCCAAAGAGTGGTAGTAGAGAATTGCTTCTCTGAGTGGAGGCCTGTGACTAGTGGTGTGCCACAGGGATCAGTGCTGGGTCCATTGTTATTTGTCATCTATATCAATGATCTGGATGATAATGTGGTAAATTGGATCAGCAAATTTGCTGATGATATAAAGATTGGAGGTGTAGTAGACAGCAAGGAAGCTTTTCAGAGCCTGCAGAGGGACTTGGACCAACTGGGAAAATGGGCTAAAAAATGGCAGATGGAGTTTAATACAGACAAGTATGAGGTATTGCATGTTGGAAGGACAAACCAAGGTAGAACATACAGGGTTAATGGTAAGGCACTGAAAAGTGCAGTGGAACAGAGGGATCTGGGAATACAGATAGAAAATTCCCTAAAAGTAGCATCACAGGTAGATAGGGTCGTAAAGAGAGCTTTTGGTACATTGGCCTTTATTAATCAAAGTATTGAGTATGAGAGCTGGAATGTTATGATGAGGTTGTATAAGGCATTGGTGAGGCCGAATCTGGAGTATTGTGTTCAGTTATGGTCACCAAATTACAGGAAGGATATAAATAAGGTTGAAAGAGTGCAGAGAAGGTTTACAAGGATGCTGCCGGGACTTGAGAAACTCAGTTACAGAGAAAGGTTGAATAGGTTAGGATTTTATTCCCTAGAGTGTAGAAGAATGAGGGGAGATTTAATAGAGGTATATAAAATTATGATGGGTATTAATACAGTGAATGCAAGCAGGCTTTTTCCACGGAGGCAAGGGGAGAAAAAAACCAGAGGACATGGGTTAAGGGTGAGGGGGGAAAAGTTTAAAGTGAACATTAAGGGGGGCTTCTTCACACAGAGAGTGGTGGGAGTATGGAATGAGCTGCCAGACGAGGTGGTAAATGTGGGTTCTTTTTTAACATTTAAGAATAAATTGGACAGATACATGGATGGGAGGTGTATGGAAGGATATGGTCCATGTGCAGGTCAGTGGGACTAGGCAGAAAATAGTTCAGCACAGTCAAGAAGGGCCAAAAGGCCTGTTTCTGTGCTGTAGTTTCTATGGTTCTATGGTTCTATGGCTTAGCTTGGATGCGGACTTGACTGAGAAATCAAGACATGACTCGGAACTCAGATCTTGGCAGGGACTCGGTCCCTGGGTCTTGTGTTGGCTTGACTTAGAACTCGGGCTTGGCTTGACCAGGAACTCAGACTTGACTTGACTTGACCAGGAAGCTGGGCTCAAACTCAGACTCCGACTTGACTAGACTTGGACTCTTCTTGGACGCAGAACCGGGACTTGACCCACAGGACACAGAGCCGGGACTCTCCTTGGACACGGGACACAGAGCCGGGACTCTCCTTGGACACAGGACACAGAGCCGGGACTCTCCTTGGACACGGGACACAGAACTGAGACTCTTCTTGGACACAGGACACAGAGCCGGGACTCTCCTTGGACACGGGACACAGAACTGAGACTCTTCTTGGACACAGGACACAGAGCCGGGACTCTCCTTGGACACGGGACACAGAGCCGGGACTCTACTTGGACACAGGGCCGGGACCCTTCTTGGACACAGGGCTGGGACCCTTCTTGGACACAGGGCCAGGACCCTTCCTGGACACAGGGCCAGGACCCTTCCTGGACACAGGGCCGGGACCCTTCTTGGACATAGGGCCGGGACCCTTCTTGGACACAGGGCCGGGACCCTTCTTGGTATGAGTTTCTGATGCCGAGCTTCTTGATGTGGGTTTCGGGTGCTGAGCTTCTTGGTATGGGTTCTGACAGAGATTCTAACGGGGATGGTCCAGCAAAGGAATAGCTGTACCCCTGAGCTATTTATGTTGCAAGCACGAAATGAGGATCAGCTACCTCAATCAAGATGCCCAACGGAACAAGGGGAAAAAGGCATAACCGGAATATCCATGGACCAGACAGTGAACCAGAATGCGGACTTCACGGATTGGACCGAGACGGTACTCCCATCCGCCTCTATGGGAGTCTCCTGTTGATCCAACAGACTTGCCCAGACTATCAACGATCCAGGTGGGTAGAAGGGTGGGTTTCAACAAGAGGGAACACTGGATGGCTGGAGTTTAACAACAGTGTCTTTGTCGCTGGGTCCATGTTTGACTGGGCCATTCTGTCACAAGGGGGACATTGGGAGTGGAATCAAATACAAGACACAGACACTGAGGTAATATGAACATGACTATGTTTATTAAGAATACTAGGGGAGCCAAGGAGTGAGGACAAAATAACAACGTGGGCGTAGACGTGGAATAATAAATCGGAAAACCTGGACTTGGACTTGGGACTTGAGCTTGACTGGGAACTCGTGTCATGACTTGGAACTCGGGTCTTGGCAGGGACTTGGTACCTGGGTCTTGTCTTGGTTCTTGACTAGAACTCGGATTTGGCTTAGCTTGGACGTAGACTTGACTGAGAAATCAAGACATGACTCGGAACTCGGGTCTAGGCAGGGACTCGGTCCCTGGGTCTTGTCTTGGCTTGACTTAGAACTCAAGCTTGGCTTGACCAGGAACTCTGGTTGACTTGACCAAGAACTCGGGCTCAAGCTCAGACTCCGACCTGACTAGACTTGGACCCTTCTTGGACACAGGGCCGGGACCCTTCTTGGTATGAGTTTCTGATGCCGAGCTTCTTGATGTGGGTTTCGGGTTCTTGGTATGAGTTCTGGCAGAGATTCTAATGGGGATGGTCCAGCAAAGGAATAGCTGTACCCCTGTGCTATTTATGTTGCAAGCCCGAAATGAGGATCAGCTACCTCAATCAAGATGCCCAATGGAACAAGGGGAAAAAAGAATAACCGGAATACAGAATCCACGGACCGGACCGTGGCAGTCTGAGGTTAGAGAGGGTTCTGAAATGGTTCCAGACAATTATTCTTGGGATAAAAGGATTATCATCTCAGCTATAATTGAAGACTTTTCACCCAGCGTTTAGAAGAATGAGGGTGGATATCTCTGTAACCTATCAAATGTTGAAATATCTATATAGACTGGATGTGAAGTGAATGTTTCCTTTGGTGGGAGAGTCTAGGACAAGGGGGCAGAGCTTCAAACTAGAGGAACGTCCATTTAGAGCAGATATGAGGAGGAATTTCTTTAGTCATAGTGTGGTGAATATAAGGAATTAATTGCCACGGACGGCTGTGGAATTCAAGTCATTAGGAGTATTTAAGACAGAGGTTGATAGGTTCTTGATTAGTCAGGTCATGAAGGGATAAGACAGGAGAATTTTTTTGATTAGATTATGAGGACACTCAGTCCTCGTTTATTGTCACTTAGAAATGCATGCATTAAAAAATTATACGACATTCCTCCAGAATGATATCACAGGAAAAACACAGGACAAACCAAGACTAAAACTGACAAAACCACATAATTATAACACATAGTTACAACAGTGCAAAGCAATACCATAATTTGATAAAGAGCAGACCATGGGCACAGTAAAAAAAAAGTCTCAAAGTCTTGATAGCCTCATCATCTCACGCAGCCCCCAGAAGGGAGAAACTCTCCCTGCCATGAACCTCCAAGTGCCACAAACTTGCTGATGCAGCACCATTGGAAGCACCCGATCGTACCAGACTCTGAGACCATCCGAAAACTCCGAGCCTCTGATGAGCCCCTCCGACACAGCCTCTCTGAGCACCATCCTCTGCCGAGCGCTTCGACCCCACCCCAGCCGCTGAGCAACAAGCAAAACCGAGGACTCGGGGCCTTCCCCTCAGAGATTCTGGACCACACAGTAGCAGCAGCAGCGGAACAGGCATTTCAGAAGTTTCACCAGATGTTCCTCTGTGCTCTCACATCCGTCTCCATCGAATCAGGATTGTGCACAGCACCCTGCTTGACAAATAACAGACATCACAATCGGAGTGGCCGCTGCGAGCTGTGTCGCGCCGCCATCTTCTCCTCCCCCCTGAGAAGGAAATGGATCAGCCATGATGAAATGGTGAACAGACTTGATTGGATAAATGGACAATTTTTGCTCCTGTGTATTACAGTCTTTGGTTAGTACACAGGAAAGAATGCAGAAGTGATTATCAAAGACATTTATGGACTCATGCAGAGGGCTTGAGTTACAAACAGAATCAGGATACACTGGGGTATTTATTGCTGGAGTGAAAGAGTCTGATGTGACCGGAGACATGTCTAAGATCATGGGGGAGCTAGACAAATTTTACCGTTTGCGCAATTTGTTCTTTTCTCACACATTAAGTATTTAATGTTTTCTTGAACGGATTCCATGTTGTTTCGTTGTTCAGTGACTGCCTGTGGGAAGATGAATCTCAGAGTTGTATTCTGTGTACACATGTTAATAATAAATGTACTTTAAATCTTTAATATGGTGGGTGGTCAGAGTCCTTTTCTCAGGGAAGGGGAATCTAAAGGAAATGGTGTAGGTTTAAGATGGCGGGGGGGAGACTGAACAGGGCCCAGAGGGACATGTTTTCCACAGGGAGGATGGTGTGTATATGGATCGAGCTGTCAGAGGAAGTGGTAGAGGGGGTACAATTACAACATTTAAAATATATGACAAAAAGAATGTGGACAGTCAACTTTTGAGGGATTATGGACCCAACACAGGGAAATAGGACCAGGCCAGAGAAACATCTTGGTCAGCAGGGACATGTTGGGCAGAACAGCCCATTTCCGTGATGTATAAGTTCATGACTCTGTGACCCTCAGGCCTCGTTTGTTCTTCAGGCCTGTCTCCATCCCACGGTTCAGCCCGTCAGCACATCAGTGCCATTTGGTCACAATTGGGTTGATATCCCCAACTAGATTAATACTGACGTGATATCCCCTGGGTCCGGCTTTTTTATGACCTTCAGTTGTTTACTGCCCACAGGTGTAAATGCAGGGACAGTCCTGATCCAATCGCCAGGAGTTGTGAAGGTGCGTGAAGCTGGAACGGTGCAGATACAGTGTGTCCCGGAGATGAGCAATATGAATATCATGGTGATCAATTTGTATATACACTGGTGCAACTGATGTCATAAACCAACAGATAAAGGAATAGGAATAGTCCTTAGTCTTTATAGTAATGACCAAGTTTACAGAACATGGGGCTTCTCCAATCGATTTTAGCTATCCAGGAATGTCACCACTAACAGCTACTCACTGACCATCAGCAACGTGAAGCTCACCGACTCTAAACTTTACATCTGTGGCATTTGGGGGTCAGTCTTTGGAAAGGGAACCCAGCTGAATGTGACCAGTGAGTACTTCATGTTGGTTCTGTTTTCCAGTCACATCCCTGTATCAATGAGTACTGATGATACTGTATGTTCAGTTTCACAGAAACAGGCGTTTTCTCTCTCTTTCCTTTCTTAAGAAGTGGGATAAAATTAGCTACCCTCCAATCCTCAGGAACTGATCTTGAAACTATAGAACATTGGAAAATAATTACCAATACATCCATGATTTCTAGTGCCACCTCCTTAAGTACCCTGGGATGCAGACCATCAGGCCCTGGGGATTTATCAGCCTTCAGACACATCAGTCTACCCAACACCATTTTCTGCCTAATATGAATTTCCTTCAGTTCCTCTGTTACCCAAGGATTTCCTCAATTGTTCATCCTGGGTCAGTAACTGTGAATTACACAGCCCCAGATCTCTGTACCTCACCCATGTGGTCCGACTTCAGTCTCCTGCTGAGCAAAGAGATTTATCCTTGAGCCCACCCAGGGACACCAATTCTGCTACATGACTGGTCAGCATGGACTAGATGGGCTGAAGGTTCACAGATTCGCTGTATTACTCTGTGAATCTATTTGTTCTGCTGTCAGTGTGATCAGGCTCAGGGAGTTTGACAATGTGTGTGCCGATGTGTAAAAGTCAAAACTGCAATAATACATCAAACAGGAGAAGGTAGTGGAACATCAGCACAAACCACTAGAATATTTCTACCTGCCAAGGAATTGATTGTAGATTTCAGATAGGGTAAGACAAGGGAACACACTCACTAGTCCTCATAGAGGGAGCAGAAGTGGAAAGAGTGAGCAATTTCAAATTCCTGGGTGTCAATATCTCTGAGGAGCTATCCTGGGTCCAACGTTTCGATGCAGTTACCAAGAAGACATGGCAGCAGAACTGCATGACTGCATGGCATTTCCTTTGGAGTTTGAGGAGCTTTGAATGTCACCAAAAACACATCTCACCATTGACGGGGCAGAAATGCATCCTCCCACCTCGTTCGAGTGGGATGGTGGACCAACAGCGGCCTCTGGTGGTTGTTGTGCTACATGACAAACACTTCCCTTCTACCAGAGCCACACACACCAAGCAGGAGCTCAGCGTTCAGGCAGCATCGGAGGAGAGAAACGGATAGTCGACATTTCAGGTCGAGCCCTTTCCTCTCAGAGCACATTGCCTTCAATATTTGGGCAATTCACCGTGTGAGAATAGAGAATACAATATTAATGAAGAATCTGAATGGGAGAAAGGAGGGAGTGTTTAAGAGGAAGATCTAATGAGTAGGATTTAAGAGTATTTTGAAGTGCTGCCGCTGTTGTTGGTAAAACACAAACATCTAACACAGCAAGAAGGGAGAGAACGTGGAGCTGTGCAATGTAAGGAACTATGATATACTGGTTGCATCTCACTGTGTCATGGGCAACATGTGCTGTCTGAAGTGTCTTCTTCTTCATGTGCCTTGCGTGTTACACGCTTGGACGATCATGGCTTTCCACTTCGAATGATCCCACGCAGCGTCAATGATATCTCGCACACTTAGATCTGTTAGTTCTTTCACAGTGTCCATATATTTTCTTCTTTGCCTTCCTCTTCCGCATTTCCCAGGAATACGGTCTTGTAATGTAAGGCATTCTATTTCTCCCTTTCTGATGTCAAAGCCCAGGAACTTAAGTTTCCTCTCATTTCATGTTCTCATTAAAGATCTTTTTGTATGGGCACGTTGCAGTACTGTCTCATTAGTTACCCTATCTTTATATGATATTTTCAGCATTCTTCTAAGAAACCACATTTCTGTTGCTTCTAAGTTTTTTTGGAGTTCTGGTATTATAGTTCATGTTTCGGAAGCATACAGCAAGATTGACCAGATGTAACATTTTAGTAGCCTAAGCCTTGTTGTCATAGAAATGTGTCTGTTGGTAAGAATGGGTTTCATTTTTTGGAAGTTGGTTTTGGCATTGGCAATTCTTTTTACTTCGACTTTACTTCTGGCATCTTGTGACATAAAGCTACCAAGGTAATTAAAGCTGGTCTTTTGTTCAATCTTTTGGTTACCGATGTACAATTGGCAGCTGGGAGTATCCTGCTCTTTTGATATTACCATACACTTGGTTTTTTTGCAGTTGATGGTAAGACCAAAATTTGCATTTGTTGTACTACTTTGTCTAGGAGGATTTGTAGATCTTCTGCAGCACTTGCTATTAGGATGGTATCGTCTGCATATCTTATATTGTTGATGTTAACACCTCCAATTTTTATCCCATCTAGGTCTTCTATTTCTCTGAGAATCATTTCACTATAGATAATGAATAATTCTGGTGAGGCCACGCATTCCTGTCTAACTCCTCTTTGAATTTTAGTCCAACTGCTTATATTATCGTCAATTTTTACCCGCCTCCGTTTAGTTCCAATAAAAATTTCCATCCCCACAACATCACTGGCCTTACGAATGAGTTTGCTGATTTTGTTGGTGTCTGCTACCCTCAGCCTGCTGCCCCAGTGCACAACAGCAAACATGATCGCACTGGCCACCACAGACTCGTAGAACATCCTCAGCATCGTCTGGCAGATGTTAAAGGACTTCAGTCTCCTCAGGAAATAGAGAAGGCTCTGATCCTTCTTCTAGACAGCCTCAGTGTTCTTTGACCAGTCCAGTTTACTGTCAATTCATATCCCCAGGTATTTGTAATCCTCCACCATGTCCACACTGACCCCCTGGATGGAAACAAGGGTCGCTAGTACCTTAGCTCTCCTCAGGTCTACCACCAGCTCCTTAGTCTTTTTCACATTAAGCTGCAGATAATTCTGCTCACACCATGTGACAAAGTTTCCTACCATATCCCTGTACTCAACCTCATCTCCCTTGCTGATGCATTCAACTATGGCAGAGTCATCAGAAAACTTCTGAAGATGACAAGACTCTATGCAGTAGTTGAAGTCTGAGGTGTAAGTGATGAAGAGAAAGGGAGACAAGACACTCGCTACCTCCTACCAATCAACCAATGTTCTAATCAGGCCAGTAACTTTCCTGTAATACCATGGGCTCTTAACTTAGTAAGCAGCCTCATGTGTGGCACCTTGTCAAAGGCCTTCTGAAAGTCCAAATATACAATATTCACTGCATCCCCTTTATCTCCCCTATTTGTAATCTCCAAAAAGAATTTCAACAGGTTTGTCAAGCAAATTTTCCCTTCAGGAAACCATGCAGACTTTGTCTTATCATCTCCCATGGTCACCAAATACTCCATAAGTTCATCCTTAACAATTGATTCCAACACCTTCCCAACCACTGAGGTCAAGCTAATTGGTCTATAATTTCCCTATTGCTGCCTTCCTCCTTTCTTTAAGAGTGGAGTGACATTTGTAATTTTCCAGTCCTTTAGCACCATGCCAAGTCCAATGATGTTTGAAAGATCATTACTACTGCCTCCAAAATCTCTACTGCTACCTCTTTTGAAACCCTAGGCGCAGTTGAGCTGGTCTGGGTGACTTATGTACCATTAGGTCTTGCAGCTTTTTGAGCACCTTCTACCTTGTAACAGTATCTGCACTCACATCTCTTCCCACAAACCCTTCAACATCTGGCACACAGCTAGTGTCTTACACAGAGAAGACTGATGCAAAATACTCATTTAGTTCAGCTGCCATCTCCTTGGCAACCATTATTTTTTCTCCGGGCAGAAGATATGGAGATCCTGAGATGCCCAGTCATCAAGATTCCCCTCTCAGCCTCTCCAGTGTAGTCCAAAGGAAAGCTAATGAAGCAAGATATTTGGCACCAGGTTGGCTGCAGGAGCTGCCGGAAGGATAATCAATGAATCCAGCCACCTTAGGGTCTCCACTCCGGATTTGTTGTCTGGGTTTAGTCCTGTAGCCTTCGTCTCTCCCAAAGTTGCCCATAGGGCAGTGGGAAGATCTACCCATCGCTGGGGATCTGGTTCAAGAGCACCAGGACAGGTCCACACCCCCGTGGGCCTGCATGCTACGTGTGCTGGAGCCAGATCTCTTCCCTGGAGTTCAGCCTGAGTCTGAAATTAGTTCAGTTTCCGGGTGTCGCCAGTGAGGAGGCACTACATGAGTCCCGCTGTTGGAGAGGCTCTGTACTGCCAGGGAGAGACCTACACATTCACCTCTCCTTTTCACAAGGCTGTTAGCCAGCGGCAGAAGCTGAAAATGAGAGCGACAAGCGCTGCTCACTACACCATTACAATAGATGCCATTTTGACACAAGCTTGTACAGTGTGTTGGTGTAAAATGGGCTGATTGTAAACATATCAAAGAGGAATATTTTTAAAGGGAAAATAATGATAACATATCTCCAGATATTCTGGAATTCTGCACTGGAATTGCATAATTACCCGTAATTCTTTATTATTAGGACATACACAGTATGTCATCATATTTCTCAAAATAAATATAGGTAGACAAAATAATGTGGGGTAAATAATCGAGTAAATGCAAGCAGGCCTTTTTCACTGAGATTGGGTGAAATTAGAACTAGAGGTCATGAGTTAAAGGTGAAAGGTGGGGGAGGGGAAGGAGGACAATCTGAAGGGTGATAGGTTAGTTGGGAGGGGGCAGTGGAGTAAGAAGCTGGGAGTTGATCGGTGGAAAAGGCAAAAGTGTGGAAAAGGATTCTAATATGACAGGAGATGGACCATGGAGAAAGGGAGAAAGGGAAGGAGGAAGGGCACTAGGAGAGGGTGATAGACGGATGAGGAGAAGAGAAGAAATAAAGCAGGAGTGGGGTGGGTCAGTGTGGGGAATTGAAGAAGAGGGAAGGGGTGGGGAAATACAGACATTAGTGAAAGCGTTGTTTACACCATTAAGTGGAGGCTACCCAGCCAAAGTATGAAGAGTTCATGTCTGACCTGAGAGTGGTCTCATCATGGCAGAAGAGGAAGCCATGGACCAATACATTGGAATGGGAATAGGGATTAGAATTAAAATGGTTGCCCAGCAGGAAATTCTGCTGTTAGTGAATTGAGTAAAGGAGTGAATTGAACAAAGGGACCCTCAACATACTGGTTTACTGTAATTTAAGCAACATGGTACTCTGGTTGTGTACAATGGGTGATTGATATGTTCGTGGCCTAAGGTAGAAGGACTCAATTTTAGAAAACTTAGCACATTTATTTTTCAACATAGTCCCCTCCTACATTTACACACTTAGTCCAGCGGTGGTGGACCATATGGATCTTGGACCTCCAGAAAGTGTCCACAGAAGGGGTGATTAATAAGTTCATGGCCTTAGGTAGAAGGAGATGAGTTATACAGCTCTCATTACATGCACATTCAGTTCAACTCTTTGAGTGAAAATGCAGAAAGTTTGAAATTAATAACTCATCTCCTTCTACCATAGGCCATGAACTTATCAATCACCCCTGATGAGTTATTAACTGATGAGTCCTGTCTCCGAAGACCAAGGCTCTGTGTTCTGCATTCCTGTCTTGCAAGACCAAGGCTCTGTGTTCTACGTTTCTGTCTCCCAAGACCAAGTCTGAGCTTCGTGTCCTCATCCAGTTCTGGTCCCGCATCCTGCCCAGGAGTCCCACGTCCTGCCGCCACGTCCAGTCCTGTAGTCACGTCCTGTCCTCGCCTAGATCAGGAGTCCGAGCCCAAGTCAAGACCCAGGTTCCGAGTCTCTGTCCAGTCTCTGGCTCGGAGTCCTTGTCTAGGTTCCAAGTTCCTAGGTCCTCGTCCAGGTCCCGCTTTCCAGCATCTTGTCCAGCATCCGGCGTCGTTTCTTCCCCACTTTGCTTGCTTTCTTGACACATCTAGTCCTGTTCCTAGTACTTCAGTGTCTGTGTCTTGCAATTGGGTCCACCATCAACACCCCCCTTATAACAGAACAGTCCAGTCAAATATGGACCCAGCAACACAGACACTGTCATTTTATTCTCACCAACCATTCTGGGTTCCCTCCTGGTCAATGCCCCCCACCCGCCCAGGTCATCTATGGTCTGGGATAGCCTGTTCGGTCACCAGGAGGTTCCCATAGAGGCGGGTACTGTCATGGTCCAGTCTGTGGAGTCTGCATTCCAGTTCGCAGTCTGGTCCATCAATCCTCATTCCAGGTTTTCCCTTGTTCTGAAGGAGTGCCTCTATTGAGGCACATGATTCTCATTTTAGGATGCTAAATAAATAGCTCCTGGGTTCAGCTTGAGTTGCTGGACTGTTCCCTTCCCCTTCCTTCTGTTGCCCTTTGCTGAAGCCTCGCCTGCTACCTTTCGCCTGAAGCCTTGCCTGCTACCTTTCGCCTGAAGCCTCGCCTGCTACCTTTCGCCTGAAGCCTTGCCTGTGTCCTCACCTATTTTCGCCATCATGTTCTACCACTGGAACAAGACTGGAGCCTTGCTGTGTCAAGATAAGGAACTGTCTTTCCTTGTGTTGGGAAATGTCTCTGTGTCCACGTCTTTGCTATGTAGGTCCAGCTGTTTGCCGCTACCTAATGTTGGGAATCGTCTCTGTGTCCACGCCTTCGCTAGGTAGGTCCAACCGTTTGCCGCTACCTTATGTTAGGAACCGCTCGTCCTGTTCAGCATTCTGTGTATGAGTCCCGGCCCTACCTCCTGTTCCCAAGGAGGGGCCCCGGCTCTGTGTTTTGTGTATGAGTCCCGGCCCTACGTCCCGGCTCTGTGTTCAAGACCCAGGTTCCGGGTCCTTGTCCAGTCTCTGGCTCGGAGTCCTTGTCCAGCATGCCTTATGAGAATAGGCTGAGTGAACTCAGCCTTTTCTCCTTAGAGCAACGGAGGATGAGAGGTAACCTGAAAGAGATGTATAAGATGATGAGAGGCATTGATCATGTGGATAGTCAGAGGCTTTTTCCCAGGGGTGAAAAGGTTGCCACTAGAGGACACAGGTTTAAGGTGCTGGGGAGGAGATACAGAGGAGATGTCAAGGGTAAGTTTTTACTCGGAGAGTGGTGAGTGCGTGGAATGGGCTGCTGGCAATGGTGGTGGAGGCGGATACGATAGGGTCTTTTAAGAGACAGATAGGTACATGGAGCTTAGTAAAATCGAGGACTATAGGTGAGCATAGTAATTTCTAAGGTAGGGACATGTTTGGCACAATTTTGTGGGCCGAAGGGCCTGTATTGTGCTGTAGGTTTTCTATATTCTGTGTTCTAGATCCATGGGAAGGAGGAAGAAGTATTCTAAAGGCAGGATGACACAACTGTGGCTGACAAGAAAAGTCAAAGTCAAAAAATCAACATAAAAAAACAGAAGAGAGGGCATAAAATAGGGCAAAATTAGGTGGAAGTTCGGGGATTGGGAAGCTTTTAAAAACCAAAAGAGGGCAACTAAAAAGGTTAGAGTGAAGGTAAAAATGGAATACAAAGGCAAGCTGGTCAATAATATTGGAGAGGATGCCAGAAGTTCCTTCAGTTATACAAAGTGGAAAAGAGAGGTGAGAGTGGATATCAGTCTGCTGGAAAATGACGCTGGAACACTTGTAATGGGGACAAGGAAGTGGATGAACTGAGTATGTATTTTACATCAGTCTTCACTTTGGAAGACACCAGCAGTATGCTGGAAGTTTGAAACAGTCAGGGGTCAGAAGTGGGTGAATTTGTTTTTACGAGGGAGAAGGTGCTTGGGAAACTGAAAGGTCTGAAGGTAGATAAGTCTGAAAAAGTTGGCTAAAGAGACTCTGGAGATATAAATAATGATCTTTCAAGAATCAATAGATTATGGCATGGTTCCGGATGACTGGAAAATCGCAAATGTCACTCCACTATTCAGAAATGGGAGGGGCAGAAGAAAGAATATAATGGCTTTGTCAGTCTGACCTCTGTGGTTGGGAAGAAGTTGGAGTCAATTGTTAAGGTTATGGTTTTGGGTCCTTGGAGATACATGAAAAAATAGGCTGAAGTCAGATTGGCCTCCTTCAGGGCAACTTTTGCCTGACAAATCTATTGGAACTCTTTGAAGGAATATCAAACTGGATAGACAAAGGAGAATTAGTGGATGTTGTGCACTTGTATTTTCAGAAGGTCTTGACAAGGTGCCACATGTGAGGCTGCTTAGCAATTTAAGAGCCAATGGTATTACGTACAGGGAAGACACAGGTACGTAGAATATACATGGGTAGAATATTGGCTGATTGGGAATAATGGGAATCTTTTCTGGTGACTAGCGGTGTTCCTTGGGGTTCTGTGTTGGGACTGCAACCTCTTACATGAAATGCTAGAGATTTGAAAGACAGAATTGAGGGCTTTTGTCCAAGTCTGCAGACAATATGAGGACAGGTGGAGGGGCAGAGAGTGTTGAGGAAGCAGAGAGCTACAGAGGAATTTAGACAGTTTAGGAGAATGGGCAAAGAACTGGGAGATGAAATATTGTGTCGGGAAATGTGTGGTCCTGCAATTTAATAGAAGGAATAAAAAGCTAGACTATTTTCTAAATGGAGAAAAAATTCAGAAATCTGAAGCACGTGAACTTGAAGATGAACTCCTCCACTCTCTAAACTGAGAGCACCACAATCCAATTGTGAAAATGGCTGAGAACATTGAACCCTGCCTCATCTCACCAGTAGATCTGATTCAGACTCATCACCACACAGGGCTCATTGCTCACTGGGTGTTCCTGTCTAAAGACTTCCCCACATTCTCACCACTTCCATAGCAGTTGATGTGGTTTAGTCGCCCTGTCCATAGATGTTGCTACGTACCTTGGAGATGACTGTAGATGGACTGAGTGGGACGTTGCAGAGCCTAGTAGAGAACACAGAAATGGTGTGAACAACAGCTTGACAGCTCATGCTGTGGGAAAAGCTTCAATGTTCCAAAGGTGACCTTCCTTACCATGTAGGTGTTGTTTGAATCGAGCTGGTGACCTCCTGAACCCTACAACAGAACAGAATTGAACCGTTACATCGGTCTAAACATTGTCAACACTGGCTTTAAGTTGAGAGCGGGACAGTTTAAGGGAGATGTGTGGGGCAATTTATCTTCACACAGTGGGTGGTGGGTGTCTGGGACACACTGCCAGGGTGGTGCTGGAAACAAACACAACAGTAGCATTTAAGAGGCATTTAGACAGACACAGGAACATGGAGGGAAATGGATGAAAGTTCAAAGGAAAATTTATTTTCAGAGTACATCCATGTCTCCACATACAACCCTGAGATTCTTTTTCCTGCGGGCATACTCAGCAAATCTATAGAACAGTAACTGTAAACTGGATCAATGAAAGAAAAAAAGCATAGAAGATTTCAAACTGTGCAAATGCAAATTTAAATAAATAGCAATAAATAACGAGAATGTGAAATAACAAGATAAAGAGTTCTTAAAGTCAGATAATTTTTGATGGGAATATTGGTTGTGGGATCATTTGCAGGGAGATGGGATTATTTTGATAAAGACAAAATATTCTGTAGATGCTGGAATTCAGAGCAAAACACACAAAATTCTGGAGGATCTCAGCAGGTCAGGCAGCATCTTTGGAAAGGAAGAAGATGACACCTGCCCATTCACCTCCTTCCTCAGCTCCATTCAGGGCCCCAAACTATCCTTTCAGTTGAGGCAACACTTCACCTTCAAATCTGTTGGGACTCCCAATGGGGCCTCCTCAATACTGGTGAGATCCAGTGCAGATTGGGTGACTGCTTTCACGAGCACCTCCGTTCCATTCACAATAAGCAGCATTTCAGATGGCTAACCATTTTAATTCCAATCCCATTCCCATTGAAACACGTTCAATGGCTCAATTTAATATCAGAGATTGTATACAGTATACAACCTGAAATTCTTACTCTTTGCAGATATCCACAAAACAGGAAAAACCCAAAGAGTGAGTGACAGAAATGTTAGAACCCCCAAAGCCCCCTCCCCCTCCCACTCACAAGCATCAAAATCATCGACCCTCCCTCCTCCCCCACCCAACTTGTTCCAGCAAAAGCTCTGACCCAACTACCCACCATGCAAGCAAAAGCAAACCCCCCAAAGAGACCATGATCTAGACTGCATCAAAAAACTATTGTCCAACCCAACACTTCATCATTTCAGACAGGTTTTCTCTCAGTAGCAAGGTAGGGAAGAATATTGATCATGTAGCAACCAAAAGGGGGAGATCAGCAGCTCACTCTTTGGATGTTACAGTCTGCCGCGTCACATCTCCAAGCCCCTCGACTCGAGGACCGACAGACACACGAGAGAGACATGGACAGGGGAAAGGGAGAGATGGGGAAGTGAGAGGGAGGAAAGGGGGAGAAGTGGAAGGGAAGAAGGGGAGGGGAAGGGGAGAGAGGAAGGGGGGATGGCGAGAGGGAGGGGGAGGAGAGGGAGATGAAGAGGCAGAGAGATTGTTTAAGTGCAGGGGTCCTCTTCCAAAAGCTGCACGCACCACCTGCTGTCTCAATATTTCTTTCAGCCTCCTGCAAAACTCCAGTCAACAACTACAGCAAGAAATAAGTTTGCCTATGAAAGTGCACATCTTCTAGTCCACGCATGGTTGGTCATGGGATGAAGGGATACGGGGAGCAGGCAGGAAATTGGGGCTGAGAGGAAAGTTGGATCAGCCATGATGAAATAGTGGAGCAGATTCTATGAGCCAAATGGTCTAATTCCGCTCCAGTATTTTATGGTCTTGTATCAAAATGTCAGGCAAAATGGCGAGTCCAAGAACAAGAACCCACCACATGTGGAGAATTGTAGCTTGAGCTGCAACTGTAAATCATGGACTCCAACAGGTCCGTCGCCTGCTTTATGACAAAAATGAGGCCATTCTCACATTGGAAGCCTCATATGGACAGCCTGCAATCTGATGCCATGAACATCAATTTCTATAACTTCAGGTATTTTCAACACACTCCTCCATTTTCCTCAACTGCCTATCACTTCCCCATGTTGCCCCCTTCCATGCTTTTGTCCAATAGTCTACTCTCCTCTCCCATCAGATTCTTCCTTCTTCAGCCTTTTAGCTTTCCCACCTATCACCTCCCAGCTTCTTACTTCATCCACCCCACCTTCCACCTATCACCTTCTAGCTTGAAGTCCTACCCATCACCCCACAGCTTCTCATTCTGCCTTCTGTGTCCATCTTTTCAAGGCCTGATGAAGGGTTTTGGTCTGAAGCTCCATTCATTCCATAGATGCTGCCTGACCTGTGGAGTTTCTCCAGCAGTTTGTCTGTGTCGCTGGGGATTAGTTTCATGCAGCATCCTGGTTGGCACAGCCATGATGGGCAGAAGGGCCTTTTCCTGTGCTGTACAGCTGTACGGTCTGTGGTCAATATCCAGGAACAGTTACACCACATACATTTGCAAATCATTCAGACATTGCAGAAATATTCGATGAACCACAATGTCACTGGGGAATATCCCTGATGTAAGAAGCCAAAAACATACCAGAGCGATCCCCACACAATTCTACTCATCTGAGAAAAGCATCAGAACTCACCGGGACATCCCTGGCCACGGAAACATTTTCATAATCTGCCCCTGAGCTCCGGTGATCAGTTTCTGTTGGTGGGTCTGTGAAATAGAGTATAAATTATCAGTAACACCCGTCTCTGAGCCATGAGTCCCACATTGTTGTCACAACACAACGACGGGCTCTTTCACAATCAGTCCCCGACCTTCACATTTTAATAACCCCACACAACAATCAGATCAGAATGAACCATTTAGTCACACGTACGGGATGGGTGGTTTCTAAACGCTCTGCGTCTGATGAGGAAAATGCCTCCAGTGACAGTGAGAACTCCCAGCACGACAGCCAGAATGAGCCAGGCCAGGTACGATGGGGCTCGGGACATCTCTGTTTGAGGAACGGAAAGGAAATCACATCAGTGGGTAAACATCTGGGAAGCTCACTGTCAGTGTAGAAGGAATCCACTCGGCCCATCCTTCTGTGCCAGCTCTTTGAAAAAGGTGCTCACTAATCCCAGTCTCCTCATTCCCCAGAGTCCTGTGAAAAGTCCTTTCCAAGTATTTACCCAATCCCTGAAGGAATGATACTGTTCCACCTGCTTGTTCCAACTGACCCAGTGGGTGACTGAATAAAGCACAACCCTCAGAGACTTCTTGTTCCTCATTGCCGTCTCACTGGAGACCATAATTCCAGTAAGGCATCGTTACTCTTGTACTCAAATCTGTCCCACAATAATGGACAAGGGGTTCCTTTCCGAATCAGCTGTTGTACCTGCCTGCTGGGTTTGATCTTTGTGTACAAGGCCACCCAGATTCCCCAGGACATGAATGTCCCTCAGTCTCTCTCCATTCAGAAATTATTCTTTGTTTCTATTTTTCCTACCAAGAGAATGATCTCACATTTGTCCACATGATATTCCAACTGTCTTCACCTTGCACGTTCACTCCGTGTGTCTCCATCCCCGTACGTCTCTGCATCCTCCTGACCAATCACCCTGCAAGCACCTCTGCATCCCCGACAGGCTTGGATACACTTGGTCCCCTCATTGATACAGATTGTTGGAGCTGGGGCCCAGCCCTGATCCCAGTCACTACTGACAGTCTTCCAGACAATCAACCACTCTTCCCATTTCTTGTTCCCTGGACTGTGCTCATTTCTAAAGATGCTGCCTGGCCTGCTGAGTTCCTCCAGTATTTTGTGGGAATTGAACCTCAATCACTGTAAATTGTTCTACTAATCACTACACTACCGTGTCACATGATTGAAAGATTTACTAACCTTAATGTAGACAACATCCACTTCCCAACCCTCCATTACCTTCATCCTCTCCTCAGAAACTCAATCAAGCTGATGAGACGTGATTTTCCCCACACAACATTCAGGAACACACTGCTGAATAAATAGAACTTGTACTCACTGGTTACGATGAGCTGGGTGCGGTTCCCGTCGATGTCTCCCCACACTCTGCAGTAATAGACGGCAGAATCACTGTGTACCATGTCTGTGACTGTCAGGGTGAAGCTGCTGTTGGACGTGTCTCTGTAGGACTGGAACCTCCCAGAGAAACCCCGTCCCCTCTCTGATCTGCCTCCTGCCCTGTGTGTTAAAACCCACTCCATGTCCTGCCCAGGTAGTTTCCGATACCAGTGGACGTCAGTGTCTTCCAGCCTGGCTTTGCTCATGGTACACCATAACCACGCCGTGTGACGCTCAGTGACACGCTGTATGCTCGGGGACTGGATAAGGACAATATCGTCACTTTAAACCGAGCTTGAGGGGTGGTTGGATGGAGTTGCTGTGTGGATAACAGTGCTACTGAGACACAGAGGTGGTGAGATCAAGCCTTGTCTGCAGAATTCCTCTGAAAACCGAGGGTAGGAGCCAAATCTCCACTGTGCCCCCTTGTCAAAGCTGGCAAGGTCTCGCAGCACTTCTGAAAGCCACTGGCAGTCAGGAGTTGTTGAAAATGATTAACATTCAAAACACAACTCAACAAAGCTGAAAACATTTCTAAAATTATAGAAGTGCTTAAAGTTAGAACATCACTTAAAACTTAGAAGTTGTGTGCAGTTTTGGTCTCCAAATTTGAGGAAGGACATTCTTGCTATTGAGGGACTGCAGCGTAGGTTCACGAGGTTAGTTCACGGGATGGCGGGACCGTCATATGTTAAAAGATTGGGGTGACTGGGCTTGTATACATTGGAATTTGGAAGGATGAGAGGGAATCTGATTGAAACATATGAGATTATTAAGGGATTGGAAATGCTAGAGGCAGGAAACATGTTCCCGATGTTGAGGGAGTCCTGAACCAGAGGCCATAGTTTGAGAATAAGGGGTAGGCCATTTAGAACAGAGTTGAGGAAAAACTTTTTCACCCAGTGAGTTATGGATCTGTGGGATACTCTGCCTCAGAAAGCAGAGGAGGCCAATTTTCTGGATGTTTTCAAGAAAGAGTTAGATGGAGCTCTTAAAGATAGCAGAGTCAAGGGATATGGGGAGAAGGCAGGAACGGGGTACTGATTGTGGATGATCGGCCATGATCACAGTGGATGGCGGTGCTGGCTCGAAGGGCCGAATGGCCTACTCCTGCACCTATTGTCTATTGTCTATTAACACTGAACCGATTGCACAAACTATGGACTCACATCCAAGAACTCTACAACTCCTGTTCGCAGTGATATTTATTTACAGTGGATTCCGGTTAATTAGATCACATTGGCATCAGTACATTTTGGCTGGATTCAGTGCCTTCCCCATTAGCTGAAGTTTCAAGGAAATTATTAAAACTGTATAGAAAATACCTTCATATTTCCTCAATTGATGAAGTCATGAAATCATTTGATTTTCACTCCCGGCCGTTTCCAGCATCTCCAATCTGACTGCTCCTGCAGCATATTTCTCACACTATCGGTGATAAAAGTCACTGCTTTCTGAACACAAAAAATGCAGCTGACACTTTCTTAAAACTATTCCCTTGAAGCATTGCATAGTGTCTACCAGCCACACAAGCGCACACGACTGACCCCGGTTAGAAACTGTTCGGCAACAGTCTCCTGTCCCATGAAGTGGCATATTGTCCAAATAAATGAAGGGAATTCTGACCATTTTCACAATCAGATTTTGTTCTTCAGGAGTTGTTCAAATTAAGTGGTTGTCCCAATTACCTGATGTCCCAATTCACTGGAATCCACTTTATTTATTTATTTATTTATTTATTTATTAATAAGTGCTTTATGTGTCGGTTTGTCTGTAGTTTTTCACTGATTTAATTGTATTTCGTTGTTCTTCTGTGAATGCCTGCAAGAAACTAAATCGCAGGGTTATGTATGGTGACATGTGTGTTGGATAATAAATTTACTTTGAAATTTGAGTGCACAAGTTGAGATATTATGTTGCAGTTGTAAATAACCATAAGAGCATGAGACGCAGGAGTAGAATTAGGCCACTCAGCCCATCAGGTCTAAACAGCTCATTTGAAGTTGCAGAAAGAGGTTGGAATCTGAAATGTGAAAACTCAGATCATCCAGCACACTCAGGGATCGGCTGGTATCGGAGTGTCAGATCTTCCAGAGTCACAGAGTCATAGACCACGACGGCAAAGGAACAGGCCCTTCGGTCCATCTAGCTCTGGTGTTCTGCCTCGTACCATCGACCTGATCTCCATAGATCTCTCATTTTACTCTCTTCAAGCTCAAACTCGCTTTTAAATCACATTTCAAAGAAAGGTGTTTGAGTAAACATAAAAGATGTTTCAATGTCATTAATCTGGTCAGGGTGTGGGGGAAACTGAAAGGAAGTTCAGGAACCGGAAATCTGGGTGAGTGGACGGGGAAGGTGACAAACATCACCTGGTGAACCAGGTGGAGAACCAAGGGAAGATGGTGGATTATTGAGCTGTTTCTGAATATTCTGTAATTTTTTTTTACATTTCTGCATTCACGGGATGTTGATGTCACTGGAAATGCTAATATTTATTCTCCATCCCTACGTACCCCTCAGCTCAGCAGGCAGTGAATTTTTATCCACATTAAGTTTGGACCACTCTTTATAAACGTAATAACACCTGTTTCTGTAAAACTGAATATACAATATCATCATTACTCATTGATACAGGGACGTGACTGGAAAACAGAACCAACATGAAGTACTCACTGGTCACATTCAGCTGGGTTCCCTTTCCAAAGACTGACCCCCAAATGCCACAGATGTAAAGTTTAGAGTCGGTGACCATCACATCGCTGATGGTCAGTGAGTAGCTGTTAGTGGTGACATTCCTGGAAAGCTGAAATCGATCGGAGAAGCCCCGTGATCTGTAAACATGGCCATTACTGTAAAGACTAAGTACAAATCCTTTATCTGTCAGTTTATTGCGTGAGTTGTACCAGTGTACATTGTATTGATCCACAGTGTATTCCACATTGTCACTCTCCAGGACACACTGTATCAGCACCGTTCCAGCTTCACGCACCTTCACAACTCCTGGCGATTGGATCAGGACTGTCCCTGCATTTACACCTGTGGGCAGTAAACAACTGAAGGTCAGAAAAGAGCTGGACCCAGGGGACACCATGTCAGTGTCAAACTGGTCCAGGGTAGAATGGGACTGGCCACAGGTGGTGACCAGTTGGCACCGATGTGCTGACGGACTGAACCGTGGGATGGAGACAGGCCTGAAGAACAAACAGGGGCTGAGGGTGAGAGAGTCATGGACTTATACAACACAGAAATGGGCCGTTCTGCCAAGCATGTCCCTTCTCACCAGATATTAATCTGAACTGGTCCTATCTCCTTGTGTTGGACCCATAATCCCTCTAAGGTTTACTGTCCAGGTTCTTGTTCTCATGTATTTTAATTGTTGTAATTGTACCCCCTCTACCACTTCCTCAAACAGCTTGTTCCATATACTCACCTCCCTGCTTCCTCAACACTACCTGCCCATCCACCTATCTTCGTACCGTCCACAAAGCTACCCAAAGAGCCATTAATTTTCATCATCTAAATCACTGACATACAATATAAACAGACCCCTGTGGAACACCATTAGTCCAAAAAGAATCCCTTTATTCCCACTCTTTGCCTTCTCCTAATCAGCCAATGCTAATATCTTTCCTGTAATGCCTGGGCTCTTATCATTCTTTAGCAAACTTATCAAAAAGTAAAAATCCAAGTACTGATCCAAGAATCACCGATTCTTCTCTGTCTATCCTGGTTCTTATTTCTTCAAAGAAATTCCAGCAGATTTTTCAGGCAAGATTTTCCCTGGAGGAAACCATGCTGACTGCAGCCTGTTTTATCATGTGCCTCCCAGTACCCCGAGACCTCATCTTTAATAATCGACTCAACATCTTCCCAACCACTGAGATCAGACTAACTGGCCAATAGTTTCATTTCTTCTGCCTCTCTCACTTGAAGAGTGGAGTGCTCATCCAAGAGACTCTGATGGCTTTGCTTTGAAATGAAGGCAGAATTATTTCTGAGCAGAAGGTTGGATTAACGGCTGGTTTATGTCTGTGAAAGGAGGTAAGGGAAAATGGGATGAGTAGTGTGGGCGTGTAGCATTTAGGCAGGGCATGTTCACACAGTCCTGTAGGAAGCAGTTGTTGGACAAAGAGGCTGGAAGATCTGACCCCATCTGGTGTGATGGGTTAAACCCTAAGACAACAATGTTCGAGCAAACCTCTCACTACACTGTGTGTCCTGTACATGGCCTCCAGTGAACTGATTTTCTGCCCAGGTTCCTCTCTGTGCAACAGATGCAGGGGAACATGAGAAAAGAAGCAACTGGAGGGCATTTGGCCCCTCATGCTGACCCTGCTGTTCAGTGACATCATGGCTGATGTGTGAACACATTGCACTTTATCCCTAACATTTGTTCAGCTTCATATGCAAAACTATATTAATGTCTGTTAAATTTACTGAGTGTCTTTGTCTGAAAATCTCGGGGTTCAGGCACAGAGTTCCCTAAGACAGTATAGGATGGTGAAGACAGTGTTTAGCACGTTTGTCTTCATCGACTAGGGTATGGAGTGCAAGAGTTGGAAGGTCGTGTAACAAGATGCCAGTGAGACCACACGTGGACAAATTGTACAGATTTGGTCATCATTTAGTCAGGTCATTATACGGAGCTTGAACAGCAGCCAATCGGAGCTGAGAGGTGAAAAGTAAGGGTAAGTACAAAAGTCTGCAGGTGCTGGAAATCCAGAGAAACACACACAAAATACTGGAGGAACTCAGCAATCCAGGCAGCATTTATGGAGAGGTATAAACCGTTGACATTTTGGACCAAGACCCTTCATCAGATCTGAAAAGGAAGGGACAATGCACCAGAATAAAAGATAGAAGATGACAGGTGAAGTCAGGCAGGTGGGAAAGGTAAAGGGCTGGGGATGAAGGAGTCTGATAGGAGAGGAGAGTGAACCACAGGAAAGAGGGAAGGAGGAGGGGATCCAGGAGGAGGTGATAGGCAGGTGGGAAGAGGTGAAGACTGAAGTGGTGAATAGAAGAAGAGGGGAGGGGGAGAGAATTTATTTTTTACCAGAAGGAGAAATCTATATTCGTGCCATCATGTTGGAGGCTACCCAGACAGTATGTAAGGTGTTGCTCCTTCACCCTGAGGTGGAGGAGTAAAATAAAGGTGACTCCACCCAGGTCAAGGAGGGAGCTTCAAAAATTTGGGCTTCACAGCCATTTTTTACTTTGGCCCTGACTTCACTTATCAGCCACGGTAGTGTCCTTCTTCCATTTGAAAATATCTTATAATTTGGAATATATCTGTCTTTCACTTCCCTCATTTTTTGCAGAATCTCCAGATATTGCTGCTCTGCTGTCCTTCTTGCTAGTGTCCTTTCCAGTCGACTTCAGCCAGCTCCCTTCCCATGCCAGTATAATATCGTTTATTCTACTGAATACTGACACACTGGCATTTAGTTTCTCCTTCTCAAATTTCAAAGTGAACTCAATCATATTGTGATCACTCTTCCCTAAGGGTTCCTTAACCTTAAGCTCTCTTATCACCTCTGGATCCCTGTACAATGCCCAATCCAGCACAGCTGATCCCCTAGTGGGCTGAACAACAAACTGTTCTAAATAGCCAACCCTTAGACATTCTAAAGATTCTCTCTCTTGAGGTCCAGTACTGGCCTGGTTTTCCCAATCCACTTTCATGTTAAAATAGCCAATGATTATCATGACATTGCTCTTCTGACATGCCTTGTCTATCTCCCTCTGTAATTTGTAATCCACATCCCAGCTGCTGTTTGGAGGCCTGTATACGACTGCCATTAGGGTCCCTTTACCCTTGCCATTTCTTAACTCAACCTACAGAAACTCTACACCTTCCTATCCTATGTCATCCCTTTCTAATTATTTAAAATTATTTCTTATACACAGGGCCACACCACCCCCTCTGCCTACTAACCTATCTAACCTATCTTTCTGATGGCAGCCATCCTTTAGCCAAGTTTCAGAGATGGCCACAACGACATACTTACCAATCTGTAGCTGAGTTTCAAGATTGTCCATTTTATTTCTTATGCTGCGTGCATTCAAATATAACACTTTCAGTCCAGTATTTGTTGCTTTCTGTTTTAACTGCACCACGTCTCTATTGCCCTGTAACGCATCCCACTGGCTGTGATTATGCCTCATCTCCTGCCTGTCATTTCTATCATCTCGGTTGCACGTTATTTTTGATTTATTTCTGTTTTCCTGTTCCTCAGCCCGATCACTCTGCTTTCCATCTCCCTGCCAAATGAGTTTAATCCCTCCCTAACAGCTCTTTTAAACCTGCCTGCTGGAATCTTGGAGCCCTTCGGGTTCAGGTTTAAAATGTCCTTTTTGTACAGGTTGTACCTCCCCCAGAAGAGGCCCCAGTGATCCGGGAACCCAAATCCCTGCTCCCTAGACCAGTCTCTCAGCCACACATTAATATGCCTAATCATGCTTTTCTTGTGCTTATTAGCACATGGCACAGGCAGCAACCCTGGGATTACTACCCTGGAGGTACTGCTTTTCAACTTCCTACAGAACTACCTGAATTCTCTCTTCAGGACCTCCTCCCTTTTTCTACATATGTCATTGGTACCAACGTGTACCAATACTGCTGGCTGTTCACCCTCTCCCCTCAGAATACTCTGTACTCGATCCAAGACATCCCGTACCCTGGCACCTGGGAGGCAACACACCATAAGGATATCTCTATCAGGCTGACAGAACCTCCTGTCTGTTCCCCTCACCATCGAATCCCCTGTGACTACCTCATTCCTCATCTTCTTCTCTCCTTTCTGCACCACGGAAACAGGCCAGAGATCCGTGGTGAGGTCAATAGTCTATGGTAGCCCATGGTGTTGTCCAACACTCCAGTAATTTTGCTCGGTATACACAGCACCAAATCAATTTATGATGTCAAAGTCAAATTTATCATCAAACACACAGTCCATGTGTGTAAAAGGGAAATGACAAATTACTTGTAGTTGCACCACTGGTACAGAGCACCAGATAAACAGCATTCACAAGAAACAAACATAAATACACAAAATCTAATCAAACATTTGCATTTGCTTTCCTCACCACTGACTCAGCCTGCAAGTTAACCTTTAGGAAATCCTGAAGTAGGATTCCCAAGTCACTTTGCAACTTCTGATTTTTGAATTTGCTCCCCATTTACTCCTTCAACAAAAACGTGATGAACATACACTTCCACACTGTTTTCCATCTGCCACTTGTTTGTCCATTCTCCCAATCTGACCAAGTCTTTTTGCAGACTCCTTGTTTCCCCAACACTGCCTGTCCCTCCACCTATCTTTCTATCACCCACTTCTCATCACTACCATCAAGGAGGAGGGACAAGAGCCTGAAGACGCACACTCAATGTTTTCGAAACAGTTTCTTTCCCTCTGCCGTCAGAATTTTGAACAGTCTATGAATGCATGAACACAATCTTATTATTTCTCTTTCACATTATGTGTTAATTATTAATTTGTAACAAAGTAATTTTTGCACATTGCACTGTACTGTGACAGGGTCCTGAATTATCCCAATGAACTGTGCTCGTTTACTCCTATGAACTGTGCTTTTGAAAAGAGAGAGCGAGAGTTATTTAACACCGACATGTTGTTTTAGAAAGAGAGAGGGAGAGACGGAGACCGCTCACAGGTTGTTTATACTTTCTACAAGGACATCGCCTGCTTGTATTCTTCCACAGACAGAGGAGGGAGGAGTTATTTGAGAGACAGTTGGTGCTCAGCACGGGAAGATAAAATAGAAGGTCAGATCATATAGGCTGGAGACACATGTTTTGGACACTGAATGAGCTTTGTTGTGCTCACAGAAAAAGTGGGTTTTTGGAGGATCGATCAGGCAGATCGATCAGTCCCTCTTGCAGTGAGAAAAGGGATTGACTGGTGGGGAGTTGTCCATATGTTCACCCTTGCCTGGGTTGATAGCTCCACCACAGAAAACCGGACCCCTTTGTTGAAGTCACAGTCGGTGACTTATAAAGGATTTTGGAGGACAATGAGAAGATCGACGACGTCAGCTCATCTGAAGATTCAAATCTCTCTCTCTCCATCACTACTCAACTCAATACCATGAACTGAACTGAACTTTACTCATCATCGTAACACTGTATCTTTTTACCCCTAGACTTGAAGAAGCTTGGTTTTCACATATATTTTCACACTTACTGATTTACTTACTTATATATATCATCATCATTGTTAACCTGTTTGATTTATCTACATTTATATTACTGTATTGCATAGTTACTAATAAATATTATCGATTAATAGCAATACTGGACTCCAAAGTGTTTTCCATCTCTGCTGGTTCTTTATTCCCGTCACGGGGGTACGTGACAGTACAGAGAAACAAATTTCACAAAGTCTGTCAGTGATAATAACCCTGTTTAGAAACATAGAATCATAGAAAACCTACAGCACAATACAGGCCCTTCGGCCCACAAAGCTGTGCCGAACATGTCTTTACCTTAGAACTGCCTCGGCTTACCCATAGCCCTCTATTTTTCTAAGCTTCATGTATCCATCCAGGAGTCTCTAAAAAGACCCTATCGTTTCCGCCTCCACCACCGCCACCGGCAGCCCATTCCACGCACTCACCACTCTCTGCGTAAAAAACTTACCCCTGACATTTACTCTGTACCTTCTTCCAAGCACCTTAAAACTATGCCCTCATGTGCTAGCCATTCCGGCCCTGGGAAAAACCCTCTGACTATCCACACAATCAATGCCTCTCATCATCTTATGCACCTCTATCAGGTCACCTCTCATCCTCCGTCGCTCCAAGGAGAAAAGGCCGAGTTCACTCAACCTATTCCCATAAGGCATGCTTCCCAATCCAGGCAACATACTTGTAATTCTTGGTTGAATAGGTCAGGACTGTATTCCTTAGAATGTAGAAGACTGAGAGGATTTATTATGGAGGCATAAAAAATTAGAAGGAGTATAGGCAAGATAAATGCAAACAGGCTTTTTCCATTAAGGTTAGGTGGGACTACGACACATGTCATGGGTTAAAGGTGAAAGGTAGAAAGCTTCAGAGGAACATAATTCGAAATTTCTTCCCTCAGAGAGTGTGGAATGAGCTGCCAGCACAAGTGGTGCATGCAAGCTGGATTTCAACATTTAAGAGAAGGATTAGAGAGGTGCATGGATAGTTGGGATATGGACTCTGGGCTCTGATCCCAGAGCAGATCGATGGGAGTAGGCAGTTTAAATTATTTTGGCATGGACTAGATGGGCCAATGGGCCTGTTTCTGTGCTGTACTTTCTATGACTCCATGAAGGGAATCGTCGATGTTTCATATTGAAACCCCGCAACAGGACTGAGAGGGGAGATGACCCGTTTGAAGGGAAGACAAGGAGTGGCGAGAAAGGACACTGAGCTGATAGATGGACTGAGGTGGGATGTACGATAATGCCAGGGAGGGATGTGAGCGGGATGTGGAGCTGGAGGAGACTGTCAGGTGAATGATAGATGAAGGCAGACAGAGAGAGAGCCTGGTGTGGGAAGGGGACTGTGAAGGCAGGAGACAGCTGCTGGAGTGAGGTGATTCTGGAGGGGGTGGAGGTTGCTCCACTGATCGGAGACAAAATCACAGCTACACTCACAGGGGACAGAATTGATGGCTCATCCACTGAGCCTGTATGTGTAGAACAGAAAAATGTGAAAGGTCCAATCACTGTGATAGGGTTATACCACACACCCACATCCCCAGTAGTCATTGGGACATTAAGGAACAAATACACAGGTTGATCAGATAGGTTTTAAAAACAACAGGGTTGTTGTCGTGGGGGTCTTCAAATTCCCCAATGTGGACTGGCAGTTCAATTCTGCAAGGGATTTAGATAGGGCAGAATTTATCAGGTGTCTGCAGGAGGGGTTTCTAGGTTGGTATGTAGATAATCCAATGAAGGAAGGGCTGTATTGAACTTGGTGTCAGGTAATGAGCTGGCCAGATAACGATACGAGGGATAGCAATGAAAATGAGCCTGATGTTGGAGGACGTAGGGGAAATTGTTAATGATTCTATTGCCTCAGTATTCATCAGAGAGAGGGAAATGACGTCCATGAGGACAGTGTTAAGCAGACTGATATATATGCAAAAAGATAAGTCTTGTCTGTGGGTTGAGATTGTAAATTGGATAGAGGTGGATTTTGATGGTATCAGAAATTATCTGGAATGGGACAGGTTGTTTTCTAGCAATGGTGTGCTTGGTAAGTGGGAGGCCTATAAAAGTAAAATTTTGAGAGTACAAAGCTTGTATGTGCCTTTCAGAATAAAAGGTAAAGAGAGCAAGTGTTGTGAACCTTGGTTTCCAAGAAATATTGAGTCTGGTAAAGAAAAGAAAAGGAGGTGCATAACAGGTTTCGGTGAATAGGAACAAATGAACTTCTTATGGAGTACAAGAAATGCAAATGAACTCTTAATAAAGGAATCAGGAGGACTGAATGAAGACATGAGGTTGCCCAGTAGATAAGGTGAAGGAGAATCCTGGGGGACTCTACAGATATGTTAAGAGCACAAGAATTGCAGGGGACAAAATAGGTGCTCTGGAATATCAGAAAGGTAATCCATGTGTGGAGCACAATCTTTATTTATTCAAGAGGTGGACACAGTGTCTATTGAAAAATGGCAAAATGGTATCAACTTCACTTGATGTCCTGAGGCAAATCAGGGTGGATTAATCCCTTGGGCCTGACAAGCAGTTCCTTCAAACCCAAGAGGAAGCAAGTGCAGAAGTGTTGGGACACTAGCAGAGATATTTCAGACATCTAGAGCAGCAGGGGAGATACCAGAGTATTGGAGGACAGTCATTTTGTTCCACTGTTTAAGAAAGGATCTAAACATAAACCAGGAAATTATATGCCAGTGATTCTGACATCAGCAGCGGGAAAGTTATTGGAAAGTATTCTATGGGACTGGATATATAAATATTTGGATGGATATGGACATTAAGGATAGCCAGCATGGCTTCGTACATGGTAGGTTGTGTCTAACCAATCTTATAGAGTTTTTTGAGGAAATTAGCAGGGAAGTGGATGAAGTGGATTAAAATGTATGTTGTCTACATGGTCTTTAGCAAGGCATTTGACAAGATCCCACAGGGAAGATTGGTCAATAAGTTTCAATTGCTTGATATTCAGGATGAAGTAGTAAATTGGATTAAATCTTGGCTTTGTGGGAGAACCAAAAAGTGGGAGTAGATGGTTGCCTCTTTGACTGGAGGTCTGTGATTAGTGGAATGCCACAATGGTCTGTGCTAAGTCCATTACTCTTTGTCATCTATATCAAAGAGCTGGATGATAATGTGGTTAACTGGATCAGCAAATTTGTGGATGACACTGAGATTAGGTGTGTGGTGTAGTTTTTGCCAGAATTCTGACTCAACAGCAGTTGGACCTTCCAGATATAGGTGTATTTTTACTACAATCAGTTCCTACACCTTGACTGCACACAGGTCTCCAAAATTAGATCTCCATTTAACCAATTATGTGACTTCTAAAACCAATTGTTTGCACCAGGGATGACTTAGTGTGTTATATTAAAGGGTGGTGAATACTTAAGCAATCAATTATTTTGTGTTTTATATTTGTAATTAATTTAGGTCACTTTGGAGAGACTTGTTTTCACTTTAACATGAAAGAGTCCTTTTCTGTTGATCAGTGTCAAACAAAGCCAAATTAAATCCACTGTGATTCAATGCTGTAAAACATTGAAGTATGTCAACTTCCAAGGGGGGAATAATTTTTATAGGCACTATATATATCTTTGCCATAGAGGGAGTACAAAGAAGGTTCACCAGATTGATTCCTGGGATGGCAGGACTTTCATATGAAGAAAGACTGGATGAACTGGGCTTGTACTCATTGGAATTTAGAAGATTGAGGGGGGATCTGATTGAAACGTATAAGATCCTAAAGGGATTGGACAGGCTAGATGCAGGAAGATTGTTCCCGATGTTGGGGAAGTCCAGAACGAGGGGTCACAGTTTGAGGATAGAGGGGAAGCCTTTTAGGACCGAGATTAGGAAAAACTTCTTCACACAGAGAGTGGTGAATCTGTGGAATTCTCTGCCACAGGAAACAGTTGAGGCCAGTTCATTGGCTATATTTAAGAGGGAGTTAGATATGGCCCTTGTGGCTACGGGGATCAGGGGGTATGGAGGGAAGGCTGGGGCTGGTTTCTGAGTTGGATGATCAGCCATGATCATAATAAATGGCGGTGCAGGCTCGAAGGACCGAATGGCCTACTCCTGCACCTATTTTCTATGTATCTATGTTTCTGTATATATATATATAGTTAAATTTAAATAAATTAAATTGTGTAAGCTAAAAAAAAAGTAATGAGGTAGTGTTCATGGCTACAATGTCCATTCAAAAATCTAATTTCAGAGGAAAACAAGCCATTCCTGAATCATTGAGTCTGTGCCTTCAGGCTCTTGCACCTCCTTCCTACTGGTGGCAATGAGAAGAGAGCAGGTCCTGCGTGACGGGGGTCCTTACTTATGGATGCCATCTTTTTGAGGATTCACTCTTTCAAGGTGTCCTGGATGCCTGGGAGTCTATTGTCCCTGATGGAGCTGATTGAATTCACAAAATTCTGCATCTGCTCTGCTATTTCATCATGTACAGAAGGGATGGTTTGCACCTGATCTAGAGGGGAACTCATTTCCTAGGGGGAAGGTTTGGTTATGCTTCAAGGTGGGTTTTAAACTAGAGTTTCAGGGGGATGGGAACGAGAGCGCCAGAAAAGTGAGTGAAGACAGATGTTGGTAAGACCTCAGACAAAGTCAGGAATCAAATGGTTAAGCATGGTGCAACCATTAGAGAGACTTGGATGCAGGACGGACAGGACTGGCAGATCAATATTCTGGTGTTCTACTTTACACATGACAGAGCAGGAGGGATTAACGGAAGAAGGGTGTCATTATTAGTCAAGGAAAATGTCACGACAGTGCTCCGTCAGACTGACTGGAGAACTCGACTACTGAATCATTATGGGTGTAAGTGAGTAATAAGAAAGGTATGACCATGTTAATAGTTAATATTACTGACCACCCAAAAGTCCTAGGGACTTAAGAGGGAAAAAAAATTGGAAAGAGATTGCAAGCTGTTGCAAGAAACATATCTTGACTGGGAACCCATACTGTAAAATGGGGCCGATGTGTTCAGGAAAGTTCCCTTCATCAGTGCATAGAAGTCCCAACAAGAGAGAGTGTGACACTATATCTACTATTAGGGAATGAGACAGGGCAGGTGACAGAAGTTTGCGAAGGAGAACATTTTGCATTTATTGACTACAATGCCATTAGATTCAAAGTAAATATGCAAAAAGATTGGTCTGGTCTGCAGTTTGTGGTTCTAAATTGGAGAAAGGACAATTCGATGGTATCAGAAATGATCTGGCAAAGGTGTACTTGGAAAGTAGGAGGGTTTCAAAAACAAAATTTTGTGAGTACAAATCTTATATATGCTCGTCAGAAAAAAAGGTAAAGATAACAAGTGCAGGGAACTATGGTTTTCAAGAGATATTGAGGCCCTGGTTAAGAGAAAAATAGGAAGGGCATAGCGGGTATAGGCAGGAAGGAACAAATGAGCTGCTTATGGATTGTAAGAAACGCAAAATCAGGGTGGCTAAAATAAGGCATGCATTTACTCTAGCGGACAAGGTGATGGAGAATCCTAAGATATTCTGCAGACATGTTAAGAGCAAAAGGATTGCAAGGAAAAAATTAGTCCTCTGGAAGACCAGAATGCTAATCCATGTGTAGAGACAAAACAGATGAGGGAGATCTTAAATGAATTCTTTGCATCTGTATTTACTCAGGAGATATATACAGAGCCTTTGGAAGTGAGGCAAAGTGTCATCAACCTCATGGACCTTGTACAGATTACAGAGGAGGAGATGTTTGTTACCTTGAGGCATATCAGTATGGATAAATCTCCAGGACCTGGCAAGGGGTTCATTTGGACCCTACAGGAGACAAGTGCAGAAATTGCCATGGCCAAAGGGCCTGTTTCTGTGCTGTATTTCTCTATCACTATGACTATGATAAAGATGCCTGTGACAATGATTCCACATATTCACCTCTCTGGCTAAAGAAATTCCTCCTCATCTCTATTCTAAAAGAGGCCCCTCTATCCTGATGCTGTGTCCTTCCCTTCCTAGACTCTCCATCTATAGGAAACATTCTCTCCACATCCATTCTATCAAGGCCTTTCAATATTCAATAGCTTTCAAATAGGTCACCCCTCATTCTTCTGAATTCTAGTCAGTACATGCCCAGAGCCATCAAATGCTCTTCATGTCACAAGCTGTTCAATCCTGGAATCATTTTCGTGAACCTCCTTTGAACCGTCTCCAGTGTCAGCACATTCTTTCAAATTTAAGGGGCCCAAAACTGCTCACAGAACACCAAGGGAGGGTTCACCAGTGCTTTATAAAGCTTCAATATTACATTCTGGCTTTTATATTCTTGTTCTCTTGAAATGAATGCTAGGGTCACATTTCCCTTCCTCACCAGAAACCCAGCCTGCAAATTAACATTTAGGGAAGCCTGCACAAGACTCCCAAGTCCGCCTTTCACCTCAGATTTTTAATCTTTTTCTCCATTTAGAAAATTGCCTACCATTTTATTTTTTCTACCTAAGTGCATGACCATGCACTTCCCCACACTGTATTCCATATGTCATTTCTTTGCCAATTCTCCTAATATGTCTAAGTCCTTCTGTAGCCTCCATACTTCCTTAAAACTATCTGTTCCTCCACCTATCTTCATACCATCTGCAAACTTTGCAATATGGCCAACACCTGTACCATCCAAATCATTCACATACAACATAAAAAAGAATTGGTCCCAATACAGACCACAGTGGAACACCACTAGTCACCGGCAGATAGTCAGAAAAGGCTCCCCTTATTTTCACTCTTTGCCACCAGCCAATCAGCCACCTGTAATACCATGTTAAGCAGCCTCATGTGTGGCACCTTGTCAAAAGCCTTCTGAAAATTCAAGTACACAACATTAACTGATTCTCGTTTGTCTTTCCTGTGTGTTATTTCTTCAAAGAATTCCAACAGATTTGTCAGGCAAGAAGGAACTATTCTGACTATGGCTTGTTTTATCATATGCTTCCAAGTGCTCTGAAACCACATCCTGAACAATTGATTCCAACATTTTCCCAACCATTGAGGTCAGACTAACTGGCCTATAATTTCCTTTCTTTTGCCTCTCTCCCTTTTTGAAGAGTGGAGTGACATTTGCAATTTTCCAGTCTTCCAAAACCATTCCAGAACCTAGTGATTCTTGAAAGACCATTATTAATGCCTCTACAATCTCTTCACTCACCTGTTTCAGAACTCTGGGGTGTACAGCACCTGGTCCAGGTGACTTACCTACATTCAGACATTTCGGTTTCCCAAGAACTTTCTCTCTAGTAATGGCAATTTCACACACTTCTGACCTCTGACACTCTGGAACTTTACTGCTGGTTTCTTACACAGTGAAGAATGATGCAAAGTACTTATTCGGGTCATCTGCCATTTCCTTGTCCCCCATTACTACCTCTCCAGCATTGTTTTCCAGCGGTCCAATGTCCACTCTCCCATTTCTTATACACTTGATGTATCTTCTTTAATATTATTGGCTAGCTTTCTTTTGTATTCCATCTTTTCCTTCTTAATGGCTTTTTTTTAGCCTTTGCTACACTTTTCTGAAGTCCACAATCAATTCTTTGGTTGAAGTGTCCCAACTCTTTTACTTAAAATCAAGTTCCTTGGGGTGCAGATCTCGGACAATCTCACCTGGTCCAGGAACACCACTGGGATTGTGAAACGGGCCCAGCAGAGATTGCACTTTCTGAGGAAGTTTAAACAAGCATCACTCCCCACTAACATCTTAACTACGATCTACAGAGGCGTGGTTGAGAGTGTGCTGACCTTTTGCATCACAACCTGGTACTCCAGCTGCAGTGCTGTCGACAAAAAAGCCTTGCAGAGGGTGGTTAGGGGAGCAGAGAAGGTTATTGGGGTCTCCCTACCTTCTGTCCAAGACCTTTTTCAGAGTCGATGCCTCCAGAAGACACAGTACATCATTAAAGACCCCTCACACCATCTCCATGAACTGTTTGTTCTTCTGCCATCAGGCAAATGTGACAGGAGCATCAAAACTAAAACCACAAGGCTACTAAACAGCTTCCTCCCACAGGCAGTCAGACTGCTAAATAGCTGCTCTACCTGACTCTGCTTTGGACACTTTTAACTTGCACTGGACATTTATAACTTGATTTTAATTGACATGTAGCTGTTGTGTTTTACTATTTATTGTTATGTTTATTATTTAGTGTTGCGTTTGTTATGTTATGATTGCACTGCTTCTAAGAAATGCTGTCTCATTCTGCCCTGCAGAGCTGATGTATGGTTAGAATGACAATGAAGTTTTTTGAATCTTGAATCTGTCCTGTCCTGTCCTGTTCTAGGAAGGTCAGTGTGCAAAGCATTTCTGTACTGTCCTGCCTATCTGCATCACCACTTTTAGCAACAGAGTTTTACATATGGAGTGTAGATCTGGAGACAGAGGAAAGGAGAACCAATTACAGACATCAACCATGATGTCGCTGAACAACAGAATCAGTATGAAGGACTGAATGGCCTACAGCTGCTTCTTTTCTCATTTTCCCCTGCAACTGTAGCACAGAGAGGAACCTGGACAGAAAAGTAGTTCCCAGGACGTCATGTAGAGGACACATGGTGTAGTAAGAGGTTTGGTTTTCTCTGTGGTTGAACATTGTTGTCTCAGCATTTAAACTTTCACACTCGGTAGGGACAGAACTCTCAACCTCTTTGTCCGACACCTGCTTCCTACAGGACTGTGTGAATAGGTCCTGCCTATAATTTTGCAAATTTTGATGCTGTGTTTTGTTGTGGTATGTAGGATCTTTTGCAGGGTCAATGCCATATATTCTGTTAATGTGGTATTAAATATTGGGATGATTTTGTCTGTAAGCTCAGCTTTGCCATCAGCATTCTGTAGAGTCTGGATCTGTGTTTTTGCTGTTAATGTCCAATTGTGAAGCAGTTGAAATAACTGTATTTTCATCAGTGCTTTGGTGGGTTGCATCTTCATTATTTTCATGCATTATACTGTTGTGGTTTCTGACTGGTTTCCAGTAGCTCTTATACAACTTCATGTTTTAGTTGGCTTAATATGTCTAAAGGGATTAAGTTATTTCTTACTATTTGCTATCATTATACATTTACTTGAATGGAGTGATATTGCACCATAAACTGTTGATTAAGTTTGTCCCTGTATCCTGTCATGTCAATCTCAAGTTGTTGTTATTATTATTGTTATTAATGTGTCTTTCTTTTAGTATTTGCACCGTTTGTTGTCACTTTTCACAGTGGTTGTACACCCAGTTGGTGTGGTCTTTCACTGAATCTTTTATGTTTATTGGAATTTTTGAGTGTGCCCGCAAGAAAATGAATCTCTGGGCTGCATATTGTAACATATGTTCTTTGGTAATAAATTTACTTACAACTTTGATCTTTGAATATCCTCCATGATTGACCACTACCACCCTGAGATGAATGTACTGGCTGATCACTTTATCTGTGCCTCTCATCCTCTGACGCTCTGCACTTCACTAATACAGGCTGCACACTGGTAAATCTCCTCTGCACTATCTCTAAACTGATTACATATTTCCTATAATGTATTCATTTATTTAGAGAATAGGCCCTGCTGGTCCTTCGAGCCACCCTGTACAGCAACCCCTAGCAAACCCAACTTAACCCTGACCTAAACATGGGACAATTTTCAATGACCAACTCAGCTACCCGGTATGTCTTTGGACTATGGGAGGAAACCAGAATATACAGAGACTCCTTATGGAGGACACTGGGACTGAAATCTGAAATCCGATGCCACGACCTGTAACAGCATTTCACTAACTGTGATCCTACCCTGGCTCTGCTACAGTGCGAGGATGCACTGGGCAGCCCACAGGTGTCACCACACTTCTGACGCCAGCAAATTACTAACCAGTATGACTTTGGAATGTGAGCAGAAACCAAAGCACCTAAAGGAAACTTACATGATCATGGAAAAATATATAAACTCCCTACGGACAGTGGCAGGATAAATCCTGATCTTCCAATCACTGTACAGTAACTTAACACACCATATACAGTAACTTATTAACACCCTATCAAGTTTGGCTGCAAGTTTAAGGGATCTATGAACATAGACTCCTAGATCCCTCTGTTTCTCCAAACTGCTAAGAATCCTACAAATCATTATGTACTCTGCCTTTAAGTTTGACCTTCCAAAAGTGAATCACTTCATGTTATTCTGCTTTGAACTCCATCTGACACCACACAGCCCAACTCTGGATCCTATTAATGTCCTGTTCTCCAAGCCCACTGCCAACATGGAGAGTGCCAACTTACCATAGGGATTGAAACATCAAATCCTAGTAGCTCTACTATGATACCCTTCCACACTATCCACAACTACACCAATGTTCATGTCATCGGCAAACATACTAATCCACCACTCCACTTTCTCAGCTAAGTTACTTCACAAAATCACAAGGAAGGTTCCCTGTGGAATATCACTGGTCACCAACCTCCAGGCAGAATCCACTCCATCTTCTACCACCCTCTGGCTACTGTGAACAAGACAATTCCAAATGCACACAGCCATGTTTCCCTCAGTCCCGTATCTCCTGCTTTTCTGAATGAGCCTACCATGGGGAAGCTTGTCAAATGCCTAGTTAAACTCCATATGCGCCACATCCACCACTCTACCCTCAACAATTTTTTTCTATGTCAGTGCCCACAGGGGATTCCTGGCCTGATTGACTACTTCCTCTACCTTTCTTTATTGGTACTTGCTATCTGCTGCCTGCACATCAGGTGCAACCACTTCTTTAAAACTCTTCTCTATGATGCTCCTAGTATTCCAGGTCATCCTAAGTACGTCTGACCTCAGCTCCGGTTCCTTAATGTGGTGAGGCAGCTAATTGCAGCTAGGTGCATTTCCTCCCTGTGTGGTCACCAGTTACAAAGGAACACTCATTGATCTCCCACATTCTGCAGGAGGAGAATGCCACTAACATGATGAACACCTGAAGCTCGCCAAGAAAGAGAAGGAATTCCAAGGAAAACCTTACTTCAACTCAGCCTCCTCTCACCAAAGCTCCCTAAACAAAAGCCTGAGCACATGCACAAACACAGCACTTACAGCTCAAACGCAGACACTCCCAAAACTGGCCGCTCCACTAGAGGCTGCTTCCATTTGGTACCTGCAAGTCACTCTTAAAATGCTGCTGGAACTGGAAAACTCAACTTCAGCTTTTCTTTTTGCAATACCTTGGAATGCCCTACCGCGCTCTGCACTCATAGTGTTCAATGTTACCATATTCACTGTTGATCCTGTGAGCTTCTCGTGTGCCAGATGACTGTACTATGTGGGGACGTGAGAATAACAACGGGCGAGTGATTCAGCTGGCTGTGGGGGGATATGAGGGTTCTTCACGAAAATGACCAATATTACAGTCGCTGGCAATCTGCAAACCCTCCACATTCCGTAAGGCTACCTTAATAAACCTCCAGATTGTTCAGATAAATTAAATTCCCAGAAGTACATCCACTTATTCTTTGGATTCCTGCAATTTCCCCAGTGGACCTATTGAGATGTACTGTAGATATTCTGTGATTCTGATTAATTTTCACTAAGTATATGCCTTGCAGTTCACACTGTTAATCCGATCAACCCCAGTAGGAGAGGATCAGAGATACACAGCTGCCCAAAGAGCATGAAACCATCTCCATGTTTTTGCAGTCGTGCCCCATGCAGAACATTGCAATTATACGAAGGAGCATACAGAATGCAGGACGCACACCACAAATCAAACTATGTCAGATGCTGCGACAGATATTCCAATGTAAACGCACAGGCACATACCTACTGAATCACATAGGTACGCACCCACTGAAACATGCAGGTAGATACCCACTGAAACACACTGATACTTATGCACAGAAACACACATGTGCATACCTACCGAATCACACAGTTACATACCCACAGTAACACACAGGTGCAAACCTACAAAATAACACAGGAACACACCCACGAAAATGCAAAGATATGTACCCACAGAAATGCACTGGTATTTATCCACAGAAACACCCAGGTGCTTACCCAGAGAAACACACAGGAAAAGAGTCACTGCAGGAAGGTGTTCAGTGCTTATCTTTAGAGACTGGCAGTCGCATTTTCCTCAGTTTATCTATCCAGCTGACTCTACTTCCTCATTGCAGCAGTTATTGAGCACACAGAAAGAGGAAGCAAAGGCAATAATATCTCAGACTACCTTTTCCTGTAGATTAACATTTTACATGGTAAATTCGTTATTTTCAACAAACGATACCCAGGAAACTCAGAAGCAGAGGGGAGAAGCCAGCAGAGCTCAAATTTTGTTTTGCGTTAAGAAAGGGGGCAGCCTGCAGTCAAGTGGCCATTGTAGTTAAGTAGTTATTTTTGAGGTCAAAGTGATGAGGCTTTGGCTGTTACAGTTTAGAGAAGAGGCTGAACACAGCTAAGAGGCAAGGTCTGCATGGGTATGGTTTTCCTAACACGAGCAGTGGGATGCAGGATCTGGGAGACCAGGTTCGCTCTAACAGAAACACCGACTGCCCCTGGCAAAACCATGCTGACTGTCCTTAACGTTTCTCCAAATGCTTGGAAATCCTGTCCCTAAGAATCTTCTTTCTTTTTCCAATATTTTTATTAAATTTATTAAATTTCACATACATAAATACAGAATTCATAAGGATACTTATTATAGATCAAAATAAGGTAGCACATAATGCACTATATATAAATCACACTGATACAATCACTGTATCCCATATTCATGATAAATCTAATCAAATAAATTGAATTATGAAATACAATAATATGGTTAATTATATTATTTTAGAAAATGTATAGCCACTACTAAGACAAAGCTGGTTGGTTAAAAAAAAACAAAAAGAAGAGTACCTTACCATATAGTGTTTTATAATAATAGCCCAGATCTATTTGTGTACGTTTACAAAATACAATTAAGTTGGTCAGTAAAACTATTGAAAATCTTTTCTTTGTACTTTTGTCAGTTAAATAAAGGTTCACGTGAATTAACATATCACAGATTTTTGTTTTTATTGCATTTTGGAAAATATCCCAACTTCTCTGGAAATGGGGTTTGTAGCTAATTCCATTCAACTCGGTCAAGAGCCTTCTCCGCATCCAGAGATATCACACATTCCGATATTTCCTTGGATGGAGGATACATAACATTTAACAATCACTGTATATTAAAATGGGAATATTGATTTGTAATAAATCCTGTCTGATCATCAGATATTATAGATGGTATCTTGAGTCTTTGGGCCAAAACTTTAGATAGGATCTTAGCATCAACATTAAGTAAAGAAATTGGTCTATATGAAGAGCATTCAGTGGGATTCTTATTCTTTTTAAGAATAAACGAAATGGAAGCTTCATAAAAAGACTGTAGCAACCTACAGACCTTGAAGGAATCAGTAAGGGTAGAACATAAATGAGGTATAAGCAATGAAGAAAAAGCCTTATAGAATTCTCCAGAGAATCTATCAGGTCATGGATATTTCCTAGAATGCAATGAATGTACAGCCTCAGTGATTTCCTCCAGAGAAATAGGTCGATCCAGCTGCTTTCGATTATCAACCAAAAGTCCAGGAATATTTAATTGGTCGAAAAATTGTTCATTGCATTATTATCTTTAACAAAATCAGAACTGTACAGTTTAGAATAAAATTCTCTAAAAGTGTCATTTATTTCAAAATGGTCAGTTGTCAAATCACCATTGGTTTTGCAAATTTCTTTAATTTGCCATTTAGCTATAAAGGTCTTCAATTGATTAGCCAATAGTTTACCAGTTTTTTTCTCCATTTATATAGAATTGGCTTCTAGCTTTCAAAAGTTGGCTTTCAATTGGATACGTTCTAGGAAGATCACATTTAGTTTTAATTTCAATATGTCTTTTGTATAGTTCAGGGTCTGGTGCCAAAGCATATTTCTGGTCTAATTGTTTTAATTGATTAACTAAGTCAGTTCTCTGTTTATTAGCTTTTTCTTAATATATGCAGCATAGGAGATAATCTGCTCTCTAATATATGCCTTAAAATCATCCCAAATGATAAGACTAGAAGTCTCTTCCAACGTATTGTCTTAAAAAAAAGAGTAATTTGATTCTCCAGAAATTTTAGGAAGTCCTCACCAGATAGTAAAGTTAAATTAAAACGCCAGGATCTGTTCATATGAGTGAAACCAGGAAGATTTAAAGATAGAAATACAGGAGAATGGTCGGATGCAGCTATTTCTTTATATTCAATGAATCGAACTAATGGAATCGTTTGACTATCAATAAAAAAAATAATCAATCCTAGCTTAGGACTGATGGATGAGATAAGAATGAATACTCCCTTTCTGCTGGGTGAAAAAAAAATGCCAGTCATCGACAGTATCACATTTCATTAGAAAGGATTGAATAAATAAAGCTGATTTAGTAGGTGTGTCTGATTTAGGAGAAGAATGATCTAATAGTGGGTCTGACAACAATTAAAATCTCCTCCCATCACTAAAGAATAAAGACCCAAATCTGGGAGGAATGAAAAGAAACGCTCAAAAAATCCTGTGTCATCCAGATTGGGGGTGTACACATTAGCAAATACAATTAATTTATTATCTAGTTTCCCTGACACTATGACAAATCACCCATTAAGATCACAGCCAACTTTATGTTGAACAAAAGAAATTGTATTATCTGTAAATATCGAGACCTCTCGAGATTTTGCTCTAAATGAAGAATGAAATTGTAAATCCCTCCACCGATTAAAAAGGCGTGCGTTGTCACAACTACGCACATGCGCTTCTGGTAGAAAAATAATGGCGGCCCTTAACTTTTCAATATAAGTAAAACTCTTATTCTGTTTCACAGGATGATTTAACCCTTTCACATTAAAACTAAGTAAAGTAATACTTTGATCCATTTTAAAAACTAATTAACAGAAGAGTTAAAAGATGTGATCATAAATTATTAGAACCAGAGAACAAAGCATAAAATAAGGTACTCAAACAGAAAATTTGGATGGTAGCCCAACCCAACTACCAAAGAAAAAAGAAACCCCACCCCTCTCCCTCCCAAAGCCAAAAAAGCCGACCACAGAACAGACAGCATGCTAAACCCTAAAGACAACCCTCCCAAAGAAATCCTGCTGGCAAAACTCCAATTGTTCAAGGTTATTATGTTCCTATCAAGAGAAAACAGACAAAATAAACTTAGATCAGAAATCCAAAACATAAGAGCATTCATTTTAACAATTTCAAAAAAAATAGAAAAACCTCAAAAAAAGAGTAAAGCAATAAAAAATATCAATGAAAATATCAGAAAGCAAAATATATAAATGGTCAAAATGTAAGTTTATTAAAACCTTATTCTATCCAACATTAAAAATGCTCTTGTAAGAGATATAACACAATTAATCTTCTGCTTTCAAAAACTTCTATGCGTGTTCAACCGATCCCAGCCATTTCTGCACACCATTTTTCTGAATGATTCTAAGACTTGTGGGGAAGCAAAGGGAGGGCTTAAACCCTTTGTTATAAAGCAACGACATAAGCTCTTTATATTTGGCACATTCAGCCATAACCTCTGATGTATAATCTTCCACAATTCTGATCATTTTCTCATTGTAATCAGTCATTCCTACTCAACAGGTATGACAGATTAAAAGCTCCTTGGTATGAAATTCATGAAAACACAAAATAACCAACCTATGTCGCTCCTCCGACGTTGGATTCGGGGCCAGTGACCGGTGGGTGCAGTCCAACTTAGGCACAGATGGCAATAAATCAGGGAATAGAATGGCCTAGCAAGCGATTCAGTTGTATCCAACTGCTAAAAAGAAAATAATAAGGAATAAACCCGGATGGACAACCCAGCATCAACCTGGTCACTGGAAATGATAAAGGCAAAACCAGCCCTGTCGACCCTGCAAAGTCCTCCTTTCTAACATCTGGAGACCTGTGACAAAGTTGGGAGCGCTGTCTGACTGACTAGTCAAGTAACAACCTGATATAGTTGTAATGAGAGAATCATACCTTACAGTTAACATTCCGGACTCCAACATGCACATTCCTGGGTATGTACTGTCTCACCGGCAGAACAGGCCTAGCAGAGGTGGTGACACAGTGGTATACAGTAGAGAGGGAGTTGCCCTGGCAATTTTGAACATCGACTCTGGACCCCATGAGGTCTCATGGCACCAGTTTGAACATGGGCAAGGGAACCTCCTACTGATCACCACGTACTGTCCTCCCTCAGCTGATGAATCAGTACTTCTCCATGTTGAGCCGCACTTGGAGGAGACATTGAGGGTGGCAAGGGCAAAGAATGTACTCTGGGTGGGGGACGTCAATGTCCATCACCTCCCGTCAATGTCCATCACCAAGAGTTACTCAGTGTTACCACCACAGACCAAACTGGTTGGATCCTAAAGGTTAACCTCTGGGTTGAGTTGGTTGTGAAGAAAGCGAATGCAATATTGGCAATCATTTCTAGAGGTACAGAATATAAGAGCAGGCACTTGTGAGACCACACTCGGAGTATTGTGTGCAGTTTTGGGCTCCTTATTTTAGAATGGATATACTGACATTGGAGAGGGTTCCGAGAATATTCACGAGAATGATTCCAGGATGAAAGGGTTACCATATGAGGAAAGTCTGGCAGCTCTTGGGCTGTATTCCCTGGAGTTCAGGAGAATGAGGGGGGATATCACAGAAACATTCCAACGGTCAAAGGTCTGAACAGATTAGATATGGTAAAATTATTTCCCATGGTAGGGGATTCTAGAACAAGAGGGCACGACTTCAGAATTGAAGGACATCCTTTAAGAACTGAGATGTAGAGAAATTACTTTAATCAGAGGGTAGTAAATCTGTGGAATTTGTTGCCACAAGCAGCTGTGGAGGCCAAGTCATTGGGTGCATTTATGGCAGACTTATTTGTGGACTTCAAACACTTGGCGCTGCAAACATTTGCAAATGACACTTGCCCAGATTGAAGCAAGGCACTGATATGATTCTACAAGTTGTCACTCAAGAACTTTAGAGTTTGATTGACTTGAAACAGGATACCATCCTGGTCCAATGGAGCCATGTTAATGTAGTTCCGATTAGCCCAGACATCATGACTCAGCACATCTCAGAGCTCAAACACAACTTCTTGGAACTGTGGTGCATAGCATTATGCAAGAAACAGCCAATACAAAAAAAAAACACATTTGCAGCAAATGCCAACACAATGATCACAGAGGTTGCTTTAGCAGTCCTTCACTGTCTTCTAGGCCAGAGGGACACAAGAACAAGAATTTCTAGAAGACATGAAAATCTGAAAGTAGAGTAGTGTTCACGTTCAAAGCTAACGTTGCCCCCAGAAGACAGTACATCAACGTATTTATCAACATCAGTTGGTCAAGAATCAACTGGTACAAGCCCTGATGAACAGTCTTGGCCTGAAATGTCGACTGTACTCTTTTCCATAGATGCTGCCTGACCTGCTGAGTTCCTCCTCTAACAGACCAGCCATATCTGAATGCCCTTGGCATTAACTGGGTGGACAAGGTTGATCTCTGGATCACCCCTCTGAATGAGTTCGATACGAAGACATTGGCCGTTCAAATCAGGTCATACCACCAATGCCTTGGCAAGAAACTTTGTGTACTGGCTGGGCATAGACTAAGATAAGACATCCGTATGCAAGCAGTGTACTTGGTGCTCTGTGGCAGTAAAGAATCTAAATAGAGCCGGTCCGCAACAATGGCGTCAGGCTACCAGACGTTGGAGTCGAGTAGATGTTGACGGAGTACATCTTGACTTCCTTGAAACAATCAACGGATCTTTCTGGTCGACTCTCACTCCGAATGGCCAAAACTATTACCTATGATGTCAAGAACGACAGAGGCTACCACTCAAAAACTGCTGCAGATCTTCCGCGGCATTGAGATGACAAAATCACTTCCTTCTAGCGACGGCGCTCGGTTCAGTTCACAGATGCTCGCTGCATTCTGCCAGAACCGCGGTATTATCTACATCCGCTCATCTCCATATCGACGGAAGTCCCACCGCCAAATAGAGCGGTTGGTGGATACCTTCAAACGGTCGCTTCTGAAATCAGAAGGGGAGGGAGCAACCACAAACACAACCTCATGACAAATAGAATAGCACCGCAGCCCGGTCTCCAGAGGAAGTCTCAAACTGAGGCGCTTTTGGGAAGAAAACTGTTCACAGTGTTGGATGCAATCGAGTATCCAGAGCGCCCAACATCCAGGAGAGCGGATGGTCAGTGCACAAAGGCTGTCACGCAGACCTTGGTCAACCGGTGAAGTCATTCATCCCGCAGCTGCAGTGTGGGCCGGACAGTATCACAATAGGAAAGACACCTGGATATCGGGTCAGATTGCCAGACGAATGGGGAAGTGCTGTACGACGTTATCGTATGCGAACATCACTAGCGTCACCACATCAACCAGTTCCAACCACGTGCTCCCGCAGGCCACAGCATGTTCTTCGGGCAGACCAGAAAACACAGAGACGGACCGTCATCTCCTGGGAGAGTCCGATTAACCCCAACGGAACCAACCACCAGCGTGATCACAGCCGAAAGCAACATTGCGAAACGAAAGTGATAGCCTGCAACCACTAAGAACGACGGATCGCTAAAGTAAGATAGATAGATAGATACTTAATTTATTCCAAAGGAAATTACTGTGTCACAGTAGCATTGCAAGTGCACAGATATACAAATATTAACAGAGATGTGAGAAAAATTAAAAGAAAATAAGTTACTGTACCTTAAAATAAAATGTACAAGATAACAGGGTGTGGTTAACAGAGCTTTAACGGAGCTCTAGTATGCAGAGGTTAATAGCAGTCTAACAGGAGGGTGTCAGCACTTCCCAGGCAATAGGCTGACACATTATAGAGCCTAATGGCTGAGGGTAACAGTGACCTTATACAGTATAGCGTTCTCTGGAGCAGCGCAGTTGTCTTAGTCCATTACTGAAAGTGCTCCTCTGTTCATGTCCAGTTTGACTTCTATAACAGAGCCAGCCTTTCTAATCCGTTTATTGAGCCCATTGGCATCACACGTGTTGATGCCATTGCCCCAGCACATTACCGCATAGAAGATTGTACTGGAGACAACAGACTGGTAGAACATGTGAAGCAGAGGCCTGCATACTCCAAGGGACCTCAGTTTCCTCAGGAGGTAGAGGCGATTCTAGCCCTTCTTGTATACAGCCTCTGTATCAGTGCTGCACTCAAGTCTGTTGTCCTGGTGCTCTCCCAGGTACTTATAGCTTCTCACCACATCCATGTCCTCACCATCAATAGTAACAGGAAGCAGTGCAGGCTTGGTCTTTCTAAAGTCCATCAAAATATCCTTGTTTTACAGATGTTGAGCTGCAGATGATTCTGTCTGCACCATTCAACAAAGTCCTCCACCAGGACCCTATATTCATCCTCCCGACCTCCCTTTATACACCTAACTATTGCTGAGTCAGAAATTACTGCAGAGAACATGACTCCATGTTGTATCTAAAGTCGGAGGTATACAGGGTAAACAGGAAGGGATCCAATACAGTCCCCTGTGCTGCTTATAGTCATGTCTGACTCACAGCTCTGAAGCCGCACACACTCTGATCTGCCAGTCAGGTAGTCAAATACCCAGGACACAATGGAATTGCCAACCTGTACTGAACGAATCTTTCTATCCAGCAATGTGGGCTGTATGGTATTGAAGGCACTTGAGAGATCCAAAAAAAAAAAAATAATCCTCACAGTGTTGCCCTGTTTATCCAAATGGGAGTAGGCTCTGTTCAGCAGGTAGATTGGAATTTAGAAGATTGAGGGGGGATCTGATTGAAACGTATAAGATCCTAAAGGGATTGGACAGGCTAGATGCGGGAAGATTGTTCCCGATGTTGGGGAGGTCCAGAACGAGGGGTCACAGTTTGAGGATAGAGGGGAAGCCTTTTAGGACCGAGATTAGGAAAAACTTCTTCACACAGAGAGTGGTGAATCTGTGGAATTCTCTGCCACAGCAAACTGTTGAGGCCAGTTCATTGGCTATCTTTAAGAGGGAGTTAGATATGGCCCTTGTGGCTACAAGGGTCAGGGGGTATGGAGGGAAGGCTGGGTTCTGAGTTGGATGATCAGCCATGATCATAATAAATGGCGGTGCAGGCTCGAAGGGCCGAATGGCCTACTCCTGCACCTATTTTCTATGTTTCTATGTTTCTATGTTTCTAGATGACAGCATCGCCAACCCCAATGTGATCCTTGTAGGCAAACGACAAGGGATCGAGGGCTGATCTGGTCGGAGGTGAGCCAGGACCAGCCTCTCTAGGGTCTTCGTGATGTGTGATATCAGGGCCACTGAACGGTAGTCATTCAAGACCTTCGGCTGGCCCTTCTTGGGTAGTGGAACGAAACATAATGTTTTCCACATAATCGGGACCCTTTCCCGTCTGAGACTCAGACGGTCGTTCCAACCCAAATCAACCCTCCGCTCAAACCCTACAGGTAATCGTCTTCTTGAAGGGGGCGCTACGGTGAGCAGAAACAGCCAATCGCAGGCCGACTTTTACTAATTGGCCGTTGATCCCATCAACGTCTACAATGCTCTTGGGTGAGCCATTTAAAATAGTAGTGCTTTGGGATGTACTGCGGAGTTCTGAGATTTTTGTAGTTGCGTACTTTTACTCAAGAAAAGGTTTATTTCTAGTTCTGGCGTGTTTTGTCTCTTGGCTTTGCGTTTCATCAATAGTTATAGGCCAACGAACACAACAACCTCGCAAGCCCGATTTACCTTTTTGAGGAAGTTACGACACAAATTGATGAAGGGAGAGAATACAGGGTTAATGACAGGATTCTTTGCAGTGTGGAGGAACCGGGGGATTTTTGCTTCCATATCCCCAGATATCTCAAAGTTGCCGCACAAGTTGATAGGGTTGTTAAGCAGGAGTGTGGTATACTGGCAATCATTCGTCAGGGGACTGAGCACAAGAGCCATGAAATAATTGTGCAGCTCTGTAAAACTCTGTTATAGAATCATAGGTCACTGCAAGGTAGAAGTAGGCCCTTCAGCCCATCTAGTGCATACTGAACTCTTATCCCTAGTCCCATCAAACTGCACCTGGACCATAGACCACCATACCCCTCTCATTCATTTACCGATCCAAACTTGTCTTAATCATTGAAATTCAAACACCTCTTGTTACACACTCGCACCACCCTCTGTTTGAAGAAGTCTCCCTCAGGTTCACCTTAAATATTCATCCTTACCCCAGACCCCTAGTTCTAACCTCATCCAACCTCAGTGGTGAAAGCCTGTTAGCAATTAAGTTACTTCCTATCAAATTTCTCTTAAGTTTCCCACGCTCCAGGCAATAAAGTCATAACCTTTTCAACGTTTCCCTATAACTCAGGTTCTCAAATCCCAGCAACATCATTTATAAAATGACAGACAAAATGGACGCAGCAGCGATCCCTGCGGCACACCGCCAGTCTCGGGCATTTGGTCAGCGAGACAGACATCTGTTACCAGAGTCTGGATTCTACCGCGAAACCAACGTCGAAATCAACGCGATACATCTTCCTGAATGCCCAGCGACTGAACCTTCTTGACCAATGACCCACGCGTGACCTTGTCAAAGGCCTTGCGAAAGTGCATGTAGAAAACTTCCACTGCCATTCTTTCATCGTCTTGTTAGTCGACAGATAAGAATATTGAATTCGGTTATGGTCCTCTCAACAGAGGAAGGAAGCGGATGCCTTAGAGAGCGAATAGAGAGCATAGTTTATGAAGAAAGCTTGAGCGATCGAGGATGAATGTTAAATGGATAAAGGTGCATATGATGACGAGAGGCGTGGATCGAGTGGACAGCCAGCACCTTTTCTCCCCCAGGGGGACAATAACCAATATCACAGAACATCGTTTTAAGGTCATTCGATTACAGTTTGGAGACATGTCAGAAGTATTTTTATACAGAGAGTGGAGTGTATAGAAGGCACTGCTGGGTCTTGTGATAGAGGCAGATACATTCGAGACATTTAAGAGACTTTTAGGTAGGCACATGGATGAAAGAAAAATGGAGGACTGTGTGGGAGAGAACGCCGAGCTTGATCTCGGAGTATTTTAAAATGTCGGGACGACATTGTGGATCAAAATGCTTATAGTATGCGGTACTGTCCAATATTCTGTGATCATAGAGAGGGCAGACAGACAGAATCATCTCCCGAGGTGGCAATGTCAAACACCCGAGAACTTGCTTTTAAGATTAGTGGCGGTGGGAATGTTTAAACGCGACGTGAACGGAGAAGTTTGCTTACACAGGGAGAGTTAGGCGCCTGATATGTTTTACCAGATATAATGGTGGAAGCAGGTGGTTTGATGGAGTTTTAGCGGCTTGAATATGGAGAGGTATGCATGATACACATCACATGTTTCATGGCGTGCTGATTGGCTGTGCAGCATTCTGTACTGCTCTATGTTCTACGTGTTAACGTTGGCGCTCACCTGGCCCCTCTACTGCCCCCAGTGGCAGCTCTTACGGAATTCATTATCAATGAGTTTGAAGCCGGTACTCTGCTCGCTCCTTCCCTCCCTGGTTTCTTCATTCTGGCCGGCCCTCTTTTCAGTTGCTCATTTCGCTGGAGTCTCGCACCTCTCTCCGGTCTTGTTCACCGCATACTCCACTGTGATCCGCTTTCCATTAACGCTTGTTTGCTCAAGACCCTGCTCCACCCCTCCAATCCTCACGCCCTGCGAAACCGCGTGTAAAGTATGTTAACGTCGCTCTCGGATCCCTCGCTTTTTCCCACTGTCACCCGTAAGCTCCGCCCTTCTACCCTGTGCTAAGGACCGGACCGGACCAGACAGACTGCTCTACGGAATCTCCACTGCGCTGTTGCTTCTCATCGCTGACCCGCCTCTCGAAACATCGTCTACACGAAGTCTTGCAATGGAGGTAGGAGAGTTATTCTTCCCCTGACCTGTCTCACACCTGACCCCTTCCCTTCCTCAGCACCTGCTTCTGTATTACCCTGCGTGTCCTTCCTCCCTCCGCCTCCCTGTTATTTCCCAGTTCCCGGAATTCCTGCCTCAAGAGATTATTACGATTAGCCCTCGGACTGAGGGGGCGCAGAGAGCGGCAGCTGGTCCGGGACACAGCTCACCCAGATATAAAAGGGGATACTGCGGACGCTAGAAGAGAAATCCCTCCGGGGGAGGGGGGAGATTTACCTGGCGGTACATGGTGGGGTACATTTCGGCTGTGGCGGACCTCGACACGTTTCAGTTCAGATCGACAGAGGGGTATCCACGGAGACGGATTTAAGCAGTGTTCAACTGGGGCAAAGAGCCCGGGGACCACTGGCCGCCCGGAGCAGTGACAGACTTAGACCGCCCGAGACAGAGAGAAATTCTTTACTCACGTCCACTCTCAGTCCAGAGGCAGGGATTTGGCCCGAAATGTCAATGAATCTCCCCAAGAGATACTGCACGAGCCGCTGAGTTTCGCTAGAAGTTTGTCTCTTGTTCCATCGACACACAGACAGGGACAGCACCCGAGACTGCGGGACGACCCAAGCAGTTGACCCGGTACTGAGAGATGGAGAAGAACAAGTAATCCGGGGGCATAGAAGAGGGCAGAGCACCTGGGACCGAAAGGAGGCATTATACAGAGAGAGGTCGGGGGGGGGGCGAAGAGCGAGAAGGGGATAAGTGTAGTGAGAGGGGGAGACACGCGGAGGTGGAGTGGGGGAGGAGAGAGAGTCGCAGAGAAGGGGAGAGGGAGATAGGGAGAAAGAGGCAGAGAGAAGAGAGAGAGATGGAGATGTCAGAGAGAGAGAGGAGAGATTGACTTAAACGAAAAAGCAAAAACAGACTTCAGATATGGAAATATAAATCGAAAGAAAAAGTAGCAGGAACACTCAGTCATCGGCGAGATAGAAATAGAAGTACGTTTAGGTGCCACGTCAAATTGAAGAGCGCGCCTTATCTAGAGATGCTGGTGGACAATCCCGGTATTTCCTCCTCCTGTTCCAGAAGGTGATCGAAGGGGGGATTGTCCCAGGACAGCAAGAAATCCCACTAACCGGAGGTCACAGAGATAGAGTTAACCCACGGTGAGAAAAAATAACACAACGGATCTCTGCTGTGTGGCAGGGATGGAGATACTCCACGCGAGACAGTGGGCCTGCGAACAGCGAGATGCCAAGGAAGAACAAATGGCCCAGGTTAAAGGCGGGCAAGCTCTCCCGGCTCGGAACTCGGTTCAGAGAGAACTGTCTTCTCTGGAATGAGTCACTACGGTTTCCCGCGTCAGTCTCAGTTCCCCCCTGTCCGCCACAGGAGGAGTGACCCGCACGAGACAGGGGTTCACCCAGGAAAGAGTTCCAAACACCCCCGTCAGGGGAAACATTACTCATGCACTCACCCCGTCAAGTCCCATTAAGATTTTGCGATCTTTTCCAATTCCGATGAAGGAGTTGGAACCAAAACGTCTCCTTTTTATTCCGCTCCATAGAGGCTGACCGCCCTGCTGAGTTTCTCTTGCATTTCGTGTGCGTTGCTCTGGATTTCCGGTGTCGACATAATATCTCGTGTTTATACAGCTTTAGGGGTTATTTACGGTTGACTTTGAACTCAGGAACAAAGTTAGAGCCATAGGCTATTAGTGCATTACAGATTAGCCCATCTGCTCCATGCCGACCTGATTTCTGCCTTGTCACATCTACATACAACAGGACCATAACGATCCATACCCCTTCCTTAAACGTCAGATTATTGGAAAACAGGAAGAACATAGAACATAGAGGAACAAAACACAAAACATACTATTCATCCCACAATGTAGCGTCGAAACAGCTAATCAAATGCACCTGAACACTAATCCCTCCGACCTGCACCATGCCCATATCCCTCCATCTTCCTTACATCCATGTGCCTATCCAAACGTCTCTTAAAAACCTCCAGTGACACTACCACAATACCGGATAGCACATTTCCGGTCTCCACGAACCTCTAAGTAAAAAACATACGCCCACATTCCCCTTGAACTTACCCCCTCTCGCCTACAATGCAGGAAAGAATATCATTTTCTCCATTATGCCTGTGCTCTGTGAGAGGAAAATAATAAAAATTATTGTGGCATAAGAAGAAGTCATTGGTTTCCTCTTGTGCCATGATGAGGCTACCCTCGGGGTGGAAGAGCAACGCCTTCGTATACTCTAACCTGATGGCATGAATATTGATTTCTTCACTAACAAAATCCGCACCCCCCCCCCTTCATCTGTTCCCTACTCTTGCCTTTTACCTCTTCTCACTTGGTTATCACCACTCGCGTCCCAGTATCTTTCCTTCCCTTTCTCCTATGGTCCTATCAGATTTCTTCTTCTCCAGTCCTTTACCTTTCCCACCCACCTGGCTTCACCTGTCACGTTCCAGCTAGTCCTCATTCCCCTCCCCCACTTTTTTATTCTGGCATCTTTCCCTCCCCACCCACCTCCAACGCTCCGCCTCCTAGTCCCGAAGAAGGGTCTCGGCCCGTAATGTCAACTGTTTATTCATTTCCATCGATGCTGCCTGACTTGCTGAGGTACGCAAGCATTTTGTATGATTTGCTCTGGATTTTCGGCATTTGCAGAATTTCTCGTGTTTATAAAATATCGTTTTATGTCTCTGCTGTAGAGATGTATGAATATAACAGTACACCGTAGCGCCACGCTCTTCAACCCATCATGCTTGTGCTGACTTTGAAGTCAATCTAAACCGTATATAGACTAAATCTCTCCTTTCCCTTCCTGTTTCTGTGTCTAGCTAGCTGCCTCTGAAACGTTGTTATCGTGTCTGGTAAACCACTTCTCTAAATCTTCCATACACTTCTCGTATCAGAGGTGACCAGAACTGCACACCGTACTCGAAGTGCGAACTAACCAAAGTTTCATACAGCTGTAACATGACTTCCTGACACTTAAACACCATGCCACTGCTGAGGAGGACACACACGCCACACACCTTCCTTACTAGTCGGCCTGATTCCTGTGAGCGTCGACTGCGTGAGACACAGCTCTAGGTTCTATAGGTCTCAAATTTTCCACAAACATTAGAATCAACTTTTTGCCATTTAGCTTCTGGACAACTGTCTTGCTCTGTTTTATTTATTAGTACCACTGAGAGGAACTTCTTTGTTGTGTCAAAGCACTGAAACTTTGGCAGAGGTTTTTAAAATTACATTTGTTGATTGGGGTATTCAGATTAGCTGGTGAGATTCAACTTTCAAAGTTCAAAGTAAGCTTATTATCAACGTCCATATATGTCAATATATACAACACTGTGAATCAATTTATTGCAGGCACTCACAGTAAGTGCAAAAGAACATAACAGAATCAATGAAAGACCACAGCCAACAAGACAGACAAACATCAATGTGCAAAAACAACAGGCAATGCAAACACAAAAAGAGAATAATAATGATGATGATGTTAATAATAATAACAGCAACAATAATTATAATAATAAAACATAGAAGTTCCTTGTGGAATAACTCAAAGGAATTTCAAAAATACATAATAAAACACCAAGAAATTGAAGATGATCAATGTAAAAAATGCTGAAAGAAACTGGAAGCAATCCAATACATACAGGATCCTGTAGAATTTAACACAATCCGATTACTTATGCTGGCACAATTGTGGCAAACGTCACTCATCAAAATCTTGCTTTAAAATACAAACTCATAAATGAAATCACACCAGCTTTATATACAAGCCTGACCCAGTTTTAAGAGTCTATATACCAGAAATTGCATTATGACTGATCCATTATTACAGATAGGAAATCCATAATAACTGTCTGGTTATAATAATACAGGATAAAAAAGTAAGAACAGCTTACTTTATAGATATAGCCAGTCCAAAATCACAAAACTACAGAAACCAATAAGTGAAAAACACCAGAAATATGCTGAAATAAAAGTGGAAATTAAAAGACTGGAACATGAACAGGGTATGCATTATCCCCATAGTAATATCTACTACTGGTATCATCCCATTGTCACTACACAATAGCATTAAACAATTAGGCCTATGCAACAATATCTATGTAAATCTTCAGAAAGCCGCAATACTAAACACCACTAGTCCAAAAGTTACCAGCAATTGAGAAATGAATGTATGCTTGCACCTCAGATTTTACCAGCTTGAGCTAAAAAAAAATTACATTTTTTATAATAATAGTAATAATAATAAGACAATGATTTAAGTGCTCATAGGCCAGAGATTCATAGCAGTGTGGAATAACAAGGGGGTTTGGTGGTCCATGTCCATATATTCATTAAAGTTGCCACGCAAGTTGATAGTGTTGTAAGGAGGCCGTATGTAATGTTTGTCTTCATTAGTCAGAGGATTAAGTTCTGGAGCCACAAGGTAATTTTGCAGCTCTTTAAAACTCTAGTTTGACCACACTTGGAGTATTGTGCTCGTTCCTGGTCGGCTCACAATAGGAAGCTTTAGAGCAGGTGCAGAGGTAATTTACCAAGACGCTGACTGGATGAGAGAGCTGAACTTATTGGATAAGTTAACTGAGCTAGGTCTTTTCTCTCTGGAATAAATGAGGACAAGAGGATCAGTTGTATAGCCAGAGGCTTTTCCCCAGGGTGGAAATCACTAATACAAGGAGTCAACTTTTTATGTGATTGGAGAAAGTTGAGAGGGGATAGTTATAGAGATATAACCACATCTGTATAATACAGATGTATATAAGTAGAAAGCTTGCTTGCTCTATCGATCGATAGATGGATTGTACAATTCTCTATATACTTTATTTGGCCATATATCATTTTAAAAATGTGTCTTTTTTTTGCACATTGACCGATTGTCAGTCTTCATTTGTGTATAGTTGATCATAAATTTTCTCTATCTATGTATTTTCCCATAAATTCCTGCAAGGAAATGTATCTCAAGGTAGTATGGAGTGACGTAGGTACTTTAGCAATGGATTTGCTTTACATACTTAATGTTTTTCTTTGACTTTGGGTGTAGGGATGTGAGTGGGGTGATAGTTCAGGAGTGGGAACCAAAGGACACAAAGACTGAAGGGGGCTGATGAAAAATTCAGGAGAGATTTGGGGGTTGTAGAGCTGAAAATAATTTCACACTGTGGTGGTTCTGATATTGAATATTGTTTCTGAAAGGTTGTTGGAGGCAGGAAGCCTCATCATCGGGAATTACTTCAAATAACACAGGATGCAGTGAGAAGATAAGAGGGGAAGAGATACATGAGGCAAGAGTTTTACGCACGGATCGATGGCAGCTTGCAATGAGTTGCAAAGGGAAGCGCTACAGGCAGATGCAATCATGATCAAGGTGTGTAGACAGTCATATGATCAGGCAGAGAATGGAGAGATATGGACTATGAACAGGTAGATTAAATTGGAATCATGGTCAGCATAGCTATTGTGGACAGAAGGGCCTGTTTCTTTCTTATTGCCCTGTGTTCTGTGGATTTAGCTGTTAATAAGCCGTGACCAGCAGGGCTTCAAGTGCCCTGCTGGGGTGGTGATGGAGGCAGATACATTACGGATACATAAGGAAGTCTAAGATAGCCCAAGGATGATCGAAAAATTGGAGGTCTCTGTGGGAGGGAAATGTTAGATTGATTTTTGAGTAGTTTAAAGGGGCAACTCAACATTTTGGACCGAAGGGCCTGACCTGTGTTGTACTGTGCTATGTTCCATGTTCTGTAAACTTTAGCTCTTCCCAATGGCTGCAGGTCTCTCTCCTGTTGTGATCTTATTCCCCGTCTCCAGAAATATCTTAAATAAAAGAGATTCTGTAGATGCTGGAAATTCAGAGTGACACACACAAAATGCTGCAGGAACTCAACAGGTCCGGCAGCATGTATGACGGGGAATAAGCAGTCCTTTTTTTTGGTGCTGAGACCCTTCAGCAGTCCTGATGAAGAGGGTGGGCCTGAAACGTCGAAAGTTTCTTTCCCTCCAAACACGTTGCCTGACCTGCTAAGCTCCTGCAGCATTTTGTGTGTGTTACTCCAGTGATATGTTGATCTGCTTTCATGGCAATGTTACACAGCACAGAATCTGGTCACCTAGCACACTCTGCCCTTTCCACAATATCCCGCTGCGTTCTCTGCCCTCTCTGTTTTGGACGGCGTGTCCCATCTCCAAGAGTGGCCATTTGCTGACTGCTTCATGCCTGCGGCACAGAATATGTCTGTACGAAGATCAGCTTTAACTGAAACTCGGAGATGAGACGAGGTTTGTTATTTCCAGACAAAAGAAAATGAATGCTTATTGAAGTGTCCCGGAGACAGGAAAATCTCCCTCACTAGCATTCCTCGACCTACATAAAGTCTCATTCAGTGGGACTGGGACTCATTACAACTTAGAGGACAGTCGCACAAAGGCAGCATTATGTGGTTCACGAGAGCTGCAAACAGAATGAATGTCTCTCACAAAAGACAAAGTGTGGGCGCAGAATGGATCACGCATTCCCTGCTCAGAGAAGATCAGTCAATACTGAGAACAGCAGGGAATGACAGAGAGACAGAAATAGGCCCTTTAAACCACAAAGTCCACGTTAGTACTGCTCTCTGCTTTGGGAATTCGATAAAGGAGAGGTTCGACACAATGGGGTTGTTGGTTAAATAGTTATAGTCACAGATCCCCACAGCAGAGAAATAGGCCCTTCAGCCCATCTAGTCTGTGCCGAGCCGTTCCTCTGCTTAGTCCCAAAACCCGTACATGGACCATAACCCTCCCATGCATGTATTCATGTAAATTTCAATCAAATCTGGATCCACCAGCTTTACACTTTCCAAGTTCCTCCCACCACTCTTCCATTTCCCTCCCACCCTCCAATTCCCCTTTACACTCCACCATTCTATCCAACTCTCTGAGTCCTCCCACACTCCGGGTCTCTGCCACTTCCTCATTGACCCCCGACCTCCAATTCCCCACACACTCCTTCATTCTCCCTTCACCCAAACCATAAGGGGTGAGCAGAGAAACGGACCCTTCAGCCCATCGAATCTGCTCTGCCATTCCTCCTTGGCTGATCTATTAGCTCTCTCAACTTCAATCTCCTATCTTCTCCTCTTAACCTTTGACCCACTGGCCAATCAAAAACCTTTCAACTTCTGCTTTAAATGTACCCAATGATTTGGTCTCCACTGCCAGCTGTTGCAATGAATTTCAATTACAACAAAAAATATCCTCCTCATCTCTGCTGTAAAGGGACTTCCTTGCAGTTTGAGGCTGTGTCTTCTGGTCTCATGCTCCCTGACTATAGGAAACATCTTCTCCATATCCAGTCTATCTAGGCCTTTCAATATTTGATAGGTTTCAAAGAGATCCCTTCCTCATTTTTCTAAATTCCAGTGTGTACAGGCCCAGAGCCATCAAACACTCCTCATTCGTTAACCCTTTCATCCCTGGTATCATTCTCATGGACCTCCTCCGGACCCTCTCTAAGGCCAATGCATCCTTTTGTAGATGAGGAGCTCAGAGTTGCTCACGATACTCCAAATGGGATCTGACCAAAGTCTCAGCACCAACACCAACACCCCCCCAATATTCCACCCCTCACTCAGATACCAGGGAGAAATTTACAGTGGCTATTTAACCCATAACCTGTGCATCTTTGGGATTTTGAAGGGAACTGCAACACCGGAGAGTATCCCATACAGACACAGGGAAATCTCGTAAACTCTACACCGACAACACCAGAGGTCAGGATTAAACCAGGATCCCTGAAGTTGGGGGCCAGCAACTCCACCCATTGTGCAATTTTCCATCCATCAGACTGACAGCATAAATTCTGATGCAGGACATTCGGCCCAGGAAATCTATGCAGCCTCAGCACAACTCCGTCAGTCCATCATTCCACTTACAGTATATCCCCATAAGCTATTCTTTCTCACATGCACATCAGTTCCGTACCCCCAACCCATCCATTCTCCCCCACCTTCTATCTCCCCACACTCCCCCATTTTCCCCCACAATGAGCCTCCCCCCATTCACCCCAACTCCCTCATTCTCCCCCCTCCATCTCACAACACCCCTATTTATCCCCCACAATCTGAGCCTTCCCTACTCTCCCCATTTTCCCCCAACCTCTGTCCTCCCACACTACCCCTTTCTCTCCCCACACTTCCCAACCTCCTTTCCCCAACAATCAGAGTCTCCCACTACTCTCTCCATTCTCCTACCACCGAGTCCTTCCACAGCCCCTCATTCTCCTCCCACCCTCCAATCCCCCACATGGCCCCTTTCCACACCGACTCACCCCACACTCCCCCGTTCTCACTCAGTACTCCTTTCCTCATCCTTTCCCTCAGTACTGCCCTTTTCTCTCACCAGTGACTCTCCCTACACTCTCCAATTCATCCCCACCCTCCAAGTAGTCCATGCAATTTCCCTTTCTTCCCTATCATCTACTACCCCACTGCCCTTTCTCTCTTCATTATCTCTCCCTACATTCTATCATTCTCTCCAAAATCCAAGAACACCCTGCACTCTCCCACTTGCCCCCTTCCACCCTCCAACTCTCCTCTCACTCCCACATTCTACCCCAACCCTGCGAATCCCCAAACACATTCCCCAAAATAATCTCCCTACCACAACCTGTGTCCCTGACCCATAATTCCCCCATTCTTTATCACCATGACTCCCCTGCACACTCACTCATTCCTCCCCATCCTCTGAGCTTCCACCTCCCCACCCATTTGCCATGTTCCGCGCTCTTCCCTCCACTCCTCCATTCCCTTCCCATTTCATTGTGACCGATCTTTTTATCCCCCTCAACCCCATTCTCTTGCCTTCTCTCCATAACCTTTGATGCCCTTACTGATCAAGATCATATCAAGCTCCTCTTTAAATATACCCAAAAATTCACCCAATTCGATCCCAGGGAGTGTCTATGTGGCAAGGCATCTGTCCATGCTCCCCATGACCGGGTGCTCTGGTTGCCTACCACATTCTAAAGGCAGTGAGGTCAGGGTCAGGAAACAGTGGGCATGCTATGTTTGTGCCAGAAGCATGGCAATCATTGTGGGCTACCCCCAGCATATACTCACTGATTTGATTTGAGACGAACAACGCATTTTACCGGAAGTTTCAATGTACAAATGACAAATAAGTACTATTAATCTAAAGCTAATGTAAACAAATCTCACACCATTCCTATTTTTATATTCTTCTCTCCCACTCCCTCACCCTCACATGAGCCGCTCCTCCCTCTCTCCCAAATAAAACAAGGAGGCCATTCAGCCCCTCCAACCTGGCTCTACCTTTCAACAGGACCCTGTGACATTTTAACTCAGTACCAATGCCATATTCCTAAAATATCTCTGCCTACCTTTGATGTACTCAGTATCTGAGCTTCCACCATATTCTGTGGTCAGGAATTCTAATGGTTTACCATCCTCTAGTGGAAATTCCTCTGAAATCCACCATGAATGGATGACTCCATATTCAGAGATAATGAATCCTGGTTCTAGTGTGACAAATCTGGAATAACATCTATCTTGGAAGTCCCGTACAAATTTGGAGGCAAAAGAGATAACAGATACTGAAATCTGGAGCAACAAAGATGTTGAGAAATGCAGTGGGTCAGGCAGCATCTAGGAAGGGAAATGATGAGCTGACATTTTGTGTCTGAGCCTGAAACGTCCGCTGTCCTTCAGTCCGGCTGCATCTTCCTTTGAACAGAGAACATTACAACATAGTACCGGCCCTTCAACCCACGATGTTGTGTCATTCTGTTCACCTACTCCAAGATTAACTTAACCCTTCCCTCCTCCATAGCCCATCTTATTTCTCAGTATGAAAATGTTTTTATTTTGATGTATTCATCTCTCATACTCATAAACTCTCTGGAACACAGTCCCAATCTATATATTCTCTCCTGATATGCTAATAACTCCTACCCTTGTCGTGTAGCCGACCTTCTCTCCCAATACCATCCCAGAAATCCTTCTGATGAGCTGCTAAGGTAAGTGTATCATAGGACATAGAGCCTGCAATGTTGTGCTGACTCTTTAACTTACTGAAAGATCAATATGCCCACACAGTCCTCCATTATTCATTCATTTGTATGCCTACCAGAGAATCTCTTAAATGTCTGATGTATCTGCTTCTACCATGACCTCCATCAGCGCATTCCACATAAAAACCTTACCTCGGAAATCTCCCCTCTTCCATCAGCTTAATATTATCCCCCCTTGTATTAGTCAGATCCGTCTGGGGAAAAAAGTCCATGATCTATCTTTCTTACAATCTTTTATAACTCTATCGTCACCCCTCATCCTTTTTCACTGGAGAGAGAAAAGTCCAAGCTCACATAATCTATCCTCATAAGACATGTTCTCGATTCCAGGTAGCATCCTGGTAAATATCCTCTGCATCATCTCAAAAGCATTCCACATTCTTCCTAATGAGATGATCAGAAACGAATGAAATTTATTTCATTATTGATCTATAGGTTCATTTTTATAGGCATGATGGGTTTTTTTCTCGGCATAATGAGTGTTCAAAGGTCTTTTTTTATGGGTTCTTTCTGGGTTTTTTTTTGTTTCGTGGCCGCCTGTTAGGAAATTAATCTCAAGATTTTATAATGTATACGTACTTTGATAATAAATGCACTTTGAACTTTGAACAATATTACAAGTGTGGTATGACCATATACAATGCACCTTCCCCTTTATATTAGCCATATCTGCTCTGGGGAAAAGGTCCCTGGCTCTCCAGTTGCCTCTTATCATCTTCTACCCTCCCATGGATCAGGAGACTTTACCACCACAGTGTACGGTGACTCATTGTTTCCCCACCATGGAAATCTGACCTTTTAATTCTTGAACTCAAGCCTTCTTTCCCTTTCTGATGTCAGACATCATCCTATTTTCTCTCTGATACCCCATCCTCTGAAGAGGGGCAGTGAGGGCAGTGATTGTTGTGATTATTGAAGATATTAGTAGGGTGTGGATTGGGTGTCAGGCACTGCCTTTCACTCTTTCAGAAATCCCATCCTGTGAATGGGTGGGGTGCAGCACAGCGATCAATGTGGTTCTCTGAAATGTGACTAGGGTTTGGGACAAAATATTCTCAGAACTAATGAAATTGGAACAATTGTTTCCCAGGCACGGATAATCTTTCCCCGGAAAACTCAGACTCTATGTTCCACATATTGGCAGCACTTCCAGAAACCTTTGAATGCATGGCTGGCCTCCTAAAAATAACAAGACCTAACCAGGGACGGCCTTTTTATACTTCCTCACTTCATCTTTACCTTTGTCTGTCTGCCTCTCACTGCCGGCTCCCACTCGTCCCCAACACCAGGGTACCAAAGATCAGCTCTTGTCCTGAGCTCTAATCCTCAGCTCTGCGTTGTGGTCAGTGAGGAGGGTGACGTGCGCTGTGGTTTCCTGGGAAAGCATATTTTGAAGTGATAACTGAGAACTAGAATGCTATTTAGCAGATTTTGCAGCTCTGGTGGCTAAAATGACGTTTACCGTTAAATGTGCACGTACACATGTGCACAAGTGCGATAAGAAAACTTACTTGCACCATCGCAGACACATAGCCTCAGATAAGCCCCATTCAAAAACAGAAATTAAACATTTTTACAAAAGCACCGTTAGATCACAATGACCACAATAGTGCAAAGTGATCAACGTGGACAAAGATTTCCTAAACTACAGTGATTAGAGTTTTGAAGTTTGATTCAAGAACTGAAAGGTAGATGGGAAGTACCAGCTCATGAACCTGGTAGTGTGTGGCATCAGGCTTCTGTACGTCCCACCCAGTGGTAGCTGTGAAAAGATGGCATAACCTAAGTGGTGGGGATCTTTGATGATGGGTGTCCATATCCTGAGATTCCTCAAAATTTTCACGCAAGTTCATAGGGTGGTTAAGAAGGCATATGGTGTAAAAAAGAAGGCATCCGTTAGTCTTGCGAGACCATAGATCTGCACCTGGAAAGTCTTCACTCTCCAGGGTGCAGGCCTGGGCAAGGTTGTATGGAAGACCAGCAGTAGCCCATGCTGCAAGTCTCCCCTCTCCACGACACCAATGTTGTCCAAGGGAAGGGCATTAGGACCCATACAGCTTGGCACCAGTGCCGTCGCACAGCAATGTGTGATTAAGTGCCTTGCTCAAGGACACAACACGTTCCCTCGGCTGGGGCTCAAACTCACGACCTTCAGGTTGCTAGTCCAATGCCTTAAGCACTTGGCCACGTGCCCACACGTATGGTGTATTCACCTTCTTAAGTCAGGGAATTGGGTTCAAGAACTGTGAAGTAATGTTGGAGTTCTATAAAACTATGGTTACAAAACAATTAGAGTATCGTATTCAGTTCTGGTCACCCCATTATAGGAGCATTGTCAAAACTTTAGAGAAGGTGCTGAAGAGATTTACCAGGATGATGGCATGAACATCAATTTCTCAAACTTCCAGTGATGCCCCCTCAACCATTTTTCATCCCCTTTTCCCTCTGTCCCCTTATCTTCTCCCCCCCGCAAAATTTTCTTTCTTCCATGGCCTTCTGTCTCTTTCACCAATCAATTTCTTAGCTCTTTGCTCCATCCCTCTCCCCGCCATCCCCAAGTTTCACCCACACCCTCCCCCGCCTTACAAACCTACCCCTCAGCTTTTTTTCCTCCAGTCCTGCCGAAGGGTTTCGGCCCGAAATGTCGATTGTGCTTTTTTTCCATAGATGCAGCCTGGCCTGCTAAGTTCCTCCAGCACTTTGTGTGTGTTTCTCAGATTTCCAGCATCTGCAGATTTTCTCTTGCTTGTGATTTGTTTACCAGGATGCTGTCTGGATTAGAGAGCATGCCTTATAAAAATAGGCTGAGCAAGATGGAGCTTTACTCTTTGGGGTGAAAGAGGATGAAAGGCAACTTGATAGTGGTGTACAAGACGATGAGGCATAGATCGAGTGGCTAGACAAAGACCTTTTCCCAGGGCGGAAGTAGCTAATATCAGAAAGCATAATTTTAAGCTGACCAGAAGAAAATATAGGGAAATGTCAGAGCTAAGTTTTTTTTTCACAGATATATGCCTGCCTGAACACACTGCTGGGGCTGCTGGTGGAGGCAGACACATTTGGGACATTTAAGCTGTAGTGTTCTAGGTTCTATTTTTGGTGCTGAGTTCTTGCTGAGTGGTGTTAATTGCTTCTCGTGTTCTAGGCTGAACCTAAAGGCTCAATAGAGGATTACAGGAGGAACTTTGAAGAGGCCACTCTGCACCAGTTCCTCAGAGGCATCTCCTCCCTGTTATCTGTGCTGGAGCTCGCGGTCAGCGCGCCGTCTGAGGAACTCGACAGCTCATTGTGCGAGGAGATCGAGGATAAGGCCAAGGAGGCACAGAGGGAGATCCTGGCTGCAGAGGAGGCTGCCAGCAACATTGTCACTCTCATTGATACAGGCTGCGAGAAGCTGACGTCTCAGCAAGGCAAGCTGAGCAGGAGGCAAGAAGAGCTCCAGGCAGGCTTGGAGGCCACACAGGAGCAACTGGCTGGCTTGGCCGATCAGCGGAAGCGGCTCAAAGGGCAGGTCCACAGTGCCAACATGTCGCTCAGGCAGGCAAAGCAGACCCTGGCACTGGCCAGGGCCAAACTGGGTGAGAAGCGGACTGGGAGAGACATCGGTATTGGGCTGACATTTGTTATCCCATGTATTGGTAAGTGGGAGCACTTGGCAATGCAAATGTTCATATTTCCAAAAGGGGTAAGCTGTTAAGAATCTTTGTAACACACACAAAATTCAGGAGGAACTCAGCAGGTCAACATCCATGGAGAGAAATAAACAGTCGATGTTTCAAGCCTAGACCCTTCATCAGGACTCTATGTTCATATTGAGTAACAAATTACAGAAAGCAGCATTTAATTAAGTTGCACTGGATTGATAAAACCAAATCTAGATTACTGGGTGCAGCTTTTGTGTTCTTCTTTCATGGAGGACATAATTGCAGAGAGGAAAGGAAGGGGCTCCTCCTCCTTCCCTTACATCCATGGTGCACTCTCCTTCCCCATCAGACCCTCTCTCCTTCAGCCCTTTACCTCATCCACCTATCACTCTCCAGGTTCTCACCACCCCCTGCCCCCCGCCACACATCTCCCTGGTCTCACCCATCCCACCTTTTTATTCTGGCTTCTATTCCTTTCCGGTCCCAATGAAGAGTCTCAACAAGAAATATCCAATGTTCATTCCCTTCCGTAGTTGCTGCGTGGCCTGCTGACTCCTCCAGCATTTTGTTTGTGTTGCTCCACTGTTAAGAGTCTTTGTAGCACTCAGAGCTCTCCTGGTCCCCACTGAGCCCATTCTCCTCACATTCACCAAAACTCCCTGCAGATTGTAGCCTTCACCTTCACACTAGAGGCAAAGAACAATGAACAATTAACCCTTGGACTTTCATGACTTTGGTCAAATGAGGAATTAGAAGACCCTGGAGGAAACCTATTGGTCACATAGAGAATGTGTAAACTCCTCCCTGGCAGTGCCCAAGGAGAAGATTGAAGCAGATGTACCAGCTACACAAACATGCACCCCAAACCCTTGTGTGGTGAACAGTCACTATTCAGGCAGAGTGATTTAGATTCAGATTCAGATTCAAATTCAAACTGAGATTCAGTTTATTTATCACATATACACGGAACCATACTACTGCATGCAATTGCACACCGTCCGTACCTGCAGTCTCAATGCAACACATTGGAACATAGACACAGAACAGTATAGCACAGGGACAGATCCTTCGGCCCATCTTGTCTTCACTGACTATGATACCAAATTACATTAATCTTATTTGCTTGCGCATGATGCATACCCCTCCAATACCTGCATATTCCTGTAGTGTCGAACATGAATTCCACTATGTTATCTGCTCCATTTTCACCCCGCCAACATTCTGCAGGCACCTACCTATCTGTGTAAAAATAGGACGCACACATCTCCTTTAAACTTCCCCGCTCTCATTTAAAAGATATGCTCACTGAGGTTAGGTGAGATCAGAACTACAGGCTATGGGTGAAGGGTGAAAGGTAAAATGTTTAAGGAGAATATGAGGGAGACCCTTTTCACTCAGAGTGCAGAATGAGACGTCAGTGGAAGTGATGGAAGCAGGTTCGATCTCAGAATTTTAGGTACATTTGGTTAATACATTATTGTGAGGTGCATAATGGGCTTTGGACCAGGTGCAGGGATTAGGCAGAATAACAGTTCAGCACAGATTAGATGGGCCGAAGGGTCTATTTCTGTGCTGCAATTCTCTATGGCTCTGTGGTTCTACTGGAATTTCTCATCCCTCTTGTATAGGTCACTCCTTCCAGAAAAGGGTCCAATGGTCCAAGAACTTGAAATAGGTGCAATGATGCTTCCTTGAATCGACCTTCCCGGCACAAAGCATCACATTTGCAAGAAAAATAACAATTATTTGCAATGTTTCTAGAAAAAAATTTACTCGGCACAACTCGTCATATCCCTCTGAACTTTTCCTTCAAGGGCATTTGTCCAAGTGTTTTTTCTATGGAGAGAGAAAGGTACTTTGTACTTCTTCGCTTCCCTCCACCTTTTTATTCTGGCTTCTTACGCTTTCCTTACCAGTCCTGATGGATGGTCTCATCCTGAAATGTCGACAAACCTGAATCTCATTCAGAAGCTGTATCTGAATAACACACACAAAACGCTGGAGGAGCTCAACAGGTCAGACAGCTTCAATGGACAGGAATGAATAGAGACGCAGGTTCGTTTATCACACGTACATCGAAACGTGCAGTGAAATGCATCACTGGTGTTAATGAACAACACACCCAAGGATGTTCTGGGGTAGCCCGCAAGTGTGGGCACAAATTCCACCGCAGATATATCATGCTCGCCCATGCCCGGCAGCACAACACATAACACAACAAACGCCCCAGATATGCAATCCTCCAACCGCTTGACAGGCTGTGGTAGGTCTCGGGCTGTCTCAGACTCACAGACATCGGGCCTTTGACTTTCCCGGTGGACTCATTAATCACAGCACGCTGGGATAGAGAGCTGAAGGATCAAGTTGCTTATAAGTCAGACGTGGACTAGGAGGTGGTGAGGGCAAGGGGAGACAAGTGGGTTCAGCAGCAGTAAAGGAACAACCTCCAACGCTGTAGTGTGTCTTCTTGCAGGGATCCCAATGGCGGTGTCCTTTGAGAAGGAGCGGGTGTTCAGGAAGTCGGAAGTGGAGGCGGCCTCGAAGGAGCTTGCGCAGGTGGTGGCGGGCATCAAGAAGGACGAGGAGGAGCTGGCTCGGATCGAGGAGCGGGTACCGGAACTGGAGAAGGAGGCAGAGAAGGCGGCTGAGGCACTGAGCAAGGTGAAGGGAGAGTTGCTAGAGCTCAAGCAGATGCGCATTTCGCTGGCTGAGGCACAGTGCCAACTCAAGAGCTGCACCCAGTACCTGTCCACCCTCCACGGACACGTGAAGGCGCTGGAAACCCAGAGCCAGCACCTGTATAGCCTAGGCCCGGTCATACCCCTGGTCGTCATGGCTTGCGAACAAGTCCAGGAGAGGGTGCCAGGCAACGAGTTCCTGCTGATGGCACCGCAAGCCCGTTCAGTCCTCCACACTCTGGGGAGCACGTTACCCAGACTGAAGGAAAGGAACAAGGCACAAACCGAGGGCCACTTCTGAGACAACGCGCCCAGCAGTAACTACCAAGTGCAAACTTCTCACCCCTGCCCACCCAGATGCCGCCTAGCCCTCTGAGTGGAACACACAGTCCACAGAACATAGAACAGTACAGCACACTATGTTTTTTAGCCCAGAAGGGCGTGCTGACCTTTTAATCTACTCTGAGATCAATCTAATACTTCACTCCTACAGACTCCTCCATTTTGCTAACGTCAATGTCCCTATTTCACAAAATCTAAAATTACCCTCATATATCTGCCTCAACCACCACCCAGGCAGTGTTCCCGGTACCTACCACTCTGTGTGTAAAGTACCTACCTCTGACATCACCCTCTCCCCACCCCACGCTTTCATTCTATCACCTTAAAATTGTGCCTTCTCGTATTAGTCATAGAAACATACAAAACCTACAGAAAAATACAGGCCCTTCGGCCCACAATGCTGTGCCAAACATGTACTTACATTAGAAATTACCTAGAGTACTCTATTTTTCTAAGCTCCATGTACCTATCCAGTAGTCTTTTAAAAGACCCTATCATATCTTCCTCCACCAGCGTCACTGGAAGCCCATTCCACGCACTCACCACTCTCTGCGTAAAAACTTACCCCTGACATCTCCTCTGTACCTCCTTCCAAGCACCTTAAAAATGTGCCCTCTCGTGCTAGCTATTTCAGCCCTGGGAAAAAGCCTCTGACTATCCACATGAACAATGCCTCTCGTCATCTTTTTCACCTCTATCAGGTCACCTCTCATCCTCTGCCGCTCCAAGGAGAAACGGCCGAGTTCAGTCAACCTATTCTCATAAGGCATGTTCCCCAATCCAGGAAACATCCTTGCAAATCTCCTCTGCAGCCTTTCTGTTTCCATATCCTTCTTGTATTGAGGTGACCAGAACTGATCACAGTACTCCAAGTGGGGTCTGACCAGGGCCCTATATAGGTGTAACATTACCTCTCGGCTCTTAAACTCAATCTCACGGTAGATGAAGACCTACCAAAATGAATCACCTCACACTTATCTGTGTTGAACTCCATCTGCCACTTCTCAGCCCAGTTTTGCATCCTATGGATGTCCCACTGTAACCTCTGACAGCCCTCCACACTATCCACAACACCCCCAACCTTTGTGTCATCAGCAAATTTACTAATCCATTCCTCCACTTCCTCATCCAGGTCATTTATAAAAATCACGAAGCGAGGGGGGTCCCAGAACAGATCCCTCAGGTACACCACTGGTCACTGACCTCCATGCAAAATATGACCCATCTACAACTACTCTTTGCCTTCTGTGGGCAAGCCATTTCTGGATCCACAAAGCAATATCCCTCCAATCCCATGCGTCCTTACTTTCTCAATAAGCCTTGCATGGGGTACCTTATCAAATGCCTTGCTGAAATCTATGTACACTACATCTATTGCTCTACCCTCATCAAAGTGTTTAGTCATATCCTCAAAAAATGTAAGCAGGCTCGTAAGCACGACTTGCCTTTGACAAAGCACACTGACTATTCCTAATCATACCCTTGTCATTTTCACTTTGTGAAGAAGTCTTTGGATGTTCATTCAATCTACGCTTCTTATGATCTTGTACATTTCAATCAATTCACATTTTATCATCCTCTGCTCCAAAGCAAAAAAGCCCTAGCTTGCTCAATTTATCTTCATAAAACTGCCCCTTAATCCAGGTAGCATTCTGTTAAATCTCCTCTGCACGTTTTCTAAAGCTTCCACGTGCTTCCAGATTAAAGACAATATTCCATGTGTGCTTGAACTGCAGTTTTAGAGATCTGCAGCATTATCTCACAGCTCTTGAACTTAACTCCTGAGTAATGAAGGCCACCACATCATGTCCATTTTCTCCAGCATTTTTCTGTTCCGGTACAGTTTGTTGCTGTATGCTTGCTCACTCATTACTCTGTACACACCCCTCAGACAGATCGGCTGAAATTAACAAGAAGTGACTCCTCCTCCCTCTCAGGTGGACCAACATCATAGACCCTCCTGGACAGCACCTATTTCAGATAATCCCTTTGCTGTCCTCCAGCGCCCCCCACCCCCCACCACCACACACACACACACACATCTCTTCTCTGTTCTGAAGAAGGGCCTTCGACTAGAAACGTTATCGGTTTCCTAACCTGCTGGGTGTTTCCAACAATCTCCATCTTCTGAAGGAAAATGAACTTTCTAAGATAGCAACTCATATTGTAACTTGAAATTAAGGGGATGTATTAAGGGATTGCAGGATAGAGATACCTCTCTGCCCTGCAGGTCACTCTTGGGTAATATATAGCAGCTGCTTTGCCCCGCTCAGTGCCACATGAAGCCGAGGAAGCAGGTGGTGGATGGTGGTATGAACAGCTGGTGCTTATCACAAGTCCAGGTTATGCGAACACTGACACCAGGCAGGCAATCTCTGAAGAGTATTGATAATGGGGCCACCTGTCTTGTAAAGACACTGCCCAGAAGAAAGCAATGGCAAACCAGTACTGTAGAAATATTTGCCAAGAGCATTCATGGCCAACAGGTGGAAGACAATGATCGCTCACGTCATATGACATGGCACATAATGATGATGATTAAGAGCTAATGCAGTTATTGTGTAAATCACCAGGTCGACCCCAGCAGTATAAAGAACTGAAGAAGACCATTCATCACATTATGTCTATGCTGCTAATTGGAATCTCTAAAATTATTTACATATGTGCTCTTCAGCTAGACTTTCTTTTTTAAGTATTTGTCCAATTTCCCCTTGGAAGTCACTCAGCTACACCCTGGATGAAGCTGGTACTTGTTTATCCTGCACACGGACCCATTATCAAGAAAATCCTGTCGGGGCAGATATCTGGTGCAAGCGAATGGGAGCACAGACGGGATGTGGGAATATTCACACTTAGTATATCATATGGGGATCTTAACCCAACTATTACCAGTGAAAACTGTTACCCGGGACAAGGATGACCACGAAGAGAGTGAGGAGTTTGAGGTCACGATGGGACTGTTGACATCAATATGCAAAGATGCAATGCAGCAGCATTACAGGAACGGAGTAGCATGTTAGCAGCATTCATAAGAAATATGAATGAAACAAATTATGTACCAAGGGAGAACACAAAGAGAATAAGGATAGAGCTCATTTTAGTGCAAAGTGTTCAATGTATTGCAAACCTGTAGTGTCTAGGGTTCAACCAAATGGTTAAAGAAAGTAGCTGGTCAGGACTATGGTCATATGGGATGTTAGACTTATGCACCTGTAATGAAAATATTTTAAAATTTGTTCCATTCTTTTTCTGATTCAGCAAGAGACATTCGCGTATGTATTCGCAAGCAAAGGATGCATTATACCGGTGTTAAACTGCAAGGAATCACTTTAATGGAATTATCTAAAACCTGCGATGCAAAATGAAACCAAATAGTCCATGACGTGGCAGTACAGAGAGAAAACTATTATTTATTCACTGAATGGGCTGATCAGCAGAATGCCCGAGGGATTTGCAGACCCAAAACTTTTCATGCATCTTTCTTTCCCCTCTCTCCTCTCCCCTTGTCTTTTTCACCAACCCTTAGAACTACCATTACCTATTAGCCAGCCTAAGAATATATTTCCTTCTGCATAAAAAATTGTCTCCCTTTCTATACCCAACTAAATGCATACCAGTAGCCCTTTCCACCAATAAGGGGCCATTTGTTGCTGGGGCCTGCAGAGTAATCTCAACTTCCTTAGATCTATTCATTTTTGCCAACCCTTAAGATTTATACTCCTCTTACTTTCTCAAAATAATCTGACTCCAGGCTATGCTGTTTTGCCAGAAAGAGTTCCATTTTAATTTAGCAGATAGCAAGGAGGAATAACATTTAAATCTTTATTCAGAGTACCCCTGCCAGATGATAGCTGCAAGAAGGTATCACAATCCAAACTATGGGTATCTTGGATGATTTTATTTATTTTATTTAGAGATGTAGCATGAAACAGGCCCTCCTGGCCCAACGAGCCCTGGCGCCCAGCATTTATCCTGAGCCAAATCACAGGACAGTTTACAATGACCAATTAACCCTCTAACTGTGGGTGCAGACTGCAGCATCCCGAGGAAACCCATAAGCTCACGGGAAGAACGTACAAGCTTCCTTATTGTTCGTGCAGCTTTGGGGCAGGGAGATGAAGGCACCGAGGCCAGTGAAGGTTGTTGGTGTTGGTCAGTGGGGATGGCGGGTGATTTAGGAGTTGGTGAAGAGTTGGGAAGGTCAGTTTGATGGAGGTGCAGTGAGCTTACTATGGGGGTGGGAGCAGGATGAGGTCAGTGGGATGAAGGAGTGATTCATGGGAAGGTAATGATGTGGGAGGACGGTCTGTGGGTGAAGGGCTAGTATGGGTTTGGAAAGGAGGATGTTGGTGGGTGTGAGGTCACAATGGGGTACGGATTGTTATTGCCCTGTTTCCAAGACTGTCTTACTCTTGGCTTTTGGGCAATCAGCAAATGCGTGCCTGGCTGTGGGGCTCTTCCACTCCCTTTCCGGTGGGCAGTGCCTGTTGATAAAAACAGGAGCGGTGAATTCGACCCCTGGACCTGTTCCACTGTTCATCAAAAGCACGGCTGATCTTCCACCTCCTGCAACATCCCCACATTTCCCACTCACTAGTAGCCTAAAATAAGCAATCAATGCTCTGATTTGACTCCGTGACTGAATTTACTAAGGTCCACCACTTTCTGAATGATACGTGAAACAGAACAATGCAGCAGGGCAACATGCCTTTAAGCCAACAACGTCCGGTCAGAATTACTTGTGATTTCATTGACATATGGTGTGAAATGTGTTGCTCTGTGGCAGTGCAATAGATACAAATATTATAAATTCTAGTAATAAATATGTGTTAGATAAATAAATAGTGAAAAAAGAACAGAATATTGCAATAGTGTTCATGGATCATGGATCGTTCAGAAATCTGATTGCAAAGGGAAGTTATACTATATGTGCGTCCGGAGACTCCTGGGAGCAATGATGAGAGGGCATGTTATGGATGTTGAGGGTCCTTCGTGATGGATGCCGCCTTATTGAGGCTTCGCCTTTTGAAGATGTCCTCGGTGGTGGAGAGCGTTGCGCCCGAGAGGGATCTGGGTGAATCTACAACTCTCTGCAGACATTTCACAAACTGTGCAATGGCATCTCCATGAGAGACGGTGATACAAGAAGTTCGAATACTCTCCACGAAACAGCTGTAGAAGTTTGCTAGAGTCTTTGGGAACTTACTAAACCTCCTCAAAGTTCGAATGAAGTATAGCCGCAGACATCGGTGCAACATTATGTTAGGCCCAGGATAGATCTGACTGCTTGTAGTGTCGTTTGCCGAGCTTGGAGACAAGGTCGCAAACGTTTCGTCAGCAGTGGAGGTGCGTAATTGACTGTTCTTTCTGCCGAGTACTGGTGGTTATATTGGTTCAGCTCTTTGTTCTGATTGGTTGGCTATCGCTCCGGCCACCAGTCTCCTGCCAACCGGACAACTGAGTGATCTCTGCTGACCCATATCCCAGGTAGTTGAGAGCGTTGGTTCCTGGGATGTCCGCGATCCTGCAGGCGCATCTGAATAGATTCGGATATTAATACCAAGGAACTCGAAACTTCTTACCCTCTCCATTACTGACCAGTTGACGAAAACTAGTGTGCTCTCCCAACTTTGCTGAAGTTCACAATCAGTTCCTTAGGTCCTTGGTCTTACTAACGTTGAATGCAATATTGTTGTTGTGACATCACTCAACGTGATTGTATATCATGTTGTGATGCCGAATTAAACTAATTTCCTTTCCCCCTTTTCCCTGCGCATGACTCATATCCCTTTATTCCTTGTATATTTACCTCTTAAACAGCCGGTCCCAGGTACTCACCAAAAAAATATCTACCCCACAAGCACGAGGAAATCTGCAGATGCTGGAAATTCACCCAACACACATTAAAGTTGCTGGTGAACGCAGCAGGCCAGGCAGCATCTCTAGGAAGAGGTACAGTCGAAGATTTGGGCCGAGACCCTTCATCACGACTAACTGAAAGAAGAGCTAGTAAGAGATTTGAAAGTGGGAGGGGGAGGGGGAGATCCAAAATGATAGGAGAAGACAGGAGGGGGAGGGATGGAGTCAAGAGCTGGACAGATGATTGGCAAAAGGGATATGAGACGATCATGGGACAGGAGGCCCAGGGAGAAGGAAAGTGGCGGAGGGAAACCCAGAGGATGGGCAAGAGGTATAGTGAGAGGGACAGAGGGAGAAAAAGGAGAGAGAGAAAAAGAATGTGTGTATATAAATAAATAACGGATAGGGTACGAGGGGGAGGTGGGGCATTAGCGGAAGTTTTATAAATGAATAACGGATGGGGTACGAGGGTGTACCCCACAAGTCTCACCATAAAACAGCCGATCTAGTACTAGACATTTCACCTTTGCGGGAAAAGACACCAACTGTTTGTTTATACTTCTCAATATTTTATAAACCATTATCATGTCTCAGTTTGGTCTCTGGTACTCCCGAGAAAATAACTCATTTATCTAAACTTGCTCTTGCTCAGAGGGTCCTATAATCTTATAAACTTGCCCAAACGTTCTAATCCAGGCAGTGTTCTGGTAAACTTCGCCTGAACCCTCTCAAAACAGACAGGAAGCAAAGAGTGGGAATAAACGGGACCTTTTCAGAATGGCAGGCGGTGACTAGTGGGGTACCGCAAGGCTCAGTGCTGGGACCCCAGTTGTTTACAATATATATTAATGACTTGGATGAGGGAATTAAATGCAGCATCTCCAAGTTTGCGGATGACACGAAGCTTGGCGGCAGTGTTAGCAGTGAGGAGGATGCTAAGAGGATGCAGGGTGACTTGGATAGGTTGGGTGAGTGGGCAAACTCATGGCAGATGCAATTTAATGTGGATAAATGTGAAGTTATCCACTTTGGTGGCAAAAATAGGAAAACAGATTATTATCTGAATGGTGGCCGATTAGGAAAAGGGGAGGTGCAACGAGACCTGGGTGTCATTATACACCAGTCATTGAAAGTGGGCATGCAGGTACAGCAGGCGGTGAAAAAGGCGAATGGTATGCTGGCATTTATAGCGAGAGGATTCGAGTACAGGAGCAGGGAGGTACTACTGCAGTTGTACAAGGCCTTGGTGAGACCACACCTGGAGTATTGTGTGCAGTTTTGGTCCCCTAATCTGAGGAAAGACATCTTTGCCATAGAGGGAGTACAAAGAAGGTTCACTAGATTGATTCCTGGGATGGCAGGACTTTCATATGAAGAAAGACTGGATGAACTCGGCTTGTACTCGTTGGAATTTAGAAGATTGAGGGGGTATCTGATTGAAACGTATAAGATCCTAAAGGGATTGGACAGGCTAGATGCAGGAAGATTGTTCCCGATGTTGAGTAAGTCCAGAACGAGGGGTCACAGTTTGAGGATAAAGGGGAAGCCTTTTAGGACCGAGATTAGGAAAAACTTCTTCACACAGAGAGTGGTGAATCTGTGGAATTCTCTGCCACAGGAAACTGTTGAGGCCAGTTCATTGGCTATGTTTAAGAGGGAATTAGATATGGCCCTTGTGGCTACAGGGGTCAGGGGGTATGGAGGGAAGGCTGGGGCGGGGTTCTGAGTTGGATGATCAGCCATGATCATAATAAATGGCGGTGCAGGCTCGAAGGGCCGAATGGCCTACTTCTGCACCTATCTTCTATGTTTCTATGTTTCTAAAAGCCGCTACATCCTTCCTGAAATGGAGCAACAACCAGAAATCACTCGGTACTCCAAGTACAGCCTATTCAAAGTTTTATACAACTGCAACATAACTTCCTCACTCATATTCAAAGCCCCAATTAATGAAGGTGATCTATCACTTGCACAATATGTACACTTTCAGGGAACTATCGACTGAGACTTCAGAGGAACATACATTCCTCTGTATGTTAAGCTGTTAAGGGCCCTTTCATTAACAGTGTACTTTTCCCATACGCTCAGTGGCCTCTGAGTGTATATGTTCATGGTTTTCTGCTGCTGTAATCCATCACTTCAAGGTTCGACATGCTGGGCGTTCAGAGGTGCATTTCTGCATGTAACTGTTATAATTTGTGGTCATTTGAGTTACTGATGCCTTCCTGTCAGCTTGAACAAGTCTGGCAATCTTTGTCTGACCTCGCTCATTAACAAAGCATTTTCCCACACAGAAATGCCGTTCACGGGATGATTTTTTTTTTGTAACATGTTTTGTAAACTCCAGTTGCTGTGTGTGGAAATCCCAGGAGGTCAGCTGTTTTTGAGGTACTCAAACTACTCCTTTTGGCATCAATAATCATTCCAAGTTCAAAGTAATTTAGATCGTATTTCTTCCCCGATCTGAAATTCATTCACCATTACTGCATGTTTTTATATATCGAGTTCCTGCCACATGATTGGCTAATTATATATTTGCATTAACGAGCGGATGTATAGGTGTACCTAATACCTAATTGTATTTCCCATTATTACCTGTATATTCATGTGCCTATCAACAACCTCTTAAACACAAACACCGTTATCATATCCATCAACACCCCCATGCCTGTTTCAGACTCGCACCACTATGTAAAAATAATTTGTCGCATGCATCTCACCTTAAACAGAAATGCTCCAATTTAGACATTTCAGTCTTGGTGTGGGGGGAGATATACCAACTGTCTGGCCGTGCCTTTCACATACACTTATGAACTTCCACCAGGTCCCCTTAGCCTCTGATGCTCCACCAAACACAGTGCTAGGACGCCCAACCTCTCCTTATAGCTTCGACTCAGGCAGCATCATGGTAAACCACTTCTGCACTCTCTCCAAAGCAGCTACATCCTTCCTGTCATAGGCTGATGGGAAATGTATCCGATTTTCCCTGTAGTCCAATCAAAGTTTTGAAGAGCTGCAACATGGCTTTTGGACCTAATGATGGCAATCTCTCATCCTTTCTCCGTGTGTGTCCACTTTCAGTGAGCTATTCACTTGGTCCCCAAGATGTTAATGCTAGTAAGGGTCCTGCCATTAACTTTATTATTCCCCCATAAATTAGATTTCTCAAAGTTCAACAGACACAAAATTTTGGAAGAACTCAACAGGTCGGGCAGTCACGGTGAGGGCTTTTGGTCGAAAACGTTTACTGTTTATTTCTTTCCAGGGATGCTGTCTGGCTTGCTGAGTTCCTCCAGCACTTTGTATGTGTTACCCTGACTCTCAAGTCCTGAAAGCCTCCATTTTCGAATCTGTCTCCTTTGTTGCCTTATATTTGGACAATGCTTTGGTACATCCTGCTCCCAAGAAGGGATCGCCTCTTTGGAATCAAAATGAAACAAGGGCACAGTCTCCGAATCAGAATAAATATCCTGCATTGTACTCAGTGAGCTGACCGCACAAGGGAGTCTTTCTCACCCTCCCACCATCCCTGGTCAGACAGCTCATTGATATTCACCCGCACTCCACAGCAGGCCCATTGTCTGTGGTGTTGCTAAGCTGAAGTGAACCAATCGGCACCCGTTTACTCCAAATGCTGGTGTGTTTTGGATTTGTGTGAAGATTGAGGGATGGGAAGCAGAAGGAAGGTGCATTAGGGGACATACTGGTATAAAATGACAGGCAGAAAGGTACAAGGGACCATGATGTTCTGCTGACTCCACTTCCCAAAGCCTGTCAGACTATAAGAACACAAGAAATAGGAGTAAAATTGGACCAGTCGAGTCTACTCCACCATTTCATCATGGCTGATTTATTAGCCCTCTCAACTCTATTCTTCTGCCTTCTCCACGTGAGCTTTGGTGCTCTGACTAATCAAGAACCTATCATCCTCCACTTTAATTATATGTAGTGATGTGGCCTCCACAACCATCTGTGGCAAAGTGGAAGACACAAGCAGCATGGTGGAAGTTCCAGGAGTCAGGTGTCATGAAGTGTGTGAAGTTCCCATTACTAGGCAGAAGATTCTTGGGAAACAGAAAGGTCTGAAGGTGGGTAAGTCAGATGGTGTACACCCCAGTGATCTGAAAGAGGTGGCTGAAGAGATTGAGGAGGAATCGGTAATGATCTTTCAAGAATGAATTGATTCTGCAATGGTTGTGGAAGACTGCAAAACTGCAAGTGCCACTCCATTTTTCAAGAAGGGTGAAAGGCAAGAGAATAGAAATTATAGGCCAATTAGTCTGACCTCAGTGTTGGGAAGATATTGGAGTCAATTGTTATGGATGTGGTTTTGGGGTACTTGAAGGCACATGATAAAATGGGCCATAGGTAGCATGGTTTCCTCAAGGGAAAATATTGCCTTACAAATCTGTTGCAATTATTTGAAGAAATAACAAGCAGGATAGACACAGGAGAATTGAAGGATGTTGTATACTTGGATTTTCAAAAGGCAAGGTTCCACACATGAGGATACACAACAAGTTACAAGCCCACAGTATTACAGGAAAGATTCTAGAATGGATAAATCAGTAACTGACTGGCAGGATGCAAAGAATGGGAATAAAGGGAGCCTTTTCCGATTGGTTGCCAGTGACTAGTGGTGTTACACAGGGGTGTATGTTGGGACTGATTCTTTTCACAAAGAAATGGCAGATGGAATACAGGGTTGGGAAGGGTATAGTTGGGCACTTTGATAGAAGAAATGTAAGGGGTGACTATTTTCTAAATATTGAGAAAATACAAAAATCACAAGGGCAAATGGACTTGGGTGTGCATGTATACACTCCCTAAGTTAATTTGCATGTTGAGTCTGTGGTGAGGAAGGCAAATGTGATGGTAGCATTCATTTCAAGAATATTAAAATATAAAAGAAAGGGTGCAATGCTGCAATTTTATAAAGAAGTGGTGAGCACTCTTTTGGTGCTTTGTGAGCAGTCTTGGGCCCCTCATCTTTGAAAGGATGTTCTCAAACTAGAGAGGGTTCAAAGGAGATTCAGAAAAATCATTCTTATTTGAACAGTGTGTCTTATAAAGAATGTTGGATGGCTTTGGGCCTATGTTCACTGGAATTTTGAAGATTGAAAGATGACTTGAATGGAACCTATTGAGTGGTGAAATGCTTTGATAGAGTGGATGCAGAGAGATGTTTCCTATGGCAGGAGAGTCTAAGCCCAGATGACACAGCCTCAAAATAGAGGAGTGTCCTTTTAGAATGGTGATCAGGAGGAATTTCTTTAATCAGAGTTGTGAATCTGTGGAATTCTTTGCCACAGGCAGCCGTGGAGGCTATCTATGTATATTTAAGGTAGAGGTTGATAAATTCTTTATTGCTCAGGGCATGAAGGTATGCAGGGAGAAGGCTGGAGTTTGGGGCTGAGAAGAAAAATGGATTGGCCATGATTCTATGTCTTATGGTCTTATGAATTCCATATATTCACCACCATTTCTACAGTGCCTATTAAAAGTATTCACTCCCCCTTGGAAGTGTAGATTTAATTTTTTCCGCACAGATCAACAGAAAAGATTCTTTTGCATTAAAGTGAAAACACTTTTCTACAGATTGGTCTAAATTTGTTACCTGGCTGGCGAACTGGCAGGACCTGGAGACGAAAGTCATGGCCCAGCTTCAGTGATGGTCAGGCCTTCTCAGGGTGCTTTCCTATCGAGGCAGAGTGGTGGTCATAAACCAGATGGTAGCCTCCAAGTTGTGGTACCAGATGGTCACCTTGGCCCCTCCTGCCTCCTTTGTCGCAAGAATGCAGAGGATGTTAATGGATTTCTTCTGGGGTAACAGGAAACACTGGGTCTCTGCAGCGGTGTTGAGTCTCCCAGTGGGAGAGGGCAGACAGTCGTTGGTGTGTGTACACACGCGACTGGCAGCTCTCCGCATCAGGACCCTGCAGAGATTCCTGTATGCCAAGCACCCCCTCCCCCCAGATGGTACATGTTGGCGACTTTCTTCCTCCAGACAGGCTGCTGTCTTCACAAAGATATGGAGCCACCACCGGTGAACATCAGCCATGCTGCTTTGCAGAGTCTGCCCGGCTTCTATCAGGACCTACTGAAAGTCTGGAACATGGTTGCCTCAGGCCAGGAATCCTCTCCTCTGGCAGAGGGCAGAGTTCTAGTTGACCCTTGCCCTGCCACAACGGATGTCAGTGCAGCTCAGGTGTGTGGAACGACTCAGGCTGAGCTGCTTGTCAGGCCCAGGCCCTGCAACCTTATCCGAGAGCTGAGTCCACACAACTTGAGCCGTCTCTCCTCGACACCCACAATCCCATTCAGGGATGCAAGTAGGAGGTACCTCTATGGGCTGCTGCTCCACACCCTCCACTTCCTTGCCCTTGTCCACCATCCTGACATGCCATGGTGGTCGGTCTTGCCACCTGGAGGTGAAGGGAGTCCCCAGTGGAAGTTCCTTTATGAGGGAGTTCTTCCCATACACCTGGGGGATCTGGGGTGGAGGTTGCTGCGTACAGCGGTGACTTGTAATAATTTTTTTAGTTCGTACACGGATCTCCCAGCCGCATGGCACTTCTGCAGGCTGGAAGAGACCATGTACCACATGTACATGGAGTGTGAGGCTGCAGCCCCTTTTTGAATATCTGCATGGGCTGCTTCTCACCTTCTGGTTGCATTTTAGCCCCACCCTATTTATACTGTGTCATGCCTACAGTACAGTCTCAACCCCCTATAACTGACCTCTTCATTAGTGTCCCCTGCTACATTACAGTGTCATCCTTATGTTACCTTGTCACCCTTACATTACTGTGCTGTCCCCCTCGTGTAATGCTGGTCTTTTTTCAGCTCCTCAGCGGAGAGGAGTGTGTACTGGGTCAAAGCCCTACAGAAGTTGGGTGAACAGATAAAAGCAGCGGATTCGGGCAAGGCTAGACTCTTTACACTGTGCAGGCACAGTGTTGGCATCGAAGACCTACCAAACCTAGGAGAGGAATAATAAGAAGAGCAGACCTGGGTAAAGCTGGTCTTTCTTCGATGTCTCTGGTGAGCGGAGTATCTATCGGGTCAGCGCCCTGTAGAGGTTGACAGAAAGGATAAAAGGAGCAGAGGATTGCAAAGCCAGTCATTTTGGACTACACATGAGCAGAAAGTGGCACTGTCAGAGGCCTAATTTCAGCTGCAAATAAAAGCAGGGAAGGCTCAGACCCAGTGGCCATTGTTCAAGTGTGCCAGTGATAGCCTGTGAAGGCTTTGGCGTGAACAGGTGAAGGCACAGTTAAGAGGCAAGCCTTTCTTTTTTTTGGTATAGAGTAGTCAGAATAGAATGCTCCTGTCAGAAACAGGAATTTGGGAAACACGGTTTCCCTGACAGCTACATCTGTTGGAAGTGCACTCACCTTCAGCACCTGACTGACCAGGACAAGGAATTGGAGCTGGAATTGGATGTACTCAGGATCATTCAGGAGGCTGAAGGTATTACAGACAAGACTTGTGAAGAGGTGGTTACACCAATAGTACATGCTTCGGACAGTTGATGGGTGACTACCAGAAGTAAGGGGTTTAAGAAGTCAGTGCAGGGCTCCCTGTGGCCACACTTCAACAAGTATACCCTTTGGATACTGCTGAGCACTAGATGACCCAGGTTATGTCTGCAGCTGCCAGGCTAGTGCCACTGTGGCCAGCTCTGAGCTTTGACAGGGAAGGATACATTCAAGCAGTGCAGGAATTATAGGGGACTCAATAGCTAGGGGGACAGAAGGATAATCTGTGGCCGCAAAAGGGCCATCAGCATGGCGCGTTGAATCTGGGCTGCTGTCGTCCATGATATATTGGAATGTTTGCAGGATATTCTCAAAGGGGAGGGTGAACAGTCAGAAGTTGTGGTGCACATTGGCACCAATGACATAGGCAGAAGAGGGGAAGAGGTCCTACTCAGTGACTATATAGAGTAGAAAAGAGACTGAGGAGAAAGACCTCCAAGGTTATAATTTCCAGATTACTCCCTGAGCCATGGGCTAGTGCAGGTTGGAATGGGGTGGTAGCACGGGTGAATGAGTGGCTGGAGATGGTGCAGGGGACAGAGTTTCAAGTCCTTGGATCATTGGAACCTTTTCTTGAGAAGTAAGGACTTGGACAAGAGGGACTGGTTGCCATGAACTAAAGGGGAGGCAATATCCTGGCCTAGAGGTTTACTGATGCTCCTTTGGAGAGTTAAAATAGTCTTGCAGGGGGCTGGGAACCACAGCCCCGGGTTAGTAAGGGAAGGATTAGACCAGAAGGTAGATATCAGGGAAAATATTGAAAGACAAAACAGGTATGATGGATCAGATTGTTTGAAATGTGGAGATTTTAATGCTGAGAGTATTATGGATAAGGGTGATGAACTTAGAGCATGATCAGTGCAGGGAACTATGTTATTGCAGCCATTACTTGTCGCAAGGACGTGGCTGGGGACGAACCCAAGTGCAGGACACAGATGCTCAGTCGTTAGGCGTAGCACCTCCGTGAACGGGGAGACGATATCCAGGAGACGATGCGAAGCTTAGAACTAACAGTTCTCAGGAATAGGAAACAAGGTTTACTCTGACAAGAGTCGACCAACGAACTGCCGGCTTCTTGCTGTGGTCTCAGGGTTTTTATCCTGCCGTTTGATGGGAAGCAGGTGCGTGTAGTTAGTGGTACTTGGGAATGATTGGAATTTAAATTAGGAGATCGAGGCCCAAATCATGATGAAAATGGCAAGGTGGGGGATTGCCAGACGAGACCATGACAGTAACACCCACCCCCCCCCACCCCCAAATGGGAGCCTCCAGGCGATCCTCCCGGCCTGTCCGGATGGTCCCGATGAAAATCCTGGATGAGGGAAGGGTCTAGGATGAAGGAGCGGGGGACCCAGGAACGCTCTTCTGGACCGTACCCGTACCAGATATTGGAGACACAATCTGCAGATGCTGGGGTCAAAGCAACACTCACAACACGCTGGAGGAACTCAGCACGTCGGGCAGCATCAGTGGAAAAGATTGGTCGACGTTTCGGGCCGGAACCCTTCGTCAGGCCAGATATTGGAGACCCCTGCCCCGACGGCGCACATCTAGTAGTCGTCGGACGGTGTATGCCGGATGATTGTCGATGATACGGGCAGGTGGGAGAGTCTCGGCAGGGGGGACACAGCGGGCTGATGGAAACTGGCTTTAACTGAGACACTTGAAAGGTTGGGTGGATGCGCATGGATCTAGTCAGCTTTAGGCGGACCACTGTGGGATTGATTACCCTTTCCACCTTGAATGGTCCCAGGAAGCGAGGGGCGAGTTTTCTATGTTCGTTCTTGAGCGGGATGGCCTTGGAGGCCAGCCACACCATCTGTCCAGGTTGGTACTCTGGCGCCGGGATGCGATGTCGGTCGGCTGTCTTATTTCGATTTGTTGATCTGAGTAGGGCCGTGCGCTTCTCCTCCCAAATTTTAAGGCACCGATTAATATGGTCCTGAACCAACGGTACTGCAATCTCTTCTTGCGCGGACAACAGCGGGGGATGGTACCCAAGGGAGCACTCGAACGGAGACCTCCCAATGGCAGAGCTCACCAGAGAGTTGTGGGCGTACTCAGCCCACGGGAGGTGGTCGCTCCAGGTCGATGGGTTGTTTGCCGTTACGCAATGAAGCGTCGCCTCCAGGTCTTGGTTTCCCCGTTCCGTCTGCCCGTTCGTCTGGGGGCGGAAGCCGGATGACAGGTTGACCGATGCGCCCAAGGCTTGGCAGAAGGCCTTCCATACTCCCGAGACAAACTGGGGACCTCGATCGGAGACGATGCCCGCGGGGATTCCGTGGAGGCGGAAGACGTGGCAGACGAGATGATCTGCGGTTTCCTGAGAGGAAGGAGGTTTAGGGAGGGCCACAAAGTGCACCGCCTTAGAGAATCGGTCTACCACGGTGAGGACTGTGGTGTTTCCGCGGGAAGGGGGTAGACCGGTGACGAAGTCTAAGGCGATGTGTGACCAGGGGCGACCAGGAACAGGTAGAGGACGAAGTAGCCCCGCAGGTGGTTGATGAGAGACTTTTCCCCGGACACAGATGGAACAAGCTGAGACAAGAACGGTTGTTCCCTCTCCATGGACGGTCACCAAAAGTGCTTCCTCAGGAAAGCCAGGGTCTGATCACTCCCGGGTGGCAGGCGAACCGGGATGTGTGCCCCCATTGGAGAACCTGGGACCTGATGGAGGCGGGCACGTACAGGCGATCGCCAGGTCCATTGTCCGGGTCTGGGTCATCCCGGTGGGCTTCCTTTACTTTAGCCTCGATCTCCCAAGTGAGGGTGGCAGCCACGCAGGAGGGTGGGATAATAGTCTCGGAACTAGAGGCGTCATCCTTGGAGTCATGCCTGCAGGATAGCGCGTCCGGCTTTCCGTTCTTGGATCCCGGACTGTACGTGAAGGTAAACCTGAACCAGCCAAAGAATAATGCCCAACGGGCCTGGCGAGAATTCAGGCGTTTGGCGGTCTGGATATATTCAAGGCTCTTATGGTCTGTCCACACCATGAACGGGTGTTCTGCCCCCTCCAACCAGTGTCTCCATTCTTCGAACGCCAGCTTGACCGCCAGTAGCTCCCGGTTCCCAACGTCGTAATTTCGTACAGCGGGAGACAGTCGGCGAGAGAAGGCGGCACAGGGATGTAGTTCCCGATCCGGGCCCGAATGTTGGGACAGTACCGCTCCCACCCCGGAGTCGGAGGCGTCAACCTCCACAATGAATTGACAGGAGGGGTCCGGTTGAATCAGAACGGGAGCAGACGTGAAGCGCCGCTTTAGTTCCGCGAATGCTGAGTCCGCCTCGAAGTTCCAAAGGAAAGGTGAGGCAGGTGAGGTAAGTCGGGTCAGAGGAGCCACCACCTGACTGTAGTTTCTGCTGAACCGGCGATAGAAGTTCGCAAACCCCAGGAACCGTTGGAGTTGCTTGCGGTCCGTGGGTTTGGGCCACTCCGTCACAGCCCGGATCTTCTCGCTGTCCGCTCTCGAAGATATAACCCAGGAAGCTGACCGAGAGGACGTGGAATTCACCTTTATGAGTAATTTATTCTCCCCCAGTCTCTGCAGGACTTGACGGACATGGAGAACGTCTTGCTGGCGACTGCTGGAAAAGATTAGAATGTCATCCAGATAGACAAACACAAAGCGGTTAATAAAGTCTCTTAGTACATCGTTAATCAAGGCTTGAAAAACTGCGCGGGCATTGGTGAGGCCAAAAGGCATGACCAAGTACTCGAAGTGGCCTAAGGGGGTATTGAATGCCGCCTTCCACTCGCCCCCCTCTCCTATCCGGACCAGGTGTTCGGCGCTTCGTAGGTCCAACTACGAGAAGATAGCGGCTCCGTGAAGTGGCTCGAACGCAGAACTTATCAGAGGCAGTGGGTACTTGTTCTTTATGGTTATATGATTTAGGCCTCAGTAGTCGATGCAGGGACGTACAGAACCATCCTTCCCCACAAAGAACCCTGCGCCCACCGGGGAGGATGAGGGTCGGATGATGCCCGCCGCGAGAGATTCACTGATGTAATCCTCCATTGCTTCCCTCTCTGGCCGGGACAAGTTATACAGCCGACAGGTGGGCAGAGGAGCTCCGGGGAGTAGGTCAATAGCACAATCGTATGGTCGGTGTGGTGGCAGGGAAAGGGCGCGTTGTTTACTAAACACGTGTCCCAGGTCGTGGTACTCCGCTGGAACCCTGGACAAGTCAGGGGGTTCAACGGCAGGTGAGATCGAGGTGGTTTTCGCAGGGGAAAGGGCCGACTGCAGACAGGTGGCGTGACAAAACGGACTCCAGCTGGCTATCCTCCCGGTGGATATCAATGCAAGGGTTATGGTGGCTCAACCATGGGTAGCCAAGAACTATTGGGGTTTGAGGGCAGGAGATCAAGTTAAATTGTACCTGTTCCCGATGGTTCCCCGAGAGAATCAAAGGCAGTGGTGGGGTACAGTGAGTGATTCGGGCCAGAAGTCTTCCGTCCAGTGCCCGGGCTTCCCGAGGGGTAGTCAACGGCTCTCCAGGAATTCCGGCCTGGGTTGCTATCTTCATCCAATAGATTCCCCTCAGCACCGGAGTCTATCAAGGCAGACAAGGAGAAGGACTGTTGGTTGTAGCTTACAATGGTTTGGACTTGCATCCGGGATTGGGGGACACAAGGGAATGTGTTCTGGCTCACCAGGGTCCCCCTTTCTACTGGTGAGCCCTCCCTTTTCGCCGAAGTGGACAGGTGTCACGAAAATGGCCAGACTGACCGTAATAGGAACAATCCCCCGCTCTTAATCTCCGGAGTTGCTCTGAGGGAGAAAGACGGCTCCGTCCCAGCTGCACTGGTTCCTCTCCCGGGCTGGTGGAAATGGCCGGTCCGGATGCTATTCTAGGAGTGGGAGGAAGAGAGGGGTTAGGGCTAGGAGTAGATGGTAAAGCGTGCCGTGGGGTGGCCAAAGGACGACCGGTTCTCTCCCTCTGTCGTTCTCGGAGTCGGTTGTCCAGCCTGGTGGCGAGGGAGATCAATGAATCCAGGCTGTTAGTGTCATCTCTAGCCGCCAACTCGTCCTTTACCTTGTCACAGAGGCCTTGCCGGAATACCTCCTGGAGTGCCTCAGCATTCCAGCCCGAGTCGGCCGCTAGCGTCCGGAACTCCACGGAGTATTCTGCAACACTACGTGAGCCTTGATGGAGGGTGAATAGCCGCTTAGCGGCATCTTTACCGCGGACGGGATGGTCAAAAATCTTCCGTATTTCTGAGATGAAGGTGGGGAAGGAAGAGCTGGTCTCTGGCTGATTATCCCAAATCGCGGTGGCCCACGCTAAGGAATTTCCTCGTAATAACCCCATAATGTAAGCTATTTTAGATCTGTCCGTGGATGGCTGCTGCTCGAACACCAGGGAACATTGTAGCAGAAAAGCCCGGCACTTCCCCAGATCTCCGGCGTAGGGTTCTGGTTCAGGGACGCGCGGCTCCTTTAGCGGACGTGTTGTTGGCGCCTCGGGCGTCGCCACCACAGACTGTCTGGGCTGGTCAGACGGAGTTCCCAGAGTCGACGGGGTAAGATGGGTGGATACTCGGTCGACTTGTTCACTGACCTTTCTTAGGTCTACAGACAGGCGATGGAGGTTTTCCATGACTTCCCAGAGTAGCTGATCGTGCAAGCCCAATAGAGAGCCCTGGCTGGCGAGGGCTTGTTGCAGAGGATTCGTGTCCGCTGGGTTCATGTTGGCCGGTTCGTTCTGTTGCAAGGTCGTGGCTGGGGACAAACCCAAGTGTAGGACACACTTAGACGTAGCACCTCCGTGAACAGGGAACCAATATCCAGGAGACGATGTGAAGCTTAGAACTAACAGTTCTCAGGAATAGGAAACAAGGTTTACTCTCACAAGAGTCGACTAATGAACTGGCGGCTTCTTGCTGTGGTCACAGGGTTTTTATCCTGCCGTTTGATGGGAAGCAGGTGCGTGTAGTTAGTGGTACTTGGGAATGATTGGAATCTAAATGAGGTGATCGAGGCACAAATCTTGAGGCAAATGGCAGGGTGGGGGATTGCCAGACGGGACCATGACATTACTGAAATTTGGTTCAGAGATGGGCAGGAGTGGATCATATTTTTGAAGTTTTAGCAAAGATAGGGAAGGAAGTTAAAGAGGGGTGGTTTGCACTACTAATCAGAGATCTTCGATCGACTCGGGATTTGATGTACGCTAACGTTAAGAATGCATACAGCTCCACTCCCCTCCCCCCACTGGGAAGGTCAGATCACAACCTGGTGCATCTAAAACCGTGCTACGTGCCTCTGGTGAAGAGTAAACCTGCCTCGAGGACAGTGAGAAAATGGTCGGAGGACGCTTATGAAACTGAACACGTGAGAAGACAGCTGAAACGTCTCAACCCAAGCAAGGCTGCAGGACCGGATGGTGTCAGTACCAGGGTGCTCAAAGCCTGTGCCCCTCAGCTATGTGGAGTACTTCGCCATGTATTCAACCTGACACTTAGATCCCCTCCAGTTCGCCTATCAGCCCCGACTAGGAGTTGAGAATGCCATCGTCTACCTGCTGAACCGTGCCTACGCCCACCTGGACAAGCCAGCGAGCACTGCGAGGGTCATGTTTTTTGACTTCTCCAGTGCGTTCAACACCATCCACCCTGCTCTGCTGGGGGAGAAGCTGACAGCGGTGCAGGTGGATGCTTTCCTGGAGTCATGGATTCTTGATTACCTGACTGGCAGACCACAGTACGTGTGCTTGCAACACTGTGTGTCCGACAGAGTGATCAGCAGCACTGGGGCTCCACAAAGGACTGTCTTGTCTCCCTTTCGTTTCACCATTTACACCTCGGACTTCAACTACTGCACAGAGTCTTGTCATCTTCAGAAGTTTTCTGATGACTCTGCCATAGTTGGACGCATCAGCAAGGGAGATGAGGCTGAGTACAGGGCTACGGTGGGAAACTTTGTCACATGGTGTGAGCAGAATTGTCTGCAGCTTAATGTGAAAGAGACTCAGGAGTTGGTGGTAGACCTGAGGAAAGTTAAGGCACCGGTGACCCCTGTTTCCATCCGGGGGTCAGTGTGGACATGGTGGAGGATTACAAATACCTGGGGATACGAATTGACAATAAACTGGACTGGTCAAAGAACACTGAGGCTGTATACAAGAAGGGTCAGAGCCGTCTCTATTTCCTGAGGAGACTGAAGTCCTTTAACATCTGCCAGACGATGCTAAGGATGTTCTACGAGTATGTGGTGGCCAGTGCTATCATGTTTGCTGTTGTGTGCTGGGGCAGCAGGCTGAGGGTAGCAGACACCAACAGAATCAACAAACTCATTCGTAAGGCCAGTGATCTTGTGGGGATGGAACTGGACTCTCTCACGGTGGTGTCTGAAAAGTGGATGCTGTCTAAGTTGCATGCCATCTTGGCCAATTTCTCCCATCCACTACATAATGTACTGGGTGGGCACAGGAGTACATTCAGCCAGAGACTCGTTCCACAGAGATGCAGCACAAAGTGTCATAGGAAGTCATTCCTGCCTGTGGCCATCAAACTTTACAACTCCTCCCTTGGAGGGTCAGACACCCTGAGCCAATAGGCTGGTCCTGGACTTATTTCATAATTTACTGGCATAAATTACATATTACTATTTAACAATTTATGGTTCTATTACTATTTATTATTTATGGTGCAACTGTAACGAAAACCAATTTCCCCCGGGATCAATAAAGTATGACTATGACTATGAGCACCTCCGCTCCGTCCGCCACATCAGACAGGATCTCCTGGTAGCCATCCACTTCAACTCTGCTTCCCATTACGATTTGGTTCTGTCCATACATGGCCTCCTCTACTGCCATGATGAGGCTAAATTCAGGTTGGAGGAGCAACACCTCATATACCATCTAGGTAGTCTCCAGCCGCTTGGTATGAACATAGAATTCTCCAACTTCCGGTAATTCCCTCCCCCTCCCTTCCTCTATCCCTATGTCACTCTGCCCCCTCCCCCAGCTGCCTACCACCTCCCTCTTGCTTCCGCCTCCTTCTACTTCCCATTGTGTTTTCCTCTATTCCTTCTTCACCTTTTCTGCCTATCACCCCCTGCTTCCCCTCCCCCGCTGCTTTATCTTTCCCCTTACTGGATTTTCACCTGGAACCTACCAGCCTTCTCCTTCCCACCCTCCCCCACTTTCCTTATAGGGCCTCTGCCCCTTCCCCCTACAGTCCTGATGAAGGGTTCCGGCCCGAAACGTTGACTGATCGTTTCCACGGATGCTGCCCGACCTGCTGAGCTCCTTCAGCATGTTGTGACCTTTGCTTTGACTCCACCGTCTGCAGAGTATTTTATGTTAATAACCTAGTTACAAAGGCTTATGGAATGTTTGCTTTTATTAGTCAAGACATTGAGTTCAAATGTCAGGATGTTACCTTGCAACTTCATAAAACTCTGGTTTGGGCGCGTCTGGAGTATGCATACAGTTCTGGTCACTCCACTATAGGAAGGATGTTGAGGCTTTGCAGAGGCTGCAGAAGAGGTTTAAGAGGATGCTGCTTGGTGTAGAGGGCATGTGCTGTCACGTGAGGATGGATAAACCTACTTTGTTTTCGGTGGCATGTTGGAGGCTGAGAGGAAATGTGACAGAGGTTTACAAAATTATGAGAGGCATAGATAGTGGACAGAGAGTATCTGTTTTCTGGGATTGAAATGTCTAATAATGGAAGGCATATATTGAAGGTGAGAAGGGGTAGGTTGAAGGGGGATGTGATGGGTAAGATATTTACTCAGAGAATCAAGGATGCCTGGAATGTCCTGCCTGGTATGATGGTAGAGGTAAATACAAAATTTTAAGTGACATTTAGATTGGGCATGTATGTAAGGAGGATGGAAGTACATGGACATGGTGTAGGTAGGAGTTAGGGGAATAGTAAGTCCTGGTTTGGATGTCCTGCTCACTCAAGGAAGGTGAGGCTTCTCTCATATCCTTTCCTTTCCCGGTGTAGTGATCACCACAGGACTACTGTTTGGCACGCCATGGAGGAGTCACTCACATGCGGCCTCTCCGACACTCGGGTGCCCATAGCAACGCCTTCACATGGCGTCCCTGTTCTTGCTGAGTTTCCTTCATCAAGCCACGATCGAGTGTCTAGCGGCTTACCTGCGCAGGCGGGTATGTTCATCAGCATTTGGCAACCAGTATCGGAGAAGGATCATTTCAATTTCAAGACTCGTTGCCTTGCTAGGAAGTCTGTCTAGGAGAAGAAAAGCTCCGATACTCAGCCTACAGCCTTGTGGTCGCCGCAGGAGTCACAGGTCACTGTGCCATTCTGTAATGTCGCCATAGTCTATAAAGATTGGAACCAGTCCATGCACTCTGATCCTCGCTATAAACCTACGCAGCGCAGATGGGAAGAAACGATTATGCCATTGCTCCTGAGGACTCTTCTTCCCTCCTGATTCTTGCAATCGAAGACCCAACTGTCATCATCAAGTAGGAGGCATTAGTGAATGGGAGTTTATGATTTGCTTTTCAGGTGGTTCAGCACAACATTGTGGGCTGACTGGCCTGTTTCTGTGCTGTACTGTCCTATATTCTCGGTTGTATTACTGTGTCGCCCCTAGGTTCCCGTGTCGCCCCTTACGTTACCCTGTCACCCCTAAGTTACCATGCCGCTCTACCCCCCAAGTTACCATGCCGCTCTACCCCCCAAGTTACTATTTTGTCACCCGCCAGTTATTGTGAATAAAGGGATCCTTTTCTAGTTGGCTGCCAGTGACTAGTGGTGTTCTACATGGGTCTGCATTGGAACTGATCCTTGCGTTATATGTTAATGATTTGGCTTTGGTACACGGTTGGAGACCAATTAAAGGTAGGTGGAGGAGGAGGTAGTTTTGAGGAAATTGGGAAGCTACAGAAGTACTTGGATAGATTAGGAGAATTGGCAAAGAAGTGGCAGATGGAATACAGTGTCGGGAAGTGTATGTATGCACTTTGGTAGAAATGAAAGGGTTGACTATTTCATGACATGATGTTCAGGGTTCCTAAACATGTGTTCCTGTGCTTCAGTATATTGCCATTTATATAATAAGCAAATAAATAAGTAAATAAACAGCTAGATAGATACATAGATATATGCATACAGATACTCCGCCAAAGTAGTTTAATCGCAAATCTTGCTATGGGGACATTGGACTTTTCTGGGTCTGGATATAATCCATTCCTTTTGAAAATGTGAGTTCTGCCCCAGAAAAGATGTCAAATATTCCTAAAGCATAAACCCTTCCAGCTACACCAGTCCGTCACACCACGATAGTGCCAACCAGTTCCAGAGTGATTTTAAAAAACGCTGTGTCATATTTTACATCAACAGAACCCAAGGACACCACACCTTAAAATATACACTTTAATTATGAATATCTCTCCCACCCTACAGCTTGCCAATCCTGTCTGCAGTTGCCGAGCAACCTGTTTCTTTAATTCCAGATATTGTTTGTTCTCAAAATGTCCATGACTTCAGAATGAACTCGATTTGCTAACCACCCATTATTCGGCATCTGACTGATTGCAAGGTGTCCATTGCACCACTTTGTCCTGCAGATGCCTTTCAGTCTGCCCGAATATTGTATAGTTACAGTATAATTCGAAGTTCAAATTAAATTTATTACCTAAGTCCATATTTGTCAACATATCTCCCTGAGATTCATTCTCTTCCAGGCTTTCAAAGTCAAAGGAATACGGTAGAATCAATGAAAAATGACACACAAACAAGACTGGAAAACAACCAACGTGAAAAAGCAGACAAATTGGGCACATAAAATTAATACATAATTATAAGTAACTAAATCAGCAAACTAAGCAAATGGATGAATAAATATATAATCAAAATGATTGTTCTGTGCACATAGGTTTTATAATCCCTTAGCTGGATTAAGGAATAAGACAATAAGACATCGGAGCTCAATTGACCCGTTCAGCCCATTGAGAACGGCCTGCTGTTCCATCATGGCTGATTTATTATCCTGCTCAGCCCCATTCACCTGCCTTCTCCCCATTACCTTTGATGCTTTGAATAATCAAGAACCTATTAACCTCTTCCTTAAATATACCCAATGACTTGGCCTTTACTGCCCCACGATGGGGACTTCCTCTCCACATCCACTATATCGAGGCCCTTCAATATTCGATAGATTTCACTGAGATTCCCCTTCATTCTTCAGAACACCAGAAGGTACAGCCCAGAATCATCAAATGCTCTTTAAATGTTAACACTTCAATTCCTGGGACCAGTATCATGAACATCCTCTGGATCCTCTCCAATGCAAGAACATGTTTTCTTATATAAAGGGCCCAACACTGCTCACAATATTGTAAGGCAGTCCGAACAATGACTTATAAATCATCATTGTACCCAAGTCCTCTCAAAATGAATGACAGCATTGCATTTGCATTGCTCACCACCTTGTTAACATGCAATTGATCATTTGGGGAATTCTGTACAAAGACTCCCAAGTCCATTTGCACTTCTGATTTTTGAATTTCTCCCCATTTAGAAAATAAGCCACACTTTTATCCCGTCTGCAAAAGTGCATGACAATGCATTTCCCAACACTATATTCCATCTGCCACTTCTTTCTCCATCCCCCCAATCTGGATAAGTCCTTCTGCAGACACCTTGATTCTTCAACAAAGCCTGCCCCTCCACCTATCCTCATATCATCTGCAAACATGGCCATAAAGCCATCAATTCCTCCAACCAAATCATTGACATATATCTTCAAAAGAACTGTCCCGACTCCAAAACTGTGGTAACCACTAGTCACCTGAAGTCAACTTGAAAAGGACCCTTTGCCTCCTTCCTGTCAGCCAATATTCTATCAATGCCAGTGGTTTTTGTGGTCCTATAGGGCCTTGTTAAGCAGCCTCATGTGGAGCACCTTGTCAAAGGTCTTCTGAAAATCCTAATAAACACTGATTCACCTTTTTCTATCCTGCCTGTTATTTCCTCGGAGTATTCTTCCTACAGATTTGTCAGGCAAGATTTCTCCTTCAGGAAACCATGCAGACATTGGTCTTTTGTATAACATGCATCCAAGTGTTCTGAAACCTCCTCATTAGCAAAAGACTCCAACATCTTTCCAGTCACTGAAGTCACGCCAACTGGCCGATAATTTTCTTTCTTCAGCTTCCCTGCATTCTTAAAGGGAGGAGTGAAATTTGCAATTTTGCTTTCTTGCAGTACCATTCCAGAATCTAGTGATTCTTTAAGATCATTACTAATGACTCTACAATCTCTTCAGCTACCTGTTTCAGAACACTGAAGTGTAGTTGATCTCGTCCAGATGACTGACCTACCTTCTGACTTTGCAGCTTTCCATGCATCTTCGCTTCAGCAACAGCTTCTGGCCTCTGGCATCCTTTGCATTTCTGCATTCTGCCTGTCTCTTCCATAGAGAAGACAACGCAAAATAGTTATTAAGTTGGCATGAAGTCTATAGAATTAAGGGAAACAAGTAGTGAGATCATGGAAACTGTACAGATTGAAAAGGAAGAGGTGCTTGCCATCCTGAGGAAAATTAAAGTGGATAAATCCCCGGGTCCTAACAGGGTGTTCCCTCGGACCTTGAAGGAGACTAGTGTTGAAATTGCAGGGGCCCTGGCAGAAATATTTAAAATGTCGCTGTCTACAGGTGAGGTGTCGGAGGATTGGAGAGTGGCTCATGTTGTTCTGTTGTTCAAAAAAGGATCGAAAAGTAATTCGGGAAATTATAGGCCGGTAAATTTAACGTCGGTAGTAGGTAAGTTATTGGAGGGAGTACTAAGAGACAGAAGCTACAAGCATTTGGATAGACAGCGACTTATTAGGGAGAGTCAACATGGCTTTGTGCGTAGTAGGTCATGTTCGACCAATCTATTGAAGTTTTTCGAGGAGGTTACCAGGAAAGTGGATGAAGGGAAGGCAGTGGATATTGTCTACATGGACTTCAGTAAGGCCTTTGACAAGGTTCCGCATGGGAGGTTAGTTAGGAAAATTCAGTCGCTAGGTATACATGGAGAGGTGGTAAATTGGATTAGACATTGTCTCAATGGAAGAAGCCAAAGAGCGGTAGTAGAGAATTGCTTTTCTGAGTGGAGGCCTGTGACTAGTGGTGTGCCACAGGGATCAGTGCTGGGTCCATTGTTATTTGTAATCTATATCAATGATCTAGATGATAATGTGGTAAATTGGATCAGCAAATTTGCTGATGATACAAAGATTGGAAGTGTAGTAAACAGTGAGGAATGTTTTTAGAGCCTGCAGAGGGACTTGGACCAGCTGGAAAAATGGGCTGAAAAATGGCAGATGGGGTTTAATACAGACAAGTGTGAGGTATTGCACGTTGGAAGGACAAACCAAGGTAGAACATACAGGGTTAATGGTAAGGCACTGAGGAGTGCAGTAGAACAGAGGGATGTGGGAATACAGATACAAAATTCCCTAAAAGTGGCGTCACAGGTAGATAGGTTCGTAAAGAGAGCTCTTGGTACATTGGCCTTTATTAATCAAAGTATTGAGTATAACAGCTGGAATGTTATGATGAGGTTGTATAAGGCATTGGTGAGGCCGAATCTGGAGTATTGTGCTCAGTTTTGGTCACCAAATTACAGGAAGGATATAAATAAGGTTGAAAGAGTGCAGAGAAGGTTTACAAGGATGTTGCCAGGACTTGAGAAACTCAGTTACAGAGAAAGGTTGAATGTGTTAGGACTTTATTCCCTGGAGCGTAGAAGAATGAGGGGAGATTTGATAGTGGTATATAAAATTATGATGAGTGTAGATAGAGTGAATGCAAGCAGGCTTTTTTCCACTGAGGTAAGGGGAGAAAAAAACCAGAGGACATGGGTTAAGGGTGAGGGGGGAAAAGTTTAAAGGGAACATTAGGGGGGGCTTCTTCACACAGAGTGGTGGGAGTATGGAATGAGCTGCCAGACGAGGTGGTAAATGCCAGTTCTTTTTTAACATTTAATAAAAATTGGATAGATACATGGATGGGAGGTTTATGGAGGGATATAGTCCGTGTGCAGGTCAGTGGGACTAGGCAGAAAATGGTTCGGCACAGCCAAGAAGGGCCAAAAGGCCTGTTTCTGTGCTGTAGTTTTTCTATGGTTTTATGGTTTCTAAGTTCGTTTGCCACTTCTTACCCCATTCCCACATCTACACCGATAACCTTCCAGTGGCCTGATCTCCCCGCTCATCTCTTTTACCCATTATACATCTAAAATATGCTTTATATCCTCTTTTATATTATTGGATAGTACACCTTCATAATTTATCTTCTCTCTCTTTATGGATTATTAATTAGTTTTCTGTTAATTTTTAGAAGCTTCCCAGTCCTTTACCTTCCTACTATGTGTTTGCTATGTTATATGCCCTCTCTTCAGCCCTTATGCTGTCTTGGACTTCCCTAGTCAGCCACGGTTGCCTCATTTTCTCGTTAGAATAACTCCTCGTCTTTGAAATGTATCTTCTCTGCTTCTTCCGAGTACCCTGCAGAACCATCAGCCATTGTTGTTCTCCCGTCATCCATGCTAAAGCCCCCTTCCACACAAATTGGGACAGTTCATTTATCATGCCTCTGTAATTTGGTTTACTCCTCTGTAGTGCTGATACATCTGATTTAGCTTCTCCTTCACACATTGCAGGTAGTATTATATCATATTATGATCATTACTTCCTTGGGGTTCCTTCAGCTTCAAATTCCTAATCAGATTCAGGTAACCACATTGCACTCAATCCAGAATTCCCATTCCTATCATTGGCTCAACCGCAAGCTGCTCTAAAAAGCTGCCATAGACATTCTACAAATAACTGCTCTTGGGATCTAGCACCAAACTGATTTTCCCAATCTGCCTGTATATTGAAATCGCTTATGATAATAACAACATTGTCCTTTTAACGTGACTTCTCTATCTCCCGTTGTATTTTGCAGCTCAAATACTGCCCATTGCTTGGATCCCACAACAATTCTACATCTTCTGATCCTATGTCACCTTTTTCTATTCATTTGATTTATATTTTTACCAACACCTCTGCCTTCCTGCCTGTCCTTTCAATACAGTGTGTATCTTTGAATGTTAAGCTCCAAATATGATTTTATTTCTGCTTTCTGCTCCTCTAATTATGGAATCCCCTATCACCACAGCCCTCCCCCTCTCCCTCTACAGTGCCATGGCTCCGGTCGCTGCGACTTCCTGTTTTAAGTTGTAACCAAGGGGAACTATCGCAGGGGTACACTGCACCGGCTGCCTATTGCCTTCGCCCTTCCTAGTAGTCACATAGGTATCTGCCTCTTGCAGCTTAGTTGTGACTACCTTCCTGTAGCTCCTATCTATCACCTCTTCTTTTCCTCCGGTATGAGCCGAAAATTTTCGGGTTTGCAGTTACAGTTCCTTAGCACGGCCTATGAGAAGATGCAGCTCGATGCATTTCGCGAAGGTTTAGTTATCAAGGAGACTGGAGGTCTCCCAGAGTTCCTACATCTTAGACAAAGAAGATACCACTTGATCTGAACCGATTCCATGCCGGTGTCGTTGACTGATGCATCACGGGAGAACGGAACATCGGAATAAAAGCGACGCGGCAGACTGTAACATTGTACCAGCGAACAGTTTGTTTGGTTAGTCTCCCCTCTCGCTGTGGAAAAAGGTGACATCTCTCTGTCCTTTGTTTGTGTGTGTGTGTGTGTGTGTGTCTTTGTGTGTGTGAGAGATATTCTTGCTTTTCGCAGACATCCACGAAAACAGAAGCGAGCCCGAAAGAATGAATAACAGAATAAACGTTACAACAAAGATGGAAAACCTATAACACTTATCTATCATCTATGAATTAATTTTTCAACTAATATTCACATGTACAAGCACACTTTGAGGTCTGCATTATTCGTCATATGCTCCTTTTTACTTGTACGACGGCCAGTTCATTTTCTGACATTGTCACATAACATGTGACTTGTTGAAAAATGTGCCTTTTAAATAAGCAATAACTTTAGGATTTCCTTCAGGTTTCAGCCTATTTAAGAACGTCTGCCCTGGTGCTGGGGCCTCACATAGTCATTCACATCGGAATTTCCGGCAAACATTTCGGCTATTTTTGGTTCACGATGAGGCATATATTCACGTTGAAAGGCATTTGAGTGCAGTGTACGCCTAGGACATTCACTATATATGGTTATGGCCCAAGGGAGAATTCAAGAAGATTAGGGGACCCTGTTTACAAGTCCAAGGATCTCCAAAAGCAGCAGCGGAGTTAGATCGGATGGAGAAGAAGGCAAGTGGAATATTTGCCCTCATTCGCCAAAAAGTCTTAGTGTGACTTCAGGGAAAGTTAAGGTACAAATCTGTAAAACATTGAGCAAGCCTCAGCTGGAGTATTGTAAGCGTTTCTCATATTCATGTAAGAGGGGAGATGTGATTGCACTGGGGATGATCAGTAGCGTTCGTCTACGATGGGGATTCTCAGTTACGAAGAATCACTGGATAGATCGGAATTACTTCTATTGGAGGAGAGGAGGCTTAAGAAAGACTGCATAGACATGAGCAGAAGATGGAGAGGCATAGATAAGTTCCCTTTGACCGGCTAGTAAACGATCAGAGGGCACGGGTTTAAAGTTGGAGGGGATTCGAAGAAAAACTTTATCAACTAGAGAATCAGGAAGGTAGCTCCTGTGTGGGCGGTAGACAAGACGCACGTATAACATGTAATCAATATTCAGATCAGGACTTTGAGTACAGCGCTGCTGGAATCAGGGGTCAGTGTGATGGGGCTCGAGGGTCGGGCATGGACATACTGGGCCGAAGAGGCCCAGTCTCTACTATTGGAGTGTCAGAATGCATTATCCTTTTCGTAGTGGTGAACGCCGCTTGTAACCGTGTCCCAATATTGTGATATCCCCGGTAGGATCACACCCTGTGCATCCGAATCCACAACAGAGCATCCCGTATATGGCGAAAGCAGCCATGCAGACCCTACTTTGCGCGCTTGAAACTCCTGTATACTGCTTCTTTCTACTGGGACTTGGTTTGTGGATCTCAGCATCGTATCTCCTGAAGACAGGCCTGCCTGGCTTTCGGATTCTACTTTAGATCTGTCTACTTCTGTGTAGAACCTACCCTCCCGTGTTGAAGCTCTTCAGTGCTAGTTTAGTTGCTTCTGGATAGAGTGACGGACCACCCCTTGCCAGGTCTCTTCTTGGCCCCCCACTGTTCTGCGCCCCACTGTACACACCGAGTTAATTGCACTTTGTCCGCCGCTGTCTGCCTCGCTCTGCTGGTCGGAGCCGCGAACTGAGCTGTATTTCAATTTGGTTCGGGCAGTGAGCGAATCTCCGGTGTGTGTCCCTGTGTAACGAAGGGGTGCGGTTCCAGGAGCTTTCCTGTAACTCATGTTTATTTGATGAGTCTCGGTAACTGACTATGACGGGAATGTGTTTGAGCCAGTTGGAAGCTGACGGCACCCATCAAACAGAGGCGTATTCGGAGATAATTTGATTCGTATTCGGGGATAATTTGTTTCGTATTCAGGGAGTGCCCAAAATTTGGTTCATTCCCAATTGACAGCTGTGAACAGCGCTTTGGTGCCTTTCTTTAAACACAGCAGGAAACATCTCATAAGAAATTGTTCATCTCGTTTTCGAGCACCTTACTGACTAGTCCCAAACTTTCTCCGAAGTTTTAAACTGACGGGATATCTGTGACCAGCCTGTGCTCCGTCACGTTCAGAGGGTTCTTCCCCAAGGGAGACTTCTGCCAACGTCCAGATCTCCGCGACAGCTCCTTTCAGCCCAATTTTGGTTTGTCCTGCCCGTTCTGAATGTGCCCTCTCCATTTACTACACACCCCAGTGGTCCAGATTCCCTTCGTTAATTATTCGAAATTATTATCAAGATTCGCCATTCAATGCCATGCTCTGGCAATGCTCGCCGTCGCCAGATGTGGACGCCCTGTTATGGGCCCCTACTGGAGTTAAAGGCACACTACTGAGGTGACATTCCCAAGAATCGAATTCCTCCCATGTATAGGACAACGTTAGCGTCAGCGCCAGAGAAAGGAGTTAAATTCCGCCGCTGTCTATAAGGAGTTTGTACAATTTCCCGCTTGCCACGTTGCTCCGGTTTCGTCCCTCATTCTAAATACATACTGACAAGGGTTAGACCATAGCACCATAAGATATAGGAGCAGACGTAGGCTATTTGGCCCATCGAGTCTGCTCCGCCATGCAATCATGGGCTGATTCAATTCTTCCAGTCATTCCCACTCCCCTGCCTTCACCCCACACCCTTTGATGCCTTGGCTAATCAATAACCTATCTATTTCTGCCTTAAATGCACCTAATGACTTGGCCTCCACAACCACTCGTGGCAACAAATCCTGCAGATTTACCATCCTCCGACTAAAGTAATTTCTCCGCATTTCTGTTCGAAATGGACTTCCTTCAATCCTGAAGTCGTGCCCTCTCGTCCTAGACTCCCAGGTTAGTAAGTTGTACGCATGCTACTTTGGCGTTGGGACAGTTACAATCTGCCCCTAGCACACCCTCAGCAGTGTTCGTCTTTGACGCAAACGACAGATTGCACTGTATGCGCGATAAATAAAGCTAAATTTTAACCTTTATCCTTATTTTACTTTGCCTATGTCAGAGGCTATTGCAGCGTTGTACTTGTTAACTGCATTATTGTGTTGGAAGACGTAGATACATTAGGGATATTGAAGAGTGCGTTAGGTAGGCATGTTAATGTTAGAAAATGGAAGACTGCTGCTCGGAGCCGCGATTAGGTACATAGAGTTTAGAGAAAAAGAGGGCTATGGGTAAGTCAAGGTAATTTCTAAAGTAAGTGCATGTTCGGCACAGCAATGTGGGCCGAAGGGCCTGTATTGTGCTGTAGGTTTGCTATGTTTTGAATGTTCTATATTTCAAGCTAGACCAGGCAGTGGGTGAATGGTTTTTTGTTCAATGTTATGACTATTCTCCCGAAGAGCATTCTCGCTGTAAAAGATCGCCCACTGTGGACCTCTCCCAATGACAGAAGATCCCTTGTCGGTTCTGTTTTTCATTCCAGTTGTTCCAGACCCCTTTCCTCAGAACAGTTGTGCTCTGCCTCCGCTGCTGGTCGGAGCCTCGAACTGAGATACATTTCAATTTAATATTGTCAGTGGACTCAACTGTCGTCACTGCAGTGACACTTCCAGGAGCTGATTCCTCCCATGTAAGTTTTTGGTACCGGTACCGGTCCGGAGAAGTTTTCATTTTTTCCCAATGTGACAATTTGCTCGAGTTCAATAAAATACCTAAATATTTAGACCACCCGTGTAGACTCTTCCTGTACAGAATCGCACACCCTGGAACTTTCCCTGAAATAGAACTTCTACTGCCGTTTCTGTTCTCGTTCCCGCTGTTTACACCCCTTAGATTCGTCTCACTTTGCTCAGTACAGTTCCTCTTTGCCTGACCCTGCTGGTCGAAACTCCGCGATAAAATGTAGTTCAATTTTGCCTGGTCACTGGCCGTTGTCCAGTGTGGGTTACTGCTGTACCATGAAGCGGTTGAGGGTCCCGGGACACACGGTGAGGCGATTGGTTGAGATGAGTAAAGCTGGGAGGAGAGGGGAGCAATTACAGGGTTATAGCGCCTATCAAAAGAGCGGGTGGGCGTTCTCTAGTTCAGGAGTACCTAGAATCAGTTTTATTACCCATTGTGAGTACCAAAAAAACATTTCTGCTTCATTCTGTTAACAGTCATGGTGCTGCAGGAAACTCCTTCCTGATGAGCTGCTGGCAGAGTCATAGAGTCTGATAAGTACAGCAAAGTATCAGGCTCTTAGCCCCATCTTATCCATGCCGAAACCAATTAAATTGCCTACTCCCATCTACTTGCTCCGGGACCATAGCCCTCCATACCCCTACACTCCTTGTACGTATCCAAACTTCTCTTAAATTTTAAAATCAATCTCGCATGCAGCATTTATGCTGTCAGCTCACTGAACACTTCCACTGCCCCCTGAGTGAAGAGGTTTCCCCCTCCTGTTCTCACCTTTCACCCGTAACCCATGACCTCTGAATGTAGTCCCACCCAACCTCAGTGGAAAAATGCCCCTCATAATTTTGTATACCTCTACCAAATCTCCTCTAAATCTTCTACGTTCTATAAAATACAGTCCAAACCTCTTTAATCTTTTCCTATAACGCAGGTCCTCCAGACATGCCAACATCCTTTTATCTTTTTCTCTACTCTTTCAACCCTGTTTACCTTTTTTCTGTAGATAGGTTTTCTAAAATTGCACACTTCGCATATTCTCCCCAGTTTCACGTCACCTGAGTATTTCAAAACCTTGTCCGACGTTTCAAACTGATAGAAAATCTGTGACCAATCCTGTTGACGTTCTTATTGCGCTGATTTCTCTCCTACAGACTCCTCTATCAAGGGCGTGAGATCTATACTGACCCATTCGCCATTTTTGTAGGAGCTCTGTGTCGATTCAGTCTTTGTACCCGATGGTGTACACCACCCCCGCCCAAGTCCCAATTGCCCTTGGATTGGTGAAATTATAAATTAGCCGCATATTGTCTCTGTGGCATTTTCTCCGCAATTCTACTGTCCACTGTCTTCTCCCACATTTACCCTGTCGCTCCCTACGATAACGTATGGCGTCTTAAGCTATTGTGGCGCCCTGTGATGCAGAGTTGAGATTAAATAAGATCGGCCATTATATTGTACGCCAGGATCAAAGACACAATGTCCTCTTCCTTCCCAAAGGACACCAGTCTACCTTGGGTACTTATATCAAAACAATGCTTTGAACCACCAATAAGCAAAAATGCTGGGGAAACTCTGTAATGTTTCAACTCAAGATTCGGGTCCTGATCTACTCGCCATCATGGTCATGTATAGACAAAGGATCCATAAAACTGCCAGTAACATCATGCAGTATCCCACACACCCTGTTCATGGACTGTTTGTCCTGCTTCAGTCAGGAAGAGGCAACGCAGCATCCAGGCCAGGACTGCCAAACTTAAAAGCAGTTACTTTCCCGAAACCGTCAGGCTGATCAATACCTCTATCCATTAACCCACCCCATCAACTCCTACCTCCACAACCACTACATACTCTGTTGCATGGGTGGCGATGGGAGCGGAACCAAATGCAAGACACAGACACTGAAGTACTAGGAACTGGGCTATGAGTTTATCAAGAAAGCAAGGGAAGTCGGGGAGCAAGGATAGATCAGAGGGCAATCCAGGGGAGAGCAAAGCAGAAGCGGGAAGAAACGAAGCTGGACACAGGCACAGGCCCTGGACTAGACAGGGACACAGGGTCTGGGCTAGGACTTGGACAGAACACAGGACCTGGACGAGGACTCCGAACCAGAGACTAGACAGCGACTCGGAACCTGGGTCTAGGCTGGGACTCGGGACTAGGATCGGATTTAACAGTCGACTGGGACCCGGAACACGACGCCTTGACTTGGACAGGACGGGGAACTCCTGGACTGGACGGGGTACTCCTGGACTGGATGTGGCTCCAGGACAGGACGTGGCTAGGCTAGGCTGTTGGGCTCGGGGCCGGGATCGCTTCTAGGACGCAGGGCCTCCTGGAGAGATATTCTGCCAGGTTCCTGATGGGGTACTGCCGAGGAGACTTGCCGAGGATTCGAATGGGGACGATCCAGCGAAAGAAGCTGAATCCAGGAGCTATTTATATAGCCAGTCCAAAACGAGAATCAGGCGCCTCAATCAAGACACCCAACAGAACAAGGGAAAAAACGGAATAACCAGAGCACAGAATCCACGGACCGGACCGCGAACTGCAATGTGGACTTCTGGGACAGGACCGTGATAGTATTCCCCCCCCCCCCCCATGGGCGCCTCCTGGCGACCAACAGGCTTGCCCGGATTATATATAACAACATGTACTGATTCTCCTTTGTCCATCCTGTCAGTCATTTCCTCAAAGAATTCTTCCAACTGATTAGTCAAGCAAGATTTCTCCTGAAGGATCCATGCAGATTTTGTCCTTTTGCGTCACGTGCCTCCAACTCTTCTGAAGCCTCTTTTTTAGCAATAGACCCCAAAATTTTTCACCACAAAAGTCAAGTTAAGTGGTATGATTTCCTTTTTCTGCCTCTCTCTATTAAAGAGTGCAGTGAAAGTTGCAGTTTTCCTGTCCTGCGGAAGCATTCCACCATCTAGTGATACTTGAATATCATTACTATTGCTTGCACAGTCTCTTCCGCTGCCTCTTTCAAACATCTGGAGTGTAATCCATCTAGTCCACGTAATTTATCTACTTTCAGACTGTTCTGCGCTCCAAGCACTTTTTCCTTAGCAATGCCAAGGGAAATCACTTCTAACCGCTGACACTCTCTGATTTTGCATTCTTCTAGCGTCTTCCATAGTGAAGACAGACGAAAATTAGTTAAGTTCGTCCGTCATTTCTTTGTCCCCCATTACTATATCTTAAACGTCATTTCCAGCAGCACCACATCCTCAATTTACCATTAATATACCTAAAAATACTCTTCGTATTCTCTTTTGTATTGTTGGATAGGTTATCATCATATTTTATCTTTTTTTTCTTTTATGGATTCTTACAATTGTTTTCTGTTGGTTTTTAAAATCTTCCCTGTACCCTCCCACCAATTGTTTTTGCTATATTATATGGCCTCTCTTCAGTCCTCATATTGTCTTTGACTTCCAATGTCAGCCATGGTTACCTCATCCTCTCTTTAGAATATTTCTGCATCTAATGATAAAATAAGTCAAGGTCAGGATGGCTTCTGTGAAGGGAAATCCGCCTGACAAATCTATTACAGTTCTTCGAGGAAGTAACGCGCAGGATAGACAAAGGAAAGGCAGTGGATGCCATTTATTGGATTTTCAGAAGGCCACACATGATGCTGCTTAACCAGATAAAATCCTATGGCGTTACAGGAAAGATAATAGCATGGAAGGAGCGAGTGGTTGGCTGCCGTTGACAGTACTGTTTCTCAGGGGTCAGTATTGGAACCGCTACTTTTCATGTTGTTTGTCAATTATTTAGATAGTGGAATTGATGGTTTTGTGGCAAAGTTTGCAGATGGGCAAAGATAGGTGGAGGTACAGTTAATGCTGATGAAGCAATGCGATTGCTGGAGGAGCTACAAAAATTGGAAGAATTGGGGAAAAGGTAGCAGATGGAATCCAATGACCGCTACACTGGAGGTATTGCTTTTTTTAGCTTTCTTCCTAACTTCCTATATGGTCTCTTCAGTATCTCATTCCTTTTCCTACCCCATGCCATCGTGGACAATGTCTCCCATCCACTACATAATGTACTGGTTGGGCACAGGAGTACATTCAGCCAGAGACTCATTCCACCGAGATGCAGCACAGAGCGTCATAGGAAGTCATTCCTGCCTGTGGCCATCAAACTTTACAACTCCTCCCTTGGAGGGTCAGACACCCTGAGCCAATAGGCTGGTCCTGGACTTATTTCCTGGCATATTATTTATGGTTTTATTACTATTTATTATTTATGGTGCAACTGTAACGAAAACCAATTTCCCCGGGATCAATGAAGTATGACTATGACTATGTCATTGCAACCAATATGTATCACGACTTCCCTCTGCTCACCATATCCCCTTCAGAATGCCATGGACTCGATCCGAGGTATTCCGTGACCTTGGCAGCTGGGGGTGGAGAGGGGGTGGGGAACGGAGTGCCATAAGGGTGTCGCAGTCATGTTCAGAGAATCTGCTTTCTGCTCCGCTAATTATAGAATCCCAGTCACTACGGCACTCTTCCTTCCCTTCTGAGTCGCATGCCAGCGACCCTTTCGCTGCGACTTCTCCCTGTAGGTTGTGCCACCTGCTCCGGAACCGTATCCAAAGCTGTGTACTTGATATTGAGTGGAACGGCCATTTGGATACTCTGCACTGACTACCTGTTGCCTTTCCCTCTGCTGGCAGTCACGTAGAATATATCTCTCTTGCAACTTGGGAGTGACTTCCTTCCTGTAACTCCTGTCCATCACCTCAGTTTCCCACGTGAGCCGAAGGTAATGGGGCTGCAGCTCCAGGTCTTGAGCAAGGCCTATAAGAAGAAACAGTTCGATGTACATCATAAAGGTGTAGTTATCTAAGAGACCGGTGCCCTCCCAGGGCTCCCATATCTTACACAAAGATCCCATAGCGCGTCTTTCGGACTCATTCTTGGCGAACAGAAGTAATATACAGAAGTAATATACAGGAAACTTACTTAGTATCCCCATTTGGGTTTGCCCGAGCCTATTTTCTCTGAAGTCTAGTGAACAAAAAGCCGGAATAATCTTACATTGCCCTGCTTCAACAATATATTCAGTGTTGAGCTGAGCCCAGTTACAAAATAATCCAGCATTCACACATTACCCTCTCCATTCTTTCTCCCCAATATAGAATGTCTAATCTCCAAACATTTAGCACAAGGATGGAGACTCATTTTGGTTTGAGTTGATCAGCTGTCGAAAACATTCCACTAATATTCATATGTACAAGCACATTTTGCAGAGTGCGCTATATATCACATTCTTTTTGTTACTTGCACGTCTGCCAGTTAATTTGGTGTCGTTGTCACATAAATCGTGGCGTGTTTAAAAAATGTGTCGGTTAAATGCGCAAAGGCTTCAGGATTACGTTCGGAGTTTCCATCTATTTCAGGACGTCTGCTCTGGAACTGAGATCTCACGTAGCAATTCACAACGGAACTTTCGGCAAATGTTTGAGCTGTATTTGGTTCACCATGAGTCACACATTCATGCCGAAGGCAGGTGACTGCAGTGTACGCCTTAGACATTCACTGTAGGGTATGTGGTTGTGCCCTAGTAGGATCTATGAAGATAGCAGCAGAAGTAGGTAGAATGGAGAAGAAGGCAAGCGGTACATTTCATCTCAATAGCCAGGGGTATAACTGCAAGGAAGGTTAAGGTTTTTTTTTAAAACCTTGGCCAAACCACAGGTGGAGTAGATCAGTTGTGATCATTTCTCATCTCCTCACAACATGGGACGTGTGATTGCACTGGGGAGGATCAGTAGCTTTTGCCTATGATGAAATGTTTCAGTTGAAGACACATCCTCGGCATTACTTTAATTGGAAGTGAGGAGACTGGAAAGAGATTGGATAGACATGTGCAGAAGATTGAGAGGCATGGAATCTCTTCGGTGCTTGGAGGGCTGCTTCTAGACACGGTGACGGACCATCCCTCGCCAGTTCTCTTCTTGTTACCCCTTGCACTGCCCCCACCCCCGAGTGAATGTCAGTTTGCCGCACTCTGCTTCCTTCTGCTGGTCGGAGCCCGGAGCTGAGATATTTCTATTTAGTCTGGACAAAGTGCGAATTTCCGGTGTATCTCTCTCTATCGAAGGGTTTGTGGTTCATGGAGCCCTCCCGGGACACATGTTTGTTGATGGATCTGGGTAATTGAATATGAATGCCCGAGTCGGTTGGCCGGTGACAGCGCCCAACAGGGGCGTGTCCGGGAATAATTTGACTTTTGTACAGGGAGTGCACAGAACTCGTTTCATTCCAGGTTGAGAGCGATTAACAGCGCGTTGGTGCAAACAGCTGTGACACTGCAGAAAACTCCTCACAGGTAAATTATTCATGCCTTTTGAAAGCACTTTACTGATTAGTCCCAAACTTTGTCCGAGGTTTTAAACTGCCGGGATAACTGACCAACCCTGTGCACCGTCACATTCAGAGGGGTCTTCCCCAAGGGTCTCCTCCTCTACGGAGGGCCGGGAATCCGCGATGGCCCACTTCTGCACGCTCTCTTGTCGTCATAAATGTACCCTTCCCATTTCTGCACACCCCAATTGCTTGGATTCGCTTCGATCCGCGCAATTATTATCAAGATTCACCACTTAGTGCCACCGCTCTGGAATTCTCGTCATTCCCAATTGAGGACATCTTGCTATGGGCCACTATTAGAGTTAGGAGCACACCACTGTGGGCACTGAGGTGACTATTATCAGGACTGGAATTCCTCCCATGCAAGGCCCGAAGGTTAGCGTAACGCTTTACAACTCAAGCGAAAGGGGTTCAATTCTCGCTGCCGAATGTAAGGGGTTTGTATGACTTCTCAGTGGCCACGTCGGTTTCCTTCGGTGCTCCGGTTTCCTTCCTCATTCTAAATACACACACCTAAGGTTACTATGTCATGCGAATGTCATGTTAGCATTGGGACCGTTACAGGCTGTCCCTAGCCTGACGAAGGGTTTCGTCCCGAAACGTCGACTGTACCTCTTCCTATAGATGCTGCCTGGCCTGCTGCGTTCACCAGCAATTTTTATGTGTGTTGCTTGAACTTCCAGCATCTGCGGATTTCCTCGTGTTTACACCCTTGGTTGTGTTAGTCGTAGACACAAACGACGGATTTGACTTTATATTTCAATGTTTCAATATTTCAACGTACGCGTGACAAATAAAGCTAAACGTTAACTTTATCCTTATTTTACCTAGCCTAATGTCAGAGACAGGGGAGAACTTGTTGAGTGTACCATGGTGGTGGTAGAGGCAGACACATTGGGGCTTAGAAGCATTACTTAGGTAGGTACGTGGGTGATAGAAACATGGAAAACCGCATATTGTCAGACAGTGTTGGTAGTTGTCGCAAATAACGCATTTTACCGTACATTCTGATGTTTCAATATGCATTTGGTGACTGATCGAAACTAATCTAAGTAGTTGATACCTGTACTATCGGTGTAGAAGTTTTCGAGTACTCCCAAAGTTACCGTCAATCGCGCAGCTTCAGAAAATGACCCACTGTCTGGGACATCTCCTGTAGGTCTCCCTCCCTGTACAGAAAATCTGAAGGTGAACCTCTCCGTGAGACGTAAGCTCCCTTATTGGTTTTGTTCTTGTTCTCTGTTGTTCCTCCCCCACGCCCCTCCCGCCTTTGAAATAGTTTCACTTTGTGCGGCGCAGCCGTTCTCTGTTCCCATCTGCTGGTCTGGAGCCTGAGCTGAAAAGTATTTCAATTTCGATGAGACAGTGAATACTTGCTTATTGTGGGCACCTGCTATGCTATGAATGGTCTCCCGCAGGCGATTCTCGCTGTACCGGCTCGCTCATTGCAAACCTCTCCCAGTGAAGATTCTTTTGCCTTCTCTATTCTTGCTCCCCGTTACCTCACCCCTTAAATTCACCCCCTAAATTTAGTCTGCTCATCGGTCGTTGCCCATGACGGTTTGGGGTTCCCCGGAGTCCTCCTGGGACGCAGAGTGAGCAGATTCGTCGAGGTGATTGAATTTCAGGGGAGAGAGGAGAGAATTTGAGTTTGATAGCGCCAATAAAACAATGGGGCTTGGGAGAGTTTCTTGGATAATTACTGTCTGATTCAGGGAGTGCCTAGAATTGGTTTCAGTTCTGATTAAGAGCCCTAAGCAACACTTCTGCGTCATTGTGTTAACATCCGTGATGCTGGTAAATTATTGATATTTTCACGATTTTCACGTCACTTAACTGAGTATGCCAATACTTTTCCAGAGGTTGCAAACCGATCGGATATCTGTGACATAACTCGTGGACATTCATATTCAGTTGGTTTCTCTCCTACTAAGACCTCTGTCAATGACACGTTCTCCGTTTTGCAGGAGGTCTATCTCGTTTCAGCGCTTCTCCCCGATGTTCTATATTCCAGTGGCACAGTTGCCCTTGGATTGGCAAATTATAAATTTGCCGCTCAGTGCCTCTTCTCTAGGACACCCGCCTGAGTGCTTTGGGTGTCTGGGACACTTCCGGGATGCATAGTAAAGTGCTTTTTTCCTTCTGATATAACTGAGGGGAGTTGGTTTACGCCATTTTGGTTCTGACAGTTTAACCTACCAAAGAGTGAAAGGACTCGATAAGGTGGATGCGGAGAGGATGTTTCCTCTGGTCGGGATATCCAGAACTAGAGGGCACAGCCTCAAAATTGAGGGGCAACCCCTTAGAACAGAATAAGGAGGATTTATTTTTTAGCCAGAGAGCGGTGAATCTGTGGAATGACCGGCGGTGGAGTCCAAGTTCGTTGGTATATTTAAAGCGGAAGTTTTTTATTTACAATGCAATCTACAGCACATTAAATACCTTTCGGCCCATAATGTTGTGCCGATCATGTAATCTACTCTAGAAACTGCCTAGAATTACCCTACCTCGTTGCCCTCTAGTTTTCTAAGCTCCAGGTACCTATCTAAGAGTCTCTTAAAAGACGCTATTGTATCTGCCTCCAGCACCATCACCGGCTTTGCATTCCACGCAGCCACCACTCTCTGTGTGAAAATCTTACATCTGACATCCCCCTTGTACCTACTTGTAAGCACCATAAAACTATTCTCCCTCGTGTTAGCCATTTCAGCCCTGAGGAAACGCCTTTGGTTATTCACACGAAGAAAAGGAGAAAAGGCGAAGTTCACTCAACCTGTTTTCATAAGGCACGCTCTTCAATCCACGCAACACCCTTGTAAATTACGTCTGTACTCTTTCTATACTATCCACCTGCTTCCTGTAGTGAGGTAACCAGTAAGTTGATAGATTCCTGATTCGTCGGGGCATCAAGGGATATCGCGAGAGGACAGGTGTATGGGGCTGAATGGAATGAGTGATCAGGGATGATGAAATGGCGGAGCAGACTCGATGGAGTGAAATGTCTAATTCTGCTCCTGTGCCTTTTCCAGTCAAGTCAAGTCACTTTTTTTTATTGTCATTTCAACTATAACTGCTAGTAGTAAATATGCATAGTAAATATGAGACAACGTTTTCCAGGACCATGGTGCGACATAAAACAATACAAAAACTACACTGAACCACGTAAGAAAAAACACAAAAACTACACTAGACCACAGACCTATCCAAGACTGCATAAAGTGCACAGAACAGTGCAGGCACTACAATAAATAATAATAAATAATAAACAAGACAGTAGTCACAGTAAAGGGTATAGTAGGTTGGTGTCAGTCCAGGCTCTGGGTACTGAGGAGTCTGATGGCTTGAGGAAAGAAACTGTTGCATAGTCTGGTCTTCTGGACAGGGTTCATCAACCGAGGGCCTGTCGTGAGATAATTACGCCGTGTTTAAACCAAATAGCGGACTGTGTTCAGTTCTGATCGCCTCACGGGTTTCACGTTACCTGACTGGGTTGGCCTCCAGACAGAGAGGCAACCACCTATAACCACTTCTTGTGTACTCTCGTGAAGCCCATGTCGAATTCAATTCAGAACTCGTCCTGAATGCCAAGCAATTTAACCTTCTGGAACAACCTTGTTAAAGCCCTCGCTAAAGTGCATTTAGACGACATCGACTGCCTTTGTTTCATCATCTGGTTACTTTAACATAAGAAGGACGTAGACAAACGCAAATTTTTTTTATCGATGTACAGTGAAGACCATTCTAATCGGTTGCATGATTTGGAGGTGGCACTACACAGGATCTGAAAAAGTTACAGGAACTTGTAACGTCAGCCAGCTCTATTATGGGCATCAGACTCCCCTGCATCGAGGAGATCTTCAGAAGGAGATGCTTCATAAACGGGACATCTATCATTAAGGGCCCCCATCACCCAGAGCATGCCCTCTTCTCATTGCTGCCATCAAGGAAGAAGTACAGGAGCCGGCAGGCACATATTCAGCGTTTCAAGAACAGCTTCTTCCCCTTCACCATTAGGTTTCTGAATGGATAATGAATCTTTGAGTTCTTCTTGAGTATTTTCCCTCTCTTTCTGCAATTTAGTTTTTCAGATAAACAACTGATTGTAATTTATACTTTTATACCTATGTATTGCAATGTACTACTGCCGCTAAACAACTAATTTAAAATATATGTCACTGATAATATACCTGATTCTGATTTTGATTAGGTTTGTGCCTTGGATAGGGTGTGCAGATTTATCGGGATTATCTCTGGATTATCGATCGTGTCCTATGAGGAAAGGCTGACTTTTCTCTTTAGGACAGAGAAGGATGAGAAGAATCTTGATAGAACTGTATAAGATGCTAAATGGCATAGATGGAGATGACAGCCTGAGACGGAAATGGGACGAGAACCTTCATCGGTACTGCAAAGGAATGGGACAGAAGAGAATAAAAAGGCTTGGAGGCGGGGGGGCGGGGCTGGCGAGAGGTAACAGCTGGTCGGTGTTATATGAGTCTTGTTGTAGTAAAAGTGGAAGAGGAGAGCACAGTAGAGCAAGCAATGATGTGATGGAGGTGGTGAACCAGCGGGCCGTGATAGGCTGGCAGTGAAGACGGGGCTAGGAATGAGAAGGGCTGAGAGAGGGGAAACAAAGAAGGTGGTAACAGGGCGGGTGGTTGCTGTAAGTTAGAGAAGTCCGTGTTCGAAGGTCGGAAACTACCGACATGGAGTATGTGTGTTGCTCTTCCAAACGGGAACACTATTCATAATTCCTCGAAAGAAGTGTCACAGGAAGGTAAGGTCGTAGACAGATCTTGTCGCGCATTGCTCTTTCATAGAATTAAAGCTCTGAGTTCAGGAAGCTGTATGCGACGTAGGCGAGGCCTAATTTATAGTACTGTGTGCAGTTCTGGTCACATAACGTACGGGAAAGATATCAATAAAATATCACTAAGATTGAAAGGGCGCAGAGAAAATTTACAAGGATAATCTTAGAACAGTATATGAAATTATGAGGTTTCATTGCTTGAGCCTTGACCCCTCCGGCTGGCTGAGACTCGAAATGAATGTCTCAGGTTAAGCATAAAGGGTGAAATGTCGAAGGGGATCATTAGGCGGAAATTCTTCGCTCATTGTCGAACGAGCTGCAAGCGGAAGTGATTGGGGGGTTTAATTGTAGCATTTAAAGAAGTTTGTGCAGGAACATGGATGGGAAGAGTTTGCAGGGATATAATCCCTTCTCTCGGTAGGTGGGACTAGGCAGAAGATCAGGTCGGCATGGACCGGATGAGCCCAAGGGCAGGTTTCTGTGTTGCTGTACTCGACTTTTGTATGACTCTAAGCCTCTCGACCCGAAACAGTTGTCACAGGGGTCAGTGCGTGTCTTTTTTTCTCTTCGTTATTTACAGTTAGTCGTCTCTTTTATAGGTTATTGTCATCTAATGTCGCGGCTGCGCCTGCTGTAACCCATTCGACGTGTTATGCGTTCGGAGACTCTCTCCCGCACACCACCGTTGTAATACTTGCCATGGTCGAGTAACTGTCACCTTCGTGTCAGCTTGAACCATTCTCTCAGGTCTCCTCTGTTCCTCTGATCTCCTCTATCAGCAAGGCGTTTTGCCAAAAGAACAGCGACTCACTGGATCTTTTTTTTCCCTTCTGCACCATTCTCTGTGAACTCCGCAGACTATTGTTTGCGAAACCCCCGGGAGATCTGCGGTTTCAGAGGTAGTCAAACCACCCTGCCTGGCTCGAACAATCATTCCACGATTAAAGTCATTTAGATCGTATTTATACCTTTATGTTTGGTCTGGACGGTAGGACACTGGTGAGTGTGGTGGAAAAAGGAATCTGGAAGTGCACGTTCACAATTCGTTGAAAGCGGTGCAAACACCTTTGCAAATCTGCAGATGCTGGAAATTCAAGCAACACACACAATATTCTCGAAGAGGTCGGCAGGCCTGGCAGCATCTACGGAAAAGAGTCCCTTCTGCAGGACCGGAAATAAAGACTCGTACAGGACTCGGAGCAAGAAGGGAGAAGGGGAGGAAGAAGTACAAAGTGATAAGAGAAACTGGGAGGTGGGGGGTGGGTTAAAGTAAAGAGTTCGGAAGTTAATTGGTGAAAGAGATAAAGAGCTGGAGAAAGGGGAATCTGATAGGACAGGGTAGAAAGCAATGGAAGAAGGGAAGGCGTTGGAGCACAGAGGGAGGTGATGGGCAGGGTAGGAGATAAGGTGAGGGAAATGGAAATGGAATAATGGTGAATGGGGGAGCAACGTTTACGCCGTCAGGTTGGATGCTACCCAAACGGAATATAAGGTGTTGTTCCTTCAGCCTGAATGTAGTCCCATCGTGGCTGCAGAGGAGGCCATGGACTAACATATTGGAATGGGAAGTACAACTGAAATCGCTGGTCACCGGCCGATCCCGCTTTTTCTGGCGTGAGAGCTCGGCAAAGCGATTTCTCAATTTGCGACGGCTCTCACCAATGTACATTCAGGAAGCCACGCCAGGGGCACCAGATAGAATAGACGGCCCCAACAGATTCACAAGTGAAGTGCCGGCTCACCTGGAAGGACTGATTGGGTCACTGAATGGTAGTGAGGGAGAAGGTGTCGGGGCAGGTGTGGCACTTGGGCCGCTTGCAAGGATAACCACCTGGGGGGAGATCAATGGGGACGGACTAATGGAAAAGAGAGTTGTATAGTGAGCGATCTGTACGGAAAGCTGAAAGTGTGGCGGGTGGGGGTAGGGTGGGCAGGGAGAAAAACATTATCTTGGTGCTGGTATCCGGCAGGAGATGGCGGTAGTTACGGAGAATTATGTGCTAGACGAGAAGGCTAGTGGGGTGGTAGGTGACGTCACAGGTAGATAAAATCCTAAAGGAAGCTTCTGGCTCATTGGCCTTCATAAATCAATGTACTGAGTACGAGACCTGGCGTATTATACTGCAGTTATGTAGATGTTGGTGAGGTCTAATTTGGGGAACTGTATGCAGGTTTGGTCACCTACCCAAAGGAAAGATATAAATAAAGTTGAAAGCGTACAGAGAAAAATTACAAATGTGTTGCGGGACTGAAGGTCGTGAGTTATGAGGAAAGAATAAATAGGTTAGGACTTCATTCGTTAGAACGTAGAAGTTTGAGGAGAGATTTCATAGAGACATACAAAACTATGAGGGTCTAGATAGAGGAAATGCGGACAAGCTTTTTTCACTGGGGATGGATGGGACTACACCCGGAGGGCATGGGTTAAAGTGTGAAAGTTGAGAAACTTAAGTGGAAAACGAGGGGAATCTTGATCACTCAGAGGATTGTGAGAGAGTGGAGTGAGTTGACAGCAGAAGAGGTGCACGCCAGCTCGATTTCAACCTTCAAGCAAAGTTTGGATAGGTACGTGGAGAGTAAGAATATTGAGGACTATGACCCCTGTGCAGGTCGATGGGTGCAGGTAGCCTAAATGATATTGTCACGGACTAGATGGGTCGATGGACCTATTTCTGCGCTTGCTTTTCTTTGATTCTATGGCTCGTATTCGGATCATCTGGACAGTAAAGTCACATGTGACAGACTACTGTTAATTCACTGTAGCTCTGCATCTAATGCTGAAATTCTAACCAAACACTGATCACCAATCTGTGAGGTCTGCAACTGGATCCTTTGCTTCCTGACGGAAAGACAACAGCCTTTCATGAAGGGCAGCAGCGTACTGGCCACGATTCTAACCGCAAGGTTGTATCCTCGTCCTCTTACTTTACTCCCCGTACATGCAGGACTGAGTGATTATGTTTTGCTTTACTTCTTTCTACAGGTATGCAGATCATTATAATGTGGTGAGGATCCGTCAAATAATGATGAGTGGGAATACAGGAAGGAGATAGAGAGCTTAGTTACATGGTGTCATGAAAACAACATTTCTGTTAATGTCAGTAAAACAAGTTTTACCAGTCTGTGAACCCAACCAGACAGATTTTTGGAGCTAAGGACACCAAATCCATTTATACATCAGCCTGCCATTCTTCAGGATATACCACACAAGGATGTGCAGATTATAATTCGTGACTGTATCGCGAGCATCATACCGGTAACTCTTTGTGCTGTGTGTGGCTATATTTACTGTGTTGTATGTTCTGTTTCTTTTAGCTGTGTACATATGACAATAAACTTGAAGACGGACTGGAACTCAAGAATCCTGCCAGTGGCTGTAAATTGTCCCTTTGCGTTTAATGACCTAAAATTCACAAATCACATTAGGTTGGATTAAATTCCATCGCCATATCCCCAACCAAATCAGAAAATCATCAATATAAGGATGAAGGTTAAAGATTAGCGCTATTGTCACATGTACCTCGAAGCAATGAAACATACAGTGAAGTTCGTCGCTTGGTATTGACCAGCAATGCAGTCCAAGGATGCGCTAGGGCTAGCCTGCAATCTTCACTGCGATTCCGTGCCAACATCAAAATCAGAATCAGGTTTGATAACATCGACACATGTCAACTTGCCGACTCTGCGGAAGCAGTACAATTCAATACTTGATAATATAGGAAAAAAGAAAATGTATTACAGTAGGTATATATATATATAGGCATATCAAATAGTTAAATTAAATTAGTACAAAAATAAAAATATGCTGGGGTCGTGTTCATAGGTTCAATGTCTATTCAGAAATCGGATAGCAAAGGGCAAGAAGCTGAGTGTGTGTCTTTCGGCTCCTGTACCTCCTTCCTGACGGTAACAGTGAGAAAAGGGCATGTCTTGGTGGTCGGGTCCTTAATGATAGACGTCGATTTTCTGAGGCACTGCTCCCTGAAGACGTCTGGGATAAGATGTAGGCTAGCACCCATGATGGACCTGGCTACTGTTACCATTTTCTGCAGCTTATTTCCGTCCTGTGCAGTAGCCCCCACCCCATACGAGACGGTGATGCAGCCAATCAGACTGATTTCCACGGTACATCTGTGTAGAAATTTTCTAGTGTTTAAGGTCATATTTCGAAGCTCCTCAAACCTCTAATGCAATATGGCTGCTGTCTTGTCTTCCTTATAGTTGCATCAATATGCTGGACCAGTTTAGCAACTCAGAGATATTAACACCCAAGAACTTGAAGTTTCCCACTCTCTCCACTTCTGCCCCCTGTATGAGGATTGGTTTCTTTTCCCCTGTCTTACCCTTTCTGGAGAACATAATCTTTGGACTCTGTAGCGTTGAGTGTAAAGTTGTTGCCGTTACACCACTTAACCTAGCTGGTATATCTCGCTCCTGTGCGCCCTATCGTCCCTATCTGAGACTCTGCCGACAATGGTAGCATCATCGGCAAATCTGCAGATGGTATTTGAGCAGTATTGAACCACATAATCATGGTTGTAGAGAGAGTAGGGCAGTGGGGCAAGCACACAGCCCTGAGGTGAGACAGAATTGATTGTCAGGAAGGTAGAAATGTTCTTACCAATCCATAAGATAGGATAATATATAGGAGCAGAAGAAGGCCATTTGGCCTATCCAGACCGCTCTGCCATTCAATCATGAGCTGATTCAATTCTTCCGGTCATCTCCACTCCCCTGCCTTCTCCCCATACCCTTTGGTGCCCTGGCTAATCAAGAACCTACGTATCTCTGCCTTAAAATGCAGCCAATAACTTGGCCTCCACAGCCACTCATGGCAAAAAAAAAAAAAAATCCATAGATTTACCAGCCTCTGACTAGAGTAATTTCTCCACATCTCTGTTCTAAATAGACGTCCTTCAATCCTGAATTCGCGCCCTCTTGTGGTGGACTCCCGTACAAAGGGAAATAACTTCGTCATATCTAATCTATTCAGACCTTTTAACATTCGGAATGTTCCTGTGAGATCCACCCCCCGCCCCATCCATTCTCCTGAGCTCCTGGGAATACAACCCAAGAGCAGCCAAACGTTCCTCATACGGTAACCCTTTCATTCCTAGAATCATTCCAGTGAATCTTCTCTGAACCCTCTCCAATGTCAGTATATCCTTTCTAAAATAAGGAGCCCAAAACTACACACAATACTAGTGTTATCACACGATTGCCTTATAGAGCCTCAACATCACAACCCTGCCCTCATATTCTATATCTCCAGAAATGAATGCCAACATTGCATTCGCCTTCTTCACAACCGACTCAAACTGCAGGTTAACCTTTAGGGTATCTTGCACAAGGACTCACAAGTCCTTTTGCATCTCTGCATTTTGAATTCTCTCCCCATTTAAGTAATAGTGTGCCCGTTTACTGCTTCCACCAAAGTGCATGACCATACAATTTCCAACATTGTATTTCATTTGCCATTACTTTGCCCATTCCCGTAAACTATCTCGGTCTGTCTGCAAGCTTTATTTTTTCTCAACACTACCTGCGCTTCCACTGTGAAGACTGATGCAAAATACGCATTCAGTTCCTCTGCCATCTCTGCATCTCTCATTACAATATCTCCAGCATCATTCTGTATTGGTCCTATATCTACCCTCGACTCTCTTTTACCCTTTATATACTTAAAAAAGCAGTTAATATCATTTTTGATATTAGTCGCCAGCTTCCTCTCATAATTCATCTTTTCCTTCCGAAAGACCTTCTTAGTTTGCTTCTGCAAGTTTTTAAAAAGCTTCGCAATCCTCCATCTTCCCACTGTCACAATCGGCGCGCTGGTAGCGGACCCAAATGCAAGACACAGACACTGAAGTACAAGGAACAGGACTTGACTAGAGTAGGGACGTGACAGGATACAGACAAGGAGCAGAGAAAGGAACGCAGACTTGGGCTAAGACAAGGACACAACAGGGAACCCGGACAAGGAACTATGAACTAGGAGCCTGGGTTTGGACTCCGAGCCAGAGACTGGACAAGGACCCAGGACCTGGGTCTTGCCTCGGGCTCGGGCCCCAGAACTAGGCAAGGGCATGACATGACTACAGGACAGGACGTGGCTGGGGTCTTGGTCTTGAGGCTTGCGGGCTGGGGGCTTGGTCTTGAGGCTTGCAGACTGGGGACTTCAGGCTGTGGAGGCTAATAACTCGGAGGCTGGAGCTCGGAGACAGACTGGGAACTGTACATCAACATGGAGCCGGGACTTATCCTTCGAAAAGCCGGGACTCATCTTTAACACGACACCAACATGAGACAGGACAGTACATAAACATACAGCTGGGACTTATACTTAGACAAGCCGGGACTCAACTTCTTCTCCACACCAAGGTGGGACAGGACCATCCATCGGGTAACGGCAGAATGACCTGACTTACCCCACGGAGGCGAGGACAAGACAAGACAGATTCCCCCCCCCCCCGCAGGGCAACAGCAGAACGGCTTGACTTACCCCACGGAAGCGAGGACAAGAAGAGACAAACACCAACGAACGACAGACAGTTTCCTCTCTGCATCGGGGTTGCTCCAAATAGCAGTTACAGCCAGCAGCCTCGGCTGGCTACGGAAACAGTCAGATCCCTACCTAGCTCGGAGTGGCTGACAGCCACTCAGCTGGTCCAGGAAACGGCCGAATCCATACCGCAAAGACTGCTCCGACTACTGACAGCAAGGCTTCATGAAGCAATGGTTCCCCAACGCGGCCCAAAGATGGCAAGTGGCCGCTCAAGCCTTCCACCAGCAGGTTGCTCCCAGAGGATCTTGACTAGACAAACCAGCAGCTCACACTCAACCCCAAGACTACTTATGCCAAGCCCCAAGATGGGAATCAGGTGCCTATGATTAACTCAACCAAAACAAGGGACCGCTGGAAGACCTGGAGTCCTGAGTCCACGGACCACACCGTGAACTGGAATGCGGAATTCATGGACCGGACCATGACACCCACTAGCTCTGGCTTCCTTGTATGCCCTCTCTTGCTTTTACTTTGGCTCTGACTTCACGTATCAGCCATGGTAGTCACCTTCTTCCATTCGAAAATTTCTTTTTATTTGCAAGATATCTGTCTTGCACTTATCGCATCTTTCGCAAAATCTCCAGCCATTCCCGCTCTGCTGTCCTTCCTGCTAGTGTCTCTTTCCAGTCAACCTTGGCCAGTTCCCCTCTTGTCATTGTAATTTTCTTTATTTCACTGAAATACCGACCCCTTGGAATTTAATTTCTCCCTCTCAAATTTCAAAGTGAACTCGATCATATTGTGATCACTGTTCCCTAAGGGTTCCTTAACCTGAAGCTCACTTATCACCTCCGGATCATTGCACAACACCCAATCCAGCACAACCGATCCCCTAGTGAGCTCAACAACAAGCTGTTCTAAAAAGCCATCCCTTAGACATTCTACAAATTCTCTCTCTTGAGGTCCAGTATTGGCCTGGTTTTCCAAATCCAATTTCATGTTAAAATCCCTACGATTATCGTGATATTGTCCTTCTGATACACCTTTTCTATCTCCTGCTGTAATTTGTAACCCACATCCCGGCTACTGTTTGGAGGCCTGAATGCAACTGTAATTAGGGTCCTGCTACCCTTGCAATTTGTTAATTCAACCGATAGAGACTCTGCACCTTCCAACCCCATGTCATCCCTTTCTAACGACTTAAATATATTTCTTATACACAGAGCCACACCAACCCCTCTGCCTACAAACCTATCTTTCCGATACACTGTATAGCCTTGGACGTTCATCTCCCAATGGCAGCCATTCTTTAGCCAAGTTTCAGAGATGGCCACAACGTCATTCTTGCCAATCTGTAGCTGAATTTCAAGATCGTCCATTTTATTTCTCCTGCTGCGTGCGTTCAAATGTAACACTTTCAGTCCAGTATTTGTTGCTCTCTGTTTGAACTGCCCCACAATTCTACTGCCCTGTAACTCATCCTACTGGCTGTGGTTATGCCTCATCTCCTGCCTGTCCTTTCTATCACTTCTGTTGCACGCTATCTTTGATTTATTTCTGTTTTCCCCTTCCTCGGCCCTATCACTCCGGTTCCCATCCCCCTGCCAAATTAGTTTAAGCCATCCCTAACAGCTTTATTAAATGTGCCCGCTAGGATATTGGACCCCTTCGGGTTCAAGTGTAACCTGTCCTTTTTGTACCGGTCGTAGCTCTCCCAGAACTCAGTTATCTAGGAACCCGAAGCCCTGCCCCCTACCCCTACACCAGTCTCGCAGCCGCGCGTTAATATGCCTGATCATGTTTTTCGTGCTCGCGTTAGCATGTGGCACAGGCAGCAATCCTGAGGTGTCCACCCTGGAGGTCCTGCGTTTCATCTTCTTACCGAACTCCCTGAATTCTCTCCTCAGGATCTCTTCCCTTTTTCTACACGTGTCAATGGTACCAACGTGTACCAAGACTTTTGACAGTTCACCCTCTCCCTTCAGAATACTCTGCACCTGATCCGAAATATCCCGCACCCTGGCACCTGGGTGATAACACATCATGCGGGCATCTCTGTCAGGATGACATAACCTCCTGTTTGTTCCCCTCACTGTGGAATCCCCTATGACTACCGCATTCCTCATTTTCTTCTCTCCCTTCTGCACCACGCAACCAGGCTCAGTGCCAGAGACCCGATCGCCGTGGTCGTCCACTGTCAGGTCACCCGCCCCCCCCCCCCCAATAGCATCCTTAATGAGATAATGATTACTGAGGGGGATGTCCACGGGGGTGCTCTTTACTATCTGAGCTCTTCCCATTCCTTCCCTGACAGTCACCCACCTACCTAGCTCCTGCAGATTCGGGGAGGCTAACTCCCTGTAGCTTCTATCTGTCTCCCGCTCACTTTCCCTAATAAACTGTAGGTCATCAAGCCGCATCTCCAGATCCCTAAGACGGTCTCTTCGGAGCTTCATCTCGACGCACCTGGCACAGATGTAGCCATTTGAGAGACTGGAGGATTCCCAAAATTCCCACATCTGACACCCAGAGCAAAGTACTAACCCTACAAACATGCTCTCTAGTCCTCCAAAAAAAAAAGTTATCCACTTACCCACTTATCTCGCCGAAGCCCGATTTGAGCCGAAGCCCTTCAACTGTGCCGCTGACCACTCCGTCGATGATCGCTCCGCTAGGCAGTGTCTCGTGTTTGGTGCTCCGGTTATAGATAAGTTCCCTCGAAGCTTTCTCCTTTTAAACTTCGCCCCCGGACCTGCGCGCCGCCTCCTCTCTCGAAGCCCTCCAACTCAGGATTGGTGCGCCGGTTATACTCCGTATAGATCATTGTCTTCAGGTTAGGAAGTCGAGGATCCAGTTGCAGAGGGAGGTAGAGTAGCCCAGGTTCAGTAGATTTTCGATCAGTTCTGCAGGAGTGACAGAGTTAAAAGAAACAGCATCCTGACAGCGGTGTTTATTTATATTGCTCGTGATCCAAGGCCACGCGTCTGCCCTAGATCTATTGTGACGAAGTGTAAACTGCAATGGGTCTAGGTCCTTAATGAGGCAGGAGTTGATTCTAGCCCTGACCAACCTCGCAAAGCACTTCTTCACCGCAGATGTGAGCGCTACTGGACGATAGTCGTAAAGACGGCACACGCTGCTTCGGGCTCGTTTTCCCGCGCTCCATCTTCGCTCCGCCACGGCCAGGGATAGGATTCCTCTTGTCTTCATTTACCACACTACTACACTCTGCATCCAGCACATAATTCTCTGTAATTTATGCCATCGTCAACGGGATCCCACCACCAAGCATCTTGCCCTGACACCACGCCGTCCCACTTTCCGTTTTCTGCAGCGATTGTTCCCTACGCGATTCCCTTGTCCACTCGTCTGCCAGAAAAAGCGGGATCTCCCAGTGCCCAGCCATTTCAATTCTACTTCCCATTCCCACTCCGACATGTCATTCCCTGGTCCCTTCTACTACCGCGACGAAGTCACACTCAGTTTGGGGGAGCAACACTGTATCCTCCAACATGACGGCATGAACATCGATTTCTCGAACTACCGGTGATTTTCCTCACCCACTTCATCATTCCACATTCCTTGTTCTCTCTGACCTCATCTCTTTACTCGGCCATCGCGTCTTTCTGGAGCTTCTCCTTCCCTTTCTTCCATGGTCTTCCATCCTTTCCTATCAGATTCCCCGTTCTCCAGCCCTTTAACTCCTTCAACAATCAACTTCCCAGCTTTTCACTTCACCCTTCATCCAGTTTCACCTACAACGTACGACCCTGTACTCCTTCCTCCCCTCCCCCACCTTCCTACTCTTAATTCTTCTCTTTCTTTCCAGTCATGACTAAGGCTCCTTGCCTAAAACATAGACGGTTTACTCTCTTCCATAAATGCAGACCGGCCTGCTGAGTTTATCCAGCATTTTTGACTGTCACACTGCTCTTCTTAGGCACTGGTGTAGTTGTTGCCCTTTTGAAGCAGGCGGGAACTTCCGATTGTAGTAGTGAGAGATTGAAAATGTCTGGAAATCTCCTTCCAGTTCGTTGGCATAAGTTTTCAGAGACTTAACAGATCGGGGCCTGGCGCCCTGCCACAGTTCACCCTCCTGAAACAGACTGACGTCATCCTCCGAGACAGAGATCGCAGGGTCAGCGGGTGTTGTAGGAACCCTCATAGGTGTAGTTTTATTCTCCCTTTCAAACCGAGCATAAAGGCGAGATCGCCTGGAAGTATCACTGACATTCATGATGTTGGGTTTCCATAAGATCATAAAACATAGGAGCAGAATAAGGCCATTTAGCCCATCGATTCTGCAGCGCCATTCCATCAAGGCTGATTTCGGATCCTACTCAAAATCTACATAACTGTCTTCTCGCCATATCCTTTGATGCCCCGACCAATCGGGAACTCTCAATTATCGCTTTAAATATACCAACGGTCTTCTCCTTCATTGCAGTCCATGGCAGAATATTCCACAAATTCACTACTCTCTGGTTAAATAAAATCCTGTTCTAAAGGGTCGCCCCTCAATCTTGAGGTTGTATCCTCTAGTTCTGGATACCACCAACGTAGGAAACATCATCTCCACATTCGACTTATCTAGTCCTTTCAATGTTCGGTAGGTTTCACTGAGAAACCCCCACTCCACATTCTTCTAAGTTCCAGTGAGTACAGACACAAAGCTGCCAAATGCTTCCTCATATGGTAACCCTCTTCCCCGCCGCCCAATTCCTGGAGTCATCTACGCGAAACTCCCCTGGACTCTCTCCAATAACAACCCATACTTTCTGATAAATAGGCCCCACACCTATCGACAAGTTCGACCTACCCACTGTCTTATCTCCTTGTTTTTATATTCTATTCCCCTTGCAATGAATGCCAACATTGCATTTGCCTTCTCTACCACAGGCATAACCTGCAAATTAACCTTTTTGGAATCCAACACGAGGACTCCTAAGACCCTTTGTACCTCTGATGCTTGATCCTTCTCCCTATTTAGATAATGGTCTGCACTGTTGTTCCTTTTACCGAAATGCATTATCAGACACTATTCGACGTGCCACTTTTTCGGCCAGACTTCCAATTTGTCTAATTCCTTCTGCAAGCACATTGCTTCCTCAGCACTACGTACCTCTCCGCCTATCTTTGTGTGATCTGCAGGTGTTGCCACAAAGACATCAATTCCACTATCGAAATCATTTACAAACAACGTGAAAAGTAGCTGTCCCAATACTGACCCTTGAGGAACACCATTAGTCACTGGCAGCCAACTAGAAATTGACCCCTTTATTCCTATTGGCTGCCTCTTGCCTGTCAGCCATTCCACTATCCACGTCAGTATCGCTCCTCTAATGCCGTAAGATTTTATCTTAAGCAGCCTCGTGTGTGTACCTTTCCGAATGCCTTCTGAGCAGCCAAATAAATGAAATCCACTACCTCTGCTTTATCCACTCTGCTTGTTACTTTCTCAAAGAACTCGTAACAGATTTGTCAGGCAAGATTTCATTTAATGGAAACCATACGGACTTTGAGTTATTTTATCATTAGTTTCCAAGAACTCCAAAACCTCATCCTTAATAATGGAATCCAACACTTTCCCAACCACTGAGGTTAAGATAAGTGGCCTATACTTTCCTTTCTTTTGCTTTCCTCTCTTCTTAAAATGTGAAGCGGCATTTGCAAATTTCCAGTCCTCCGGAACTACGCCAGGATCAAGTGGTTCTTGAAAGATCATAACCAATGCATCTCCTGTCTCGTCAGAAACCTCTTTCGGAACTCTGGGATGAAGTCCATCTGGTGCAAATGACTTATCCATCTTAAGAATTTTCCGTTTGCTAAGAGATTTCTCGTTTGTAATAGCAATGCCACCCTGACACCCATGAACCTCTGGGACACTGCTAGTGTTATCCACAGTGAAGGTTGATGCAAAGTACTTATTACGTCCATCCGCCACTTCTTTGCCCGCCATTACTACCTCACCAGCCTCATTTTTCAGGGATCCAATGTCGGCTCTCGCTTCCCTTTTACTCATTATATAACTGATAAAGACTTCTAGTATTCTGCTTAATATTATTAGCTAGTTTGCCCGCATATTTCATCTTTTAACTTCTTATGGCCTTTTTTAGTTGTCTTTTGTTGGATTTGATAAACTTCCCAATCATCCAACTTCCCACCTACTTTTGCTACATCATATGCCCTTTCCTTGGCTTTTATGTTGTCATTAACTTCCCTTGTCAGCGACGGTTGCCTACACCTGTCATTTGAGAACTTTCTCTTCTTTGGGGCATAACTATTCTGCCCCTTATGAACTATTCCCAGAAACTTCAGACATCTCTGCACTTCTGTCAATCCCGCCAGTATTCCGTTCCAATCCACCAGGAAAAGTTCCTCTCTCATGCCTCTGTAATCACCTTTTTTTTCCCAATGTGATACTGATAGATCTGACTAGTGCTTTCCCTCTCAAATTGTAGTATAAATTCAATCATATTATGATTCATTGCCTCCTAAGTGCTCCGGACGAAGTATATCTTTTGATTTTAAGCTCCTAAATATGACCATCTTTCAGCCACGACTCAGTGATGTCTACAACATCATACCGACTAATCTCTAATTGTGCCATGAGTTCATACACCTTATTCCGAATACTACATACATTTAAATAGAACTTCTTCATTCCAACATTCTTCGACCTTTTGAATTTTGCCTGTATGGTATAATTTAACTCCTTGCACTCTCTGCATTTGTACTGAATCATTGGCTTATCTTTCCCTACGCCCATCATCTACTTGTAAAGCTGTTGGCTCATCTTCCGCTTATCATACAGATTCTCGTTCCTCTGTCATCTTAATTTAAACCACTCCCGGAAGCCTTGGCAAACCTACCCACAAGGATATTGGATCCGACCCCCACCCCCCTCCATTCAAGTGCGACTCGTCCCTTTTGTACAGGTCACCTCTGCCCCAGAAAATGTCTGCTCCAGAAATCTGAATCCCTCTTGATTGATCGGATGTGTTTCCTAGCTCTTGGACTAGTCCACCTCAAGCTGTACCTTGTTTTCTTGTACCGTTCTGGGTCACCAGATTAAGCGCCACAGATCTACCCCTTAGCAGACCACACAATTCCTGGTTTATCCACGGCTTTTGATTTCATTATCTACGGCATGTTAACAGTCGCACACACTCATCCACACAGGTTGTAATGAAGACGGGAACAGCTGTGGCGTATTCATTCAGACTCTAAGATGAATCCCCGAAAGTAGTCCAGTCCACCTATTCAAGGCAGTCCTGTAGGCGCTCCTGCGCCTGCCTTGTCCACATCTTCTCGGTCCTCGCTACTGGTGCTGCAGTCTTCAGTCTCTACCTGTACTCAGGGAGTAGAAGCACAGCCAGGTGATCAGTCTGATCCTGTTGACATAGCAGGGTCTTTCTAACCTTAACGTGTATGATTGTGAATCTTGGAAGAGACTGGAGTACCCAGAGGAAACCTTCAGACTTCATGAAAACACCGACAGGGATCGAATCCCAATCCCAATTTTCCGCTTCGTGACCATGCTTCCCATCCCGGTGTATTATTTGGCAAGTTTCTACACTATCCACAAAACCACCACTATTTATATTGTCTGTGAAAATAGTCACCCAACCATTGATATTTTTCCATGCACATCTTATCATAGCCATGTTATAACAGCTTGACCCGACCTTCACATAGGACTCTCGGAGGGTGTTTTTCTATCGCCTTGTACAGCTGCAATATGACCGCATGCCGACTGTCTCAGTCACTGCCCTGTCTACCTGTGGTGCCATTTTCAGGGAATTCCCAATCACCGTGATTACCCTGCACTACTTTATATTACTAAAATGAATCCCTTCGCACACGATCTGAATAAATTCTAGTTGCCATTCCTTGGCTAATCTTCCCAGGTGATCTACATTCTGCCGTAATCGTAGACAACTTCATTTACTGTACACTGTACCGCCAATATTTCTGTCATCGACAACGTTAGCGAACATACTAACAACATTCTCGTGCAAATCGTTAATATTAATGACAAGAAGCAGGGAACCTGTGAAACACCACAAACTGCAAAACTCCAATGAGAAGACGAGTCTCCAGTACCAACTTCTGTCTTCTCCCGCCATGTCAATTTTCAATCTACTTTGCTCACACACCCTTCTATATCCATTCTGATAGCCCGATTACCACCAACCCCGAAATAATAAACACGCCTTCTTCTTTCAGTGAGCAATGGTTGGCGTTCACTACAACTTGGAGCTGGCGGCTGCAGATCTCCGTGAAGGTGAGAGGAGTCTCCAGTCAGTAGGCAAGAGCAAATCAAAGCAGTTCACCAACGTACTCCTTCGGATTGCGGTCATGGGCGAATCTGCGACGGGCAAATCAACGCTCCTCAACGCGCTGCTCGATTTGAATGAAAATGATGAAGGGACCTCCCCAATCGGCTGTACAGAAAATGCTACTGGAATAACATCTTACCGCCATCCCACCCTCCCTAATGTCCAGTACTGTGACTTCCCCGGGCTGAACACGCCCTGGTTCCCATTGCGAAAGTTAATGAAGGAGACGAAGTTTTCCCAGTATGACCTGTTCATCATTGTGACCGACGGTCGGTTCGCGGACAGTGACCAGTTACTAGCCAAAGCGCTGAAAAAGGCGGGTAAACACTTCTATCTGGTGCGGTCCAAGATCGCGACACTGTCAGGTCGGAGAGCTGGAAGAAGGAATTACAAACAGGAGAAGATGCTCCAGAGAGTGAGGAAAGAGTACACCTCCTCACTAGAGGCTTCAGAAGTACAGAATCCCCGAGTTTTCCTCTGTTCCGCATATAATCCGGACTGGTACGATTTTCCTGCTTTAAGGGAAACAGTGGTGTCCAATCTATCAGAAGCACAGAAGAGTTTGTTCCTGGCGGCGCTCCCCTACACATCCGATGTGGCTTTACAGAGAAAACGTAATGTTCTACAGCGTTACGTGCTAATTCTGTCCGTCGCTTCGGGGGTTGTCGGTGCAGTTAACGTGCTGTTATGTCCACTTCCCTGTGACCTGGTTATCATTGCCTCGGGTATCCGATTCTTGCGGAGGTGTATGGGTCTGGACGATCGGTCCCTCGGCAAACTGGCCTGGAGAGTGGGGACAAGTGTGCCGGAGCTGTGGAACGACACAGAGCGCAAATTTCTGTTCGGGGATTTCACCAGAAACGATCTAATGCTGATAACGCCGATGGCGCTGGTAGCTGCCGGGGCCAAATGGCATGTTGTGGGTAAATTGCACTTGGGGGGCAACTGGCCCTTTGGGCCTATTCTCGGTACTGTTGTGGATGGCATATTGTCCTTTGGCGTGGCGCTCCTGACGCTGAAAAAGTCGCTGGATGTAATGGTGGAGTCAGCTGAAACAATCATGCAAAAAGCCGAGGCAGCCGCTGCTCCAGCTCCGAGGGAAGGCGGAAGTTACTAACGCCTATTGCCAGTGTGCCCCCTTCTACCATAACAACATGAGGCAATGCCGTTAAACACTGTGCCGGGCTAACCGCCGATAACCGCTTCGCCCGAAAAATTAATCTTCTTACCCCCTGTGGCAAAGGGTTTTCTTGTTTCTCGACATTGTATGCTAATTGATGTTCGTATACTTGTTCCTATACCCAGGGAATTACCCTTGTCAACCCCTCACAAGTAATGCGCTATGGAACCTTGTTCTAATCCTTGGCACACCATCCTGATAACTACTATTCGGAGTCCAGTACCTTTCTGGTACCCCATGCCAACCTGGATAAGAAATTCTGCAGATGCTGGAAATCAAGGGGAACATACACACAAAAATGCTGCATGAATTCAGCAGGTCGGGCTGCAACCATGCAGGAGAATAAACAAGCCCTTCACCGGCAAACTTGTTGATCCTCAGTCCACCTGTGTCCAAGTGTATCCTGTTACCCCTGAAATGAGGAGTAAACCTGTTACCTCCGTGTTCATAAGTTGTTTCTCCGCAATTGATGCCTGGACGAATGAATAGGACACAACCTCCTGATTTATTTCTGATTTCCGTCATCTGCAGCGCTTTGCTTCAGAATGTCGCACAAATTAATATAGATTCAAAGTTCCTGGTTTAGATATTTAATATTCCCGTCTAAGCAGAATTGTTTCTTGTCTGATCATCACTTTGGAGGAGGATTGTGGTGGGTGGATCCCAGTTCAGGGTAGTAGGGCTGACTGTCCTGTCTACTCATACTTAGCTTGCAAATCCCATCCATAGGGTAGCTTTATGTCCTCCTGCTCTGTGCATACTTTCTGGTCGTTTCCAAGGTGTGTGTACTATTGCCTTGGACTGGTGCCTTTCCCGATTCCAAGGGCAGAAGCCTCAAGGATTGCTTGCGAACGGGCAACCGGATGCACAATCCAGTCAACTGTGGATCGCCCACACAAATCCCACTTTCAGTGTTGAATTATTCAGCTCAATAAATTTAAGTTCCCCACTTCATTTGGGATTTGAAATCGCTGTGTTATATTATTTAGTCTAAGTCTCGACCAGTCGCTAAATCTGAAAACTGCTGTGCATACATCCTTCATCATCTTCAAATACATTTTTTTCTTCTGTAAAATGTTGATGTACATGCTTCTGAATTATGATTAAAATTTAGTCCATAAACCTAAAAGATTATTGTCCCACTGAAAGGCGGATGCATAATCCGGGAAGCTCTGTTCATCAAGGTAGCGTAAAGGTTATCATAATTCGTAACACAGCGCCTGCGACCGGGGTTAATTTCCCGAAGCGGTCTGTAAGTTAATACGTTTTCCTATGATCGCGTGGGTTTTCTGTGGGTACTGCGGCTTTGTCCTACTTTCCAAAATCGTACGATTGATAGGTTCATTCGACACGGACTAATCATAAGCCTATCATAGAAACATAGAAAACTTAAAGCACAATACAGCCCCTTCGGCCCATAATGCTGTGCCGAACATGTACTTACTTTACAAGGCATATTGAGAAAGTAAGGAGTCATGGGATCCAAGGGGACATTGCTTTGTGGATCCAGAAATGACTTCCTCACAGAAGGCAAAGAGTAGTTGTAGACGGGTCATATTCTGCATGGATGTCGGTGACCAGTGGTGTACCTCAGGGATCTGTTCTGAGACCCCTACTCTTCATGATTTTTATAAATGACCTGGATGAGGAAGTGAAGGGATGGGTTAGTAAATTTGCTGATGACACAACGTTTGAGGGTGTTGTGGATAGTGTGGAGGGCTGTCAGAGGTTACAGTGGGACATTGATAGGATGCAAAACTGGGCTGAGATGTGGCAGATGGAATTCAACCCAGATAAGTGTGAAGTGGTTCATTTTGGTAGGTCAAATATGATGACAGAATAGAGTATTAATAGTAAAACTCTCGGCAGTGTGGAGGATCAGAGGAATCTAGGGGTCCGAGTCCATAGGACGCTCAAAGCTGCTGCGCAGGTTGATTCTCTGTGGTTAAGAAGGTAAACGGTGCATTGGCCTTCAGCAATCGTGGGACTGAGTTTAGGAGCCGATGGGTAAAGTTGCAGCTATATAGGACGCTGGTCAGACCCCACTTGGAGTACTGCGCTCAGTCCTGGTCGCCTCACTACAGGAAGGATGTGCAATCCATAGAAAGGGTATAGAGGAGATTTACAAGGATATTGCCTGGATTGGGGAGAATGCCTTATGAGAATAGGTTGAGAGAACTCGGCCTTTTCTCCTTGGAGCGACGGAGGATGAGAGGTGACATGATAGAGGTGTATAAGATGATGAGAAGGATTAATCGTGTGGATAGTCAGAGGCTTTTTCCCAGGGATGAAATGGCTAGCACGAGAGGGCACAGTTTTATGGTGCTTTGAAGTAGGTACAGAGGAGATGTCAGGGGTAAGTTTTTTTTACGCAGTGAGTGGTGAGTGCGTGGAATGGACTGCCGCAATGGTGGCGGAGGAAGATACGATAGGGTTTTTAAGAGACTCCTGAACAGCTACATGGAATTTGGAAAAATAGAGGGCTATGGGTAACCCTAGTAAAATTTCTAAGGTAAGGATATGTTCGGCACAGCTTTGTGGTCCAAATAATTAAAGTTGGTCACAGGTGTCCCAGCAGTTTGGTTGCTTGGACCAAGTTTGGGCAAGTTCAGTGAAGGACTATCCTTTGTAAGATGGATGACATCTGTTAGTCTCGCGAGACCATGGATCTGCGCCTGGAAAGTCTTGCTTCAATCTCTCCAGGGCGCAGGCCTGGGCAAGGTTGTATGGAACTCCGGCAGTTGCCTAAGCAGCAAGCATCCCCTCTTCAAGTCACCGATGTTGTCCAAGGGAAGGGCAAGGGCCGATACAGCTTGGCGCCAGTGATGTCGCAGGAGTTGCCAGAGCTTGGTTGAAAGCAACGTCGGACTGCCTTAGGGACTTCAGCTCCGGATTTGTCCTCAGGGTTTACGCCCGAAGCCTTTCCCATAAGTGGGTATGTCCGCAAGGCAGCGGAGTTTTGAAATTTGAGTTTTCCCTCTCTTAGATGGACTGCCTTCCCAGGCTGACGAGCTCCATCTCCCCACCTTTGTAAGATAAGGGGCCCAAAACTGCTCAGAGTGAGGCCTCTCCGGTGCACCAAAAGGACTCAACACTACATCCTTGCTTTTATATTCTAATCCTCTTGAAATGAATGCTAACATTGTATTTGCCTTCCTCACCTGCAGATTAAGCCTTAGGGAATCCTGAACGAGGACTCCCAAATCCTTTTGTGCTACAGATTTTTGCATTTTCTCTCCACTTAGAAAATAGTCAACTCTTTCCTTTCTTCGACCAAAGTTCCTGACCATACAGTTCCCGATACTGTATTCCATTTACAATTTCTTTGCTCATTTTTGTAATCTGTCTGTTCTTCTGTAGCCTCTCTACTTCTTTAAAACTACCTGCCCCTCCACCTACCTTCCTATAATCAGCAAACTTTGCGACAAAACCATCAATTCCATCATCCAAATCATTGACATGTAACATAGAAAGAATTGGTCCCAGCACAGACCTTGTGGAACACCACTATTCACTGACAGCCAACCAGAAAAGGGGCCCTTTATTCCCACACTTTGCCTCCTGCCAATCGGCCCCTGTTTTATCCCTTCTCCGTGGATTGTCACCTTGTCGTGGTGGAGAAGATTGTGTGGTCCTAATCCCGAGAGCCATGGCGTCTGGAGCTATGCTCCTGGTAGGGCCACCCATGGCAGTAAGGTCGAGGGTGAGGTCCCTGACAAAGAACAATCCAACCAAGACCTCAAGGGTGGAACAGGCGGGCGAAGTTACTTCGAACTCAACGGCTGTGAAGGCGGATGAAGGCTGCAACAAATCCATCAGCCCCAGTCGTCGTGGTTTCCATGCCATTGGAATCAGTTGGTTGACTTGTGAAGTATCGTGTGCTTCTTGGAGTGCAACATTAAGTACACCTTAAACAAATACACGCACAGGCGTCTTCACTCTGTGGGCCACTTCTTCAGAACGAAGACCATCATCCTCGATCTCGAGGGATAGCCACGATAACGACGTTTTATCCCTGCTAGATCCATTCCTTTAACCACCCCCCCCCCCGACTCCCGTTCTCTAGGGTGAATAGCCGTCGACCCCCGCCAAACAGTGTAAACGCTTGGTGCGGATACTTGTGAGACCCCCAAATATCAGCAGGTACTCCAGTATCAAACAATAGACAAAGTGCGAGTAACGAAATACACTTTATGGCAATTCGTAATGATGGGTTAGTAGAAACAACTAAAAGAAAAGGCGCAACATAAGTGACTTATCAGTCTTGTGCACATAATATTTTAATACGTTGGAGCTCACGTCTCTAATTCCATCCACAACGTCCTTTCGAGACTCCGGCCACCATCCGAACCCCCGAGGCCCGGTATCTGCCGCCCTGGAACCGCTGACCGTTCCCCACACGTCTGTCCTCTCCGCTCGCCTCCTGAAAAATCCCGCGCTCCTCAAGTCAGCACACACATACAAGATAGCATAACATGACTTCCATTGGCTTGCAAACGAGTACAATTTCCATTATCACTAAGTATAACCCAAACATGCTGCCACAGAGAACTCCCTACTCAGCAGTTAACAGTACGAGAAACCATTTTATTTTAACAGTTCAGAGAAGCCATTTTGTAATAGGCAATTAACAGGTAACAGTCCATCTAATATTACTGAGAAGCCTACACCTGTAATACCATGGGTTGTTGCTTGTTCAACAGCCTCAGGTATGGCAACTTGTCAAAGGGCAGCTGAAAATACAATTGCAGAACATCATTACCGATACCTCCACAATCCCTGCAGCCACCACTTTTAGAACTCTGTGGTGTATACCATCCGATTCAGTCGACTTATCTACCTTCAGACCATTCAGTTTCCCAAGTACCTTCTCCCTAGTAATGGTAACTTCACACACTTTATGACCCCCGACACCTGTAACTTCCACCAAACTGCTCGTGCACAGTAAAGACTGATTCAGTTCATCCGTCATTTCCCTGTCTCCCAATACTGCCTCTCCAGCATAATATTCCAGCAGTCTGATATCCACTCTCGCCTCCCTTTTACACTTTATGTTTCTGAAGGAAGTTTTGGTATCCTCTTTAATATTATAGACTAACTTACTTTTGTATTCCCTCTTTACCTGAATGACTTTTTGTTGCCTTATGTTAGAATTTAAAAGCCTCCCAATCCTCTAACTACCCATTGATTTTTGATCTGTTGTACGCCCACTCTTGGGCATTTATGTTTGATTTGACTCCTCTTGTTAATTACCGCTGTGTCATCATCCCTTTACAATACTTCCTCCTATTTGGGATGTATATACCCTGTGCCTTCCGAATTGCCTTCAGAAATTCCAGCCATTGCTGCTCTGCCATCATCCCTGCCAGTGTTCTTTTCCAACCAATTCCTGGCCAACTCCTCTCATGCCCCTGTATTTTCCTTTACTCCACTGTAATACTGATACATCTGACTTTAGCTTGTCCTTCTCAAATTTCAAAGTTCTTTTGATCATATTATGATCAAGTGCCCCCAAGGGTTCTTTTACCCTTAAACTCTCTAATCAATTTCAGTTCATTGCACGACACCCAGTCCAGAATAGCTGATCCCTAAGTGCACTAAACCGTAAGCAGCTCTAAAAGGCCATCTCATAGACATTTTAGAAATCCCAGATCTTGGAATCCAACACAAACCTGATTTTCCCAATCTACCAGCATAATGAAACCCCCCACGACTGTAATAACATTGCCCTTTTGGCAAGTATTTTCTATCTCCCATTATAATTTGTAGAGCACATCCTTACTGCTGTTTGGGGTGTGTGTATAACTTTCGTCAGAGGCCAGTTACCCTTGCAGTTCCTTAGTTCTATCCACAGTGATGCAAAACTGTCTGATCCATGTCACATCTTTCCACCGATTTTATCAACAGAGCAACACAGCCCCCTTTGCCTTCCTGTCTGGCCTTTTGCTACTGTGTGAATCTTTGGACCACAAGACCATAAGGACCATAAGAGATAGGAAGATAGATACCCCTTCTAAAATAAGGAGCTCAAAACTGCTCAAAATACTCCAAGTATGGTCTCACAAGTGCCTTATAGAGCCTCCATATCACATCCCTGCTCTTATAGAAAATAGAACATAGAATAGTAGAGCACAGTACAGGCCCTTCGGCCCACATTGTTGTGCTGACCCTCAAACCCTGCCCCCCGACCTTAAATACCTCCATATACCTGTCTAGTAGTCTCTTAAATTTCACTACTGTATCTGCCTCTACCACTGACTCAGGCAGTGTATTCCACGCACCAACCACTCTCTAAGTAAAAAACTTTCCTCTAATATCCCCCTTGAACTTCCCACCCCTTACCTTAAAGCCGTATCCTCTTGTATTGAGCAGTGGTGCCCTGGGGAAGAGGCGCTGGATATCCACTCTTATCTATTCCTCTTAATATCTTGTATACCTCTATCATGTCTCCTGTCATCCTCCTTCTCTCCAAAGAATAAAGCCCTAGCTCCCTTAATCTCTGATCATAATCCATACTCTCTAAACCAGGCAGCATCCTGGTAAATATCCTCTGTACCCTTTCCAATGCTTCCACATCCTTCCTATAGTGAGGCGACCAGAACTGGACACAGTGCTCCAAGTGTGGCCTAACCAGAGTTTTATAGAGCTACATCATTACCTCGGGACTCTTAAATTCTATCCCTCGACTTATGAAAGCTAACACCCCATAAGCTTTCTTAACTACCCTATCCACCTGTGAGGCAACTTTCAGGGATCTGTGGACATGTACCCCGAGATCCCTCTGTTCCTCCACACTACCAAGTATCCCGCCATTTACTTTGTACTCTGCTTTGGAGTTTGTCCTTCCAAAGTGTACAACCTCACACTTCTCCGGGTTCTCAGCCCACTTCTGCATCCTATCAATGTCTCTGCAATCTTTGACAATCCTGTACATTATCTACAACACCACCAACCTTTGTGTTGTCTGCAAACTTGCCAACCCACCCTTCTACCCCCACATCCAGGTCGTTAATAAAAATCACGAAAAGTAGAGGTCCCAGAACAGATCCTTGTGGGACACCACTAGTCACAATCCTCCAGTCTGAATGTACTCCTTCCACCACCACCCTCTGCCTTCTGCAGGCAAGACAATTCTGAATCCACCTGGCCAAACTTCCCTCGATCCCATGCCTTCTGACTTTCTGAATAAGCCTACCGCGTGGAATTATTAGAGGTATATTCTATACCTCTAGAAATGAATGCCAACATTGCATTCACCTTTTTCACAACCAACTCAACCTGGAGGTTAACCTTCAGGGTATCTTGCACAAGGACTTCCAAGTCCCTTGCATCTCTACATTTTGAATTCTCTCCCCATCTAACTAATAGTCTGCCCATTTATTTCTTCCACCAAAGTGCATGACCATACACTTTCCAACATTGTATTTCATTTGCCACATCTTTGCCCATTACCCTAAGCTATCTAAGTCTCTCTACAGGCTCTCTGTTTCCTCAACACTAACTGCTCCTCCGCCTATCTTTGTATCACCGGTAAATGTAGCCAGAAATCCATTAATACCGTAGTCCAAATCATTGACATACATCACAAAAAGTAACAGTCCCAATACCGACCCCTGTGGAACTCCGCTGGTAACCGGCAGCCAGCCACAATGGGATCCCTTTATTCCCAGTCTCTCTTTTCTGCCAACCAGCCAATGCTCCACCCACGCTAGTACATTCCCTGTAATTCCATGGGCTCTTACCTTGCTAAGCAGCCTAATGTGTGGCACCTTGTCAAAGGCCTTCTGAAAATCCAAGCACACCACATCTACAGCATTTCCTTTGTCTACCCTGCTTGTGATTTCCTCAAAGAATTGCAGTAGGCTCGTCAGGCAGGATTTTCATTTCAGGAAACTATGATGGCTTTCAGGAAACATGTCATATGCCTCCAGGTACTCTGTAATCTCATCCTCAACAATCGATTCCAACATCTTCCCAACCACTGATCTCAGGATTAAACTCCCAGCTATAATCCTTCAGCCTCGATTCAGTGACACATACAACATCACAAAGCAATGCAAGTATAAACAGTTGAGCTGGGTATGTTCAGTTTTCCTGCGGTATCACATTTGCCACAATTGGCGGCCCAGAGAAATCCTGATAGATTTAAATCAACGATGAATTTTGGAAATACTCTGAAACGTGCTGGGAAACTAGTCAGAATACAAACAATTTACAGTATCTGGATAACACACAGAAAATGCTGGAGGAGCTCATCTGGTCAGACAGCATATTTGGAAATGAATGAACAGTCGACGTTTCGGACCGAGACCCTTCTTCAGGACTAAGGCTATAGAGAGAATAAAAACGTGGGTTGAGGGGAAAGAGTCTAACTGGAAAGTGGCAGGTGAAACCGGGTGGGTGGCAAGGTCACGGGCTGGAGAAGCTGGAATGTGATGGGAAAGCCGAGTGCGACACAGGAAAAAGGAAATGAGGAGGGGTCCCAGGTGTAAGTAATAAACAGGTGAGAAGGTCTGAGTGGGAATAGAGGAACGGAGGGGGGTGGAATTTGTTACCAGAAGGAGAAACCAATATTCATGCCATCAAGTTGGAGAGTACCCATGTGGACTATAACGTGCTGTTCTTCCACCCTGACGGTGGCCTCATCTCAGTACAAGTGGAAGCCATTCACCGCTGCGTCAGAACGAGAATCGGAATCGATGTAAACTATTTGACCACCGGTAAGTTTTGCTGGTGGCGAATGACACGTGGTGCAGGAGTGCTCCACGAAGCCGTCCCCTAATTCACGACGCCTCTCGCCAACGTAGGGGTGACGGCATTGGGACCACCGGACACAATAGGACACACGGCAGATTCCCAAGCGAATGGCTCTGGAAACACCGAAATGAACGCAGTCGACTCATCAAGTCTGTGTCGGCTGTCAAGTGCCCATCACAGTGACGTCTGTTTCTAGCACCAACTTGGCCCTGCTAATCGTTGGCCTGAACTACATATTTATTCTGCTTATCGTAGGAAGTGAGCAGGGCAATTGACTTATATGCCAGTGGGGGAGCACTCAGGTACCTCCTTGTAAAATCACTCGAACTATACAAAAATATCTTTCCTCTACTAGCGCTGTGCTGATTCTCCCTTGTCACCCCGACCTCGTCACGTGCAGAGACTGCTGCTTCCATCGGAATATTTTCTAATGAACGTCTTTCCTCTAACTTTAGCCTCTCAGACATTGAATCGGCCATCCTGTCTGCTGATCTTCCTGAATGAGAAGAATCTAATTTACTGCATCCAATCGTTTTACATCCAACCTGTGACCAACTCGCTCGTTCGTTCGTTATCTGTCATGTCATGACGTGGACGATCCTGGTATTTCCCCGAGCAGGTACATTTTCTACACAATTAGTTTGCCAGTGCCTTCTTACAGACAATGTCTTTACAAGACGAGTGAGCACAGCCACTATAAATACTCTTCAGAGATCTTCTGCCTGACGCCAATGGAAGTATAGGCTGGTCATGCGACCATGCAGCAACTGCTCCCAAGGCGTCAGAAGACCCCGATCGCGGGACTAAGCAGGTGCATGACATGTCCACTCTGTGAGGCCTTTCACCCATTAGTTAGGTTTCAATCAGGTCAGCCCTCATTCTCAATTCCAGGAAGTACAGGCCCAGAGCCAACAACTCTTCTTTATTTGACGGCAATAAGGGGCCCAATACTGCTCAAAGTACTTCGTGAGGCTTCCCCGGTGCTTTATAAGGTCTCAACATTACATCCCTGCTTTTATATTCAAGCCCTCTTCAAATAAGTGCTAACAATGCATTTGCCTTCTTCACCACAACTCAAACTGCAAATTAATCTTTAGGGAATCCTGCACAAGGACCCGCAATTTCTTTTGCACCACAGATGTTTAATTTTTTTTTCGCCATTCAGAAAATATTCTATACTTTTATTTATTCAACCAAAGAGCATGACCATCCACTTTCCGACACTGTATTTATTCTGGCAATTCTTTGCCCATGCTTCTAATCTGTCAAAATCCTTCTGTAGCCTATCTACTTCCTCAAAACTATCTGCCCTTCCACCTGTATTCGTATCGTACACAATCTTTGCAACAAACTCATCAATTCTTTCATTCAAGTCATTGGCATATATCGAAAAAAACAAGCGGTCCCAACATAGATCCCTGTGACCAACAAGAGAATATTTGCAGGTGTTGGAAATCCAAGCAATGAACACAAAATACTGGAGGAACTCAGCAGGCCAGGCAGCTTCTGTGAATTAATATACAGTCCACGTTTCCGGCCAAGACCCTTCAGCAGGACTACAGGGAGAAAAAAAAGAGGAGAAGTAGATTTAAAAGGTGGGGGAAGGGAGACAGGAACATAAAGTGATAGCTGAAATCATGGTCGGGGTAGATAAGTAAAGAGCTGGGAAGGTAATTGGTGAAAGAGATACGGGGCTGGAGAAGGGGGAGTCCGATAGAGAGCAGAAGGCCATGGAAGAACAAACTCATTCGTAAGGCCAGTGATGTTGTGGGGATGGAACTGGACGCTCTCACGGTGGTGTCTGAAAAGAGGATGCTGTCCAAGTTGCATGCCATCTTGGACAATGTCTCCCATCCACTACATAATGTTCTGGTTGGGCACAGGAATACATTCAGCCAGAGACTCATTCCACCGAGATGCAGCACGGAGCATCATAGGAAGTCATTCCTGCCTGTGGCCATCAAACTTTACAACTCCTCCCTTGGAGGGTCAGACACCCTGAGCCAATAGGCTGGTCTTGGACTTATTTCATAATTTCTTGGCATAATTTACATATTACTATTTAACTATTTATGGTTTTATTACTATTTATTATTTATGGTGCAACTGTAACAAAAACCAATTTCCCCCGGGATCAATAAAGTATGACTATGACTATGAATGAAAAGGAGGAGGCATTATCGGAAGTTCGAGAAGTCGATGTTCATGTCATCAGGTTGGAGGCAAACCAGACGGAATATAAGGTGTTATTCCTCCAAGATGAGTGCGGCCTCATCGCGCGGAGGGTGGAACGGTCTATGTTCCAAGCTTACACTAGCGGCCGTCCCCACTTTTCCTACGCTGCTTCGATGATTGTATTGATGCTGCTTCCTGCACCCATGCCGAGCTCGTAAAATTCATCAAATTTGCTTCCAACTCCCACCCTGCCCTCAAATTTATCTGGCCCATTTCCGACACCACCCTCACCTTTCTCGATCTCACTGCTTCTATCTCTGGAGACAGCTTATCTACTGATGTCTATTACAAACCCAGCGACTCTCACAGCTCGATGGATTATAGCTTTCCCCACCCTGACACTTGTAAAAACAATATCCCCTTCTCTCAAATCCTCCATCTCCGCCGTATCTGCCTCATTATGAGGCTTTTCATTCTGGAACGAAGATAGTGGTGAATCTGTGGAATTCTCTGCCAAAGGAATCAGTTGAGGCCAGTTCATTGGCTATATTTAAGAGGGAGTTAGATATGGCCTTTGTGGCTACGTGGGTCAGGGGGTATGGAGGGAAGGCTGGGGCTGGGTTCTGAGTTGGATGATCAGTCATGATCATAATAAATGGCGGTGCAGGCTCAAAGGGCCGAATGGCCTACTCCTGCACCTATTTTCTACGTTTTCTATGTTTCTATAACATTCTCCTTTTTCAAAGAAAGGGGCTTCCTTTCCTCCACCATCCTCACTGCCCTCAACCGCAAGCCTTCCATTTCATGCATGTCTGCTCTTACCCTATCCTACCGCCACCCTGCCAGGGATAGGTATCCTCTTGTCCACACCTACCACCCCCACCAGTCTCGGCATCCAGAACACAATTCTCCAGACCTTCCGCCACCTCCAATGGGATCCCATTGTCAAGCACATCCTTCCCTGCCATCCCCCACTCTCTGCTTCCCTCGGGGATTTCTCCCTACGCGACTTCCTTGTCCATTCGTTCCTTCCCTCTGATCTCCCTTCTGGCACTTATCTGTTACAACCACAGATTCGGCAATTGCACTCGTGAATAGGCACGTGTCAGCTTGTTATCATTTCATTGTGATAGTATTTAACCGTCGTAGTACTTGTCGAGACTCGGACACAGCAACGCTTCAATGCCTGCATTCCGACTTGCCTGAGAATTTGGACTGTTGAGTCCTATTATAGGAGCCATCCAATTACTAAAGATACTCAGAACAGTCAACGGGACATGCACTGCCAACAGGTGCAGCAAAAAAAAAATTAGAAAATAAATTATAAGGGTGTGGATGAAACTTAAAATAGCATTAACGTCATAGACTAAAGAAGCTCACAAAGGATATTATTATATTTAGGGTAAATGGTACTAGATGTCTAATTTGGTTTAAAAAGTAGATGCATTTTAAGGAGAAATGAGGGGAGATGTGAGAGAGAGGTATACAAAATTATAAGGATTAGAGACTGGGTAACTGCAAGCAGGTTTTCTCCACTAAACTATTATTGGAGGTCATAGGTTAGGGGTGAAAGGTGAAAATTTTCAGGGGAAGCTGAGGGAAAGCATTTTTACTCCGAGGTAGGTGAGAGTGTGGAACGAGCTGACTGCAGAAGTGGTGAATGTGGGTTTGATTTCAAAATTTAAGGGAAGTTGGGATAAGCACATGGATGGGAGGGGTATGGATGTGCAGGCCAGCAGACTAGGCAGAATAATAGTTCAAAGGGCCAGTTTCTCTGCTGCTCCCTATGATCCTATCCCAAAGATCTGACAAGGTATAACTCAAGCTTCTACAGGAGACAAGGAAACACATTTCTAGGGGCCTGAGGGGATTTTTAATTATTTCCTGGGCAAAGGATAGGTTCGAGATGACAAGAGTGCTGAATCATCCACTGCCGACTCTCACCCAGTGACAGAAGCTCCCTTCATGGCTCTACCTCGTAATCTCATTTCACTTTGCTCAAATCATCCAATTTCTGACTCCCTCTGCTGGTCGGAAGTCTGAACTGGGACGTATTTTATTTTCTGACCAAACAGTGGATATGTGCAGGATGTCAGTGTGGTCTCCTCCTGTGTCATGAAGGGGTTGGGTTTCCTGGAGACCGGGAGATGACCAGAGCGACTAAATTAGATCACAAGACATAGGGGTAGAACTAGGCCATACAGCCCATTCATCCTGCTCCGCTATTTTATCATGCCTGATCCATTTCCTTCTTAATCCCATTTCCTGCCTTTCCCCATAACCTAAATAATCAAGAATTTATCAATCTCCACCTTAAATGCATCTAGTGACCTGGCCTACTCAGCTGCTGTGGCAACAAATTCCACAGATTTATCACCCTCTGGCTTAAAGAGAAATTCCTCCTCATCTCTCTTCTAAAATGATCCCTCTGTTTTGAGAATGCAAACTGTGGTCGTAGACTCCCCCACTAAAGGAAATATCCTCTTCACATCCACTCTAGCTGGGCCCCTCAGGCCCCTACTTAATAGGTTTCAATGTGATCTGTCTTCATTCTTCTAAATTCCAGTGAGTACGCTGAGGGGTGTTGGTTTGGGTCAGGTGCCATGAAACAGTGGATGCATCCTGCGACACCTTCGTTCTTGCTCACATTCATCATCCAGAAATGATCCAATTCCGGACAAAGCTCGAGGACCTGGGCCCAACTGTTACAAACTGTAACGTGTTAGAAACAAACCAGCAGCAATAGAGTTCACACTGGAGTCTGGTTGTGATGTTAAAACCACTATCTTTATTAGTATCTACTTATAATATAGCAACTTAACCAAGATAAACAGAAGTTAACAGTGTTATGTGTATGTGTGTGTAAATATAACTCCCAAATTATTGAGCTCGGGGGAACAAAACAAGAGTCTTGAGATAGTAAAGTATGAAAGTTGAATTCATCCACGGAATAAAGGATGGGAGAGGGATCTTTGTAATCCAAGGCAAAACATAGAGAGAAGGCAATTACGTCGAATTCCACAGGCTCCATGATGGTAATTAATAAATATCAGTTGGCAAACATCCTCCGTCGAGCCGTTCCAAATCCACATACAAATTACCACCAGAGTGATCTGTCACAGGGATGTCGTCTTCAAGAGGTTAACACATAACATACCCAGGCAAGGGTTAACTTCGAGTGGTCATAGAGGACATTCCTTAATCCACTGCTATGGATTCTACGGAGTGACAGCCACACATTCGATGTGCACTGGATCGATGATCAACCCACCCTTGTGGGTACAGCAGAGTTCCAAATCCCCAGCTTCGACAAGCTGGAGCTGCTACTCTTTTCCAGGTTTGCTTCTCTCTCCCTCTCTCTCTCTCCCCCCCTCCCCCTCTCCCTCTCCCTCTTCTGACTTCTGACTGTGACTGTCTGTCCTTGTTTTACAGGTGCACAAGCTGTGAGTCAGTCAGTGAACAACCTCATAGTCCTGCCTCACTGAAGCGCTCTTTTAAAGTGACAGTCCACAGTAAACGAAACCTGTGGGTTCGTAACACAACACATTGCCAAGTTAGCAGTGCTGTGCTTGAACTATACATCTGGAATATATATCTACTGTATATGTTTTATATATAAAGATATTTTCTCTTTTTTGGGCTGAATTCCAAAACATTTTGTTATTTCTTCTTGACGTAAGCAGAGCAGTTGCTGTATCCAGATTTATCAGAGCACAGGAAGGAGATAGAAAACCCTGTGGCTTGCTGTCATAACAACAATTTTTTTTCTCCACGATATCAGAGAAGCAAATCAGTGTGTTGACATCTATCCTGGGCTAAACATGACGTAACCATGAAGAAGGCATGCCAGCGGCTAAACTTAATAAGAGCATGAGGCAATTCAATATGTATGTCACCAAAGACTCCAGCAAATCCCTACGGACGCACCGTGGAGATCACTCAGGATGCTCGAGTTTCTCTCTTCTGTGGACATTGCACAAGGATTGCAAATAGCTGCACAGGGTTGTAAGCAAATCTAGCTCCAGCGTGGGCACAACCCACCCTATCACTAAAGACATCTTAAAGTGGTGCCCCTTAAAGATGCTCAGCATCTGGGATATGCCATCTTTTCATTACTGCAAGCGGGGGCGGGGGGGAAGATACAGGAGCTTGAAGACCTACTCAATATTTTAGGAACTGCTCCTTCCCTTCCACCATCAGATTTCAGAATAGTCCGTTGACACTACTTCATCATTCCTCATTTGCAACATTTTATTTATCTATTGGTCTGCTTATTTAATTATTCCTAGAAATGTAGAAAATAGAAAACCTACAGCACAATACAGGCCCTTCGGCCCATGAAGCTGTGCCGAACATGATCTTACCATAGAAATTACTAGGGTTACCCATAGCCCTCTATTTTTCCAAACTACATGTACCTATCCGGGAGACTCTTAAAAGACCCTAACGTATCCTCCTGCATCACCATCGCCGGCAGCCTATTCCACGTGCTCACCACTCTCTCATATCTCCTCTGTACCTACTTCCAAGCACCATAAAACTGTGCACTCTTGTGGTAGCCATTACAGCCTTGGGAAAAAGCCTCAGACTATCCACATGATCAATGCCTCTCATCATCTTATACACCTCTATCAGGTCACCTCTCATCCTCCATCGCTCCAAGGAGAAAAGGCCAAGTTCACTCAACCTATTCTCATAGGTCATGCTCCCCAATCCAGACAACATCCTTGTAAATCTCCTCTGCACCCTTTCGATGGTTTCCACATCCTTCCTGTAGTGAGGCAACCAGAACTGAGCACAGTACTCCAAGTGGGGCCTGACCAGGGTCCTACATAGCTGCAACATTACCTCTCCACTCCTAAACTCAACCCCGTGATTGAAGAAGGCCAATACACCATAGGCTTTCAAAACCACAGAGTCAAGCTGCACAGCTGTTTTGAGTGTCCTATGGACTTAGACCCCAAGATCCCTCTGATCCTCCACACTGCCAAGAGTCTTACCATTAATACTAGAGTCTGCCATCATATTTGACCTACCAAAATGAACCACTTCAAGTTTATCTAGGTTGAACTTCATCTGCCACTTCTCTGCCCAGTACTGAATCCTATCAATCTCCCGCTTTAACCTCTTACAGCCCTCCACACTATCCACGACACCCCCAACCTTTGTGTCATCAGCAAATTTACTAACCCATCCCTCCACTTCCTCATCCAGGTCATTTATAAAAATCACGAAGAGAAGGGGTCCCAGAACAGATCCCTGAGGCACACCACTGGTCATCAACTTCCATGCAGAATATGACCCGTCTAACAACCACTCTTTGCCTTCTGTGGGTAACTAGTGGCCTGTCTCAGCAAATTAGCACAAAAATATTTAGTCCCTTAAACACTCATATATACATACATACACACACACACACACCAGTTTTATATCCACCAGTTCAGCTCTCCGCCGTGTTTGTGACACTTCGTGATCCCATGGTCACCGACCTGAACAGATCCAAGTGTGGTTGCTAATATTAAAAGTACTCACCCACTTCGGCTACTGAGATTGCTAGTCACAAGTTCAGTCACAAATGTACCTCGGACGAGAGCTCCTAAATGTTGTGATTGTGAAAATAGTCACTCCAAAGACACTGAAGTTAATAGATATAGAATCCAAAAAATGAGCAGCAGGCATCATATTCGCGACATTCTTGGAAGGAGAGGCCTGCTTGACACAATATTACATGACGTTGTTATATGCTAAAGATAAAAGGTAACAGTAAGCCAATTCTATAATTACAATACTTTGAATTTCATGTAATCTTCAAACACCTCCTTCTTCACACCCACACTCCCCAAACCCAAGCATATCTTAATCAGCATTATCTCCCTCTAGCAGCATTCATGCATATGCAGACCTCAAGTGAATGGGTGCTTCCTGGTTTGCAATCAATTGTTATCTGCAGCCCCAGGAAGACCACTGTTCATAGCTGCATTTTAATTCAATTTACAATCCACATTCAAATCTGAAGATTGGTTGTTGTTGAAATTAATATTTGCTACATACCCTGGTCAAAATGGTTGTTTCGATGTGTCCAGTGTGGTTGTGTAGTGGGTAGTGCTTGTCGCTCTCACTTCCAGCCTCCACAGCTGGCCAGCATTCTTGTGAAAAGGAGAACTGAATGTGTAGGTCTCCCCCTGCCAGTACATAGCCTCTCCAACAGCGAGCCTTGTGTAGAGCCTCCTCACTGGCGACACGCAGAAAGTGAACTCCTTTCAGACTCAGGCTGAGCTACAGAGGATGGGGAGGACGTCTGGCCACTGCACACGTAGCATGCAGGCCCACCGGTATGTGGACACCCCCTGGTGCCTGTGAACCAGATCCCCAGCTATGGGTAAATAGCCCACTGCCTTGTGGGCAGCCTCAGGAGAGACGAAGGGTAATGGGACTAAACCCAGACAGCATATCCGGAGTCGAGCCCCTAAGGCAGTTAGACATCATTGAACATCCTTCCAGCAGCTCCTGCAGCCAAGCTGGTGCCAAACTTATTGCTTCGCTTTCCTTTGGACTACACTGGTGAGGCCGAGAGGGGGATCTTGACATCTGGGCATCTCTGGATCTCCACAGCTTCTGCCCAGGCTTGTGAAGATCATCATCATCATCCATTGTCCTTCGTGATAGATGGATACCATCCACCTAACAGGGGCATCGCAGTTCTGAGTTCAATTCTGAAACTATCAGTAAGGAATTTGTACTTTCCCCATGTGGCCACATGGTTTCCTCCTACAGATCAAAGATGTACCAGTTAGTAGGTTATTTGGTCATTGTGAATTATCCTGTGATTTATATAAAGGCAGCCGTTAGTCTCATGAGACCATGGATTTGCGACTTGGAAGGTTTCCATGGCGCAGGCCTGGGCAAGGTTGTATGGAAGACCAGCAGTTGCCCATGCTGCAAGTCTCCCCTCTCTACGCCACCGATGTTGTCCAAGGGAAGGGCATTAGGACCCATACAGCTTGGCACCAGTGTCATCGCAGATTAATGTTCGGTTAAGTGCCTTGCTCAAGGACACACACAGTGCCTCAGCCAAGGCTCCAACTAGCGACCTTCAGATCACCAGACGAACGCCTTAACCACTTGGCCACACGTCAACACAATCCTGTGATTAGGCTAGGGTTAAATAGGTGGTTTGTTGGGCGACATGGCTCAATGGGCCGGAAGGGACTGTTTCTCTAAATACTGTAAAATAAATGGGGATTCAGTCAAAGTTGAATCGTAGAAGGACACTAGTCCACGTCTCGACACGGGCTCCATGGAATTGAAGAGGGCAGTCAGTAACTGTACTGAGCAGAACAAAGCTACAATGGTGATACCGGAGACTGCAGCTGCTATAATCTGGTGCAAGTAACGTACGAGAAGAATTCATGGGCCAGTAGCCCGTCTGCCTTCGTTTGACCAGTGTCCCTTTCTTCTCGCTACTACCATTGGCGGGATGTACAAGAGTTTTGGGTCCCGTGCCGCCAGATTCGTGAGCACTTGTTGCAACCACAGCCATCGGGCTCCTGGACCAGTATCACTAGCCTCAAGGCTGAACTGACTGCGCAGCCTGTGGACTCACTTTCGAGGACTCTGAACCTCCTGTTCTCGGGATTACTTATTTGCATTGTTCATTATTTGCAATGATTTGACCTCTTTTACACATAGGATGCTCGCTGGTCTTTGTTGAATATGGTTTTACATGGATTTATTGCATTTCCGGAATACTGGGAAATTCCCAGCTGCTCAGAGTGCAGAACAACAGGGAACATGAATCAAGCAAATGGGAGAGCTCCCAGCACAGGGCGAAGTCTCCACAAGGGAAGTCTCAGCACAGGGAGCGGGATCCCAGCTTAGGGAGAGGGGTCCATTGGAAAGGGGTCAGCACTTTGCAAAAGGTCAACAGGAGAAGACCCGGCACAGGGAAAGGGACACACAGAAGGACCCAGTACACGGAGTGGCTTCCACACAGGAGGAGGGTTCCATGTGGGATGACCCAACATAGGGAAAAGCCCCCACAGGGAGATCCCAACACCAGAGGGCTGTACACAAGAGGTCCCAGCACAGGGAGAGGGTCATATACGCAGTTGCCAGCAGGGAAAGTGACCTAGATAGCATCGAGCTACAGGGGTCCGTCGAGGTCGTGGCTCATATTTAGTTGTTTATTATGGATGGTTTGAGAGGTGGAGAGTGGAGTTTGATGTCGAGTTAAGGTTTAGGGACAAAGGTGCAGAGGATTTAGATATCTGGTCAGAGTCTAGGCATGGATGTTGAGCTGGGAAGCACTGTGGACCAGGAAAACTGAGTGCCAGGACTGGTGGCCCACCGGATTAGCGAGTACCCCTACCAGGTCCGTGGGTCCCGAGATCGGATGTCTGTGCAAGCAAGTGCCCTCTGGTAAACAAGTCGGCGAGATTTCGAGGCCAGCATTTTGGAGTTCTGCCACCAGCGAGTTCTGGGATCGATAACAAAGTTCAAACGCCGAAGGTCAGTGGGAAGACTGGAAGCCCAGGGCCAATGTTTGAAGGCATAGGTCTACAAGTCTGAGGTCCATTGCGAAAGTCGGAGGCTCATTGTCCGCAAGACCGCTGGAAATCCGCAGGGCTGTAAGGGTGTTGGAGGGATGTCTGTGTGGGTGTGTGGGAGGTAGGGAAGGGGATTGTTTTGTTGCTAGTTGTGTTCTGTGTTGTTTTGCCGAGCATTGCTGGCGTGATATAGAGTTATAGAAAAGTACTGAACAGAAACAGGCCCTTTGGCCCATCTAGTCCATGCAGAACAATTTAAACAGCCTAGTGCCACTGACCTGCACCGGGACCATAGCCCTCCATACCGCTCCCAACCATGTATTTATCCAAACTTCTGTTAAGTGCTGGAATCTAGCTCGTTGAAATCCATCTCTTGCGACGGCAGCTCATTCCACACTGTCAACACCCCTGAATGAAGACATTTCCCCTCATGTTCCCCTTGAACTTTTCATGTTTCACCCTCAACCCATGACCTCGAGTTGTAAGTGCACCCAACTTCAGTAGATAACAGCTCTTTGCATTTATCCCATCTATACCCCTCATAATTTTGTATGCCTCTCTCAAATCTCCCTTCAAACTCCTACATTCCAAGGAATACAGTCTTAACCCATTCAATCTTTCCTTATAACTCAGGTACTCCAGTCCCAGCAACATCCTTGTAAATTGTCTCTGCACTCTTTCAAACTTATTTACATCTTTCCTGTAGGTAGGTGACCAAACCTGCACACAATACTTCAAATTAGGCCTCCCAAACATCTTGTACAACCTCAACATAACATCCCATCTGCTCTACTCAATGCTTTGATTTACCAAGGTCAACATGCCAAAAGCTTACTTTATAGCCCTATCTACCTGTGATACCATTTTCAATGAATTATGGATCTGTATTTTCAGATCCCTTTGTTCTACCACACCCCTCAATGCCATACTGTTCACTGAAAGACCTAAAGACCTACCCTGGTTGGTCCTTCTGAAGTGAAACACCTCAGACTGGTCTGCATTAAATTCCATCTGCCATTTTGAAGCCCATTTTCCCAGCTGGCCCAGATCCCACTGCAAGCTCTGATAGTCTTCATCGCTGTCCACTGTGCCCCCAATCATGGTGGCATCTGCATATTTGCTGACACAGTTATGCACATAATCATCCAGATCATTGATATAGAGATGACAAACAACGGACCCAGCACTGATCCCTGAAGCACTCCATTAGTCACGTGCCTCCAGTCAAGAGAGGCAACCATCTAGTACCACTCTCTGACTTCTACCAAAACCCAGTGTCTAATCCAATTTACTATTTTATCTTGAGTGCCAAGCAACTGAAACTTCTTGACTAAACTCCCATGCGAAACCTTGTCAAATGCCTTACTAAAGTCCATAGAGACAACATCCACTGCCTTGCCTTCATCCACATTCCTGGTACTTTCCTCGAGAAAACTCTAGGTTGGTTAAGCATGACCTATCACACGTAAAGCCACGCTGACTATCCTTAATCAGTCCATGTCTATCCAAATACTCATATATCTGGTCCTTCAGAATATCTTTCAAGAACATTCCCACTAATAACGTCAGGCTCGCTGGCCTATAATTTCTGGGCTTATTTTTAGAGCATTTCTTAAATAGCAGAACAACATTAGCTACCCTCCAATCCTCCTGTACCTCACCTGTCAAAAAGGATGATTCAAATATTTCTGCTAGGACCCTTGCAATTTTTGCACTTGCCTCCCACAGGGTCCAAAGGAACACTGTGTCAGGCCCTAGGAATTTATCCACCCTAATTTGCCTCAAGACAGAAAACGCCTCCTCCTCTCGTATCTGTATAGGGTCCATGACTTCGCTGCCGCTTTGCCTCACTTCCATAGATTCTATGTCTGCCTCACAAGTAAACACAGCTGCAAAAATCAGTTTAGCATCTCTGTCAACTCTTTTGGCTCCACACGTGGATTACCATTCTGATCTTCCAGAGGACCAATTTTGTCCCTTGCGATCCTTTTGCTCCTAAGGTATCTGTGGAATCCCTTAGGATTCTCCTTCACCTTGTCTGCTAGGCTTCTCATGCCTTCTTTTAACCCTCCTGATTTCTTTCTTAAATGTTCTCTTGCTTTTCTTATACTCCATAAGTACCTTATTTGTTCCTACCCACCTATACCTGCTAAGAACCTGTTTTTTTTTCTTAACTAGGGCCTCAGTATAAAACCTTTAGTCCTGTATTTATCCCCTTTTCAATTTTGTCCTCCTGGTGCACTGCGACTCACTCCACTAACGGCAATTTTTCCCTACCATCTGTCTGTACCTCCTGGCAGTCTCACTATGCACTGCATCTGCTGCCATACCAGCTGGCTTATCACATCAGTTCCCACCCCTCCCCAACAACTCCAGCAAACCTGCCCACAGATATTGCGTGGAGGTTCCACTTTACAGCTTTCAACCTATATCTCTAAATTCTCTCTTGAGGACCTTCTTTCTTTTGCTACAATGTCATCGGTATCAATGTGTCCCACGACTTCTGGCTGCACACCCCACTGTGGACTCTGTCCAAAATGCCCCTGACCCTGGCATCTTGGGGGCAACATGCTATCCAGGTGTCTTACTTCATAGTCAGGCCACATGCAGTATTGTCAACAATTTTGGGCCACATATCTCAGAAAATGCATTATCATTGGAGAGAGTCCAGAGGTGGTTCATGAGGATGATTCCAGGAATGAAGGGGTTAACATATATGGAGTGTTTGGCAGCCTTGGGCCTGTACTCACTGGAATTTAGAAGAATACAAGGGGATCTCATTGAAACCTACCGAATGTTGAAAGGACTGGAGAGGGTGGATGCAGAGAGGATGTTTCCAGTGGTGGGGGTATCCAGAACTAGACAGCACAGCCTCAAAATTTAGGGGCAACCTTTTCGAACAGAGGTAGGGAGGAAGTTTTTTTTTAACCAGGGAGTAGTAAATCTGTGGAATGCCCTGCCATGGAGTGCAGTGGAGGCCAAGTCCATGGATATATTTAAGGTGGAAGTTGATAGTTTCCTGATCGGTCAGGGCATCAAAGGATATGGTGAAAAGGCAGGTGTGTGGGGTTGAGTGGGATCCGGGATCAGCCATGATGGAATGTTGAAGCAGACTTGATAGGCTGAATGGCCTATTTCTGCTCCTATGTCTTATGGTGTCTTTCACATCAAAGAATGTCATGTCTAATTGTGGAAGTCCTCATCGCTACTGCACTCCACTTCTCCACACCCCCACTACCCCTAATTCTGCTCCTGTAGCTGATGGTGTTCTGGTCATATGATAGAAAGGAGCTACAGAAAGGTAGTAACTCCCAAGCTGCTGGAGGCAGACTGTCAGGAGGGGGAAATGGAGTAGGCAGCCAGTGCAGGGAGGAACAGAGTTACCTGGACACTCTGTTTGAGGAGGTAGACACACCCATTAGATCAGCTGCCTCAAATTCAGTCTGAGGTCAGGGATAAGAGAGTGTGACTGTGAATGAGTCAAGTAGTGGGATCCAAGTGACAGTGCTGGAGGAACCTCAGCCCTTGAGCTGGTCTGAGATTCTTGCTCCCTGTGTGGATGAGAGTGGGGCTGTAGAAAGGATGAGCAACCGAACTGTGGCACTGTGGTGCAGGGAGCCACTCAAGAGTGGGCAGAGAAGAGAAATGCAGTGGTAATTAGGGATAGTATAGTCAGGGGAATAGACAGAGTTCTCTGTCGCGAGCATACAGCATCCCAAAGGCTGTGTTACCTGCCTGGTGCCTGGGTCTGGGACATCAAATCTGACCTACGGAGGAATTTTCAGTGGGAGGGGAAAGATCCAGTTGTCGTGGTCCATGTGGGTATCAACAACATAGGTGGAATGAGGAAAGGGGTTCTGCTGAGGGAATTTGAGCAGCTAGGGAATAAAGTGAAAAGCAGAACCAAAAAGGTGGTAATCTCTGGATTACTACCTGAGCCACGTGCAAATTGGCATAGGGTCAAGAAGATTAGAGAGTTAAATGTGTGGCTCGAGGATTAGTGTGGGAGAAGTGGGTTTGAATTCATGGGAAACTGGCACCAGTACTGGGGAAGGTGGGAGCCGATCCATTGGGAGGGGCTCCACCTGAATCATGTTGGGACCTGGATCCTGGTGAATCACATAATAAGGGCGGTAGACAGCTTTAGCTAACTAGCAGGGGGTGAGTTCAACAGATTGAAGAAGTGTGGATAAAGTAACAGAGAGAAGTGTGGATGAATATGAAGTGAAAGCAACAGTTAAAAAGGAGAAAAGTAAGAGTGGAGTGCAGAAAAGTCAAGTGAGACCGGAGAAGATTCACCAGAATGATTCCAGGAATTAAAAGGTAACCGGATGAGGAACATCTGGCAGCTCTTGGGCTGTATTCCCTGGAGTTCAGGAGAATGAGGGAGGATCTCATAGAAACAATCCTGAACTGATTAGATATGGCTAAGTTATTTCCCATTGAAGGGGAGTTTAGGACAAGAGGGCACAACTTCAGGATTGAAGGATGGCCATTTTGAATAGAGATGTGGAGAAATTACTTTAGTCAGAGAATGGTAAATCTGCGGAATTTGTTGCCACGAGTGGTTGTGGAGACCAAGTCATTGGGTGCATTTAAGGCAGAGATAGATAGGTTCTTGATTAATCAGGGCATCAAGGGGTATGGGGAGAAGGCAGGGGAGTGGGGTGACTGGAAGAACTGGATTAGCCCGTGGTTGAATGGTGGAGCAGACTAATTGGACTGAATGGCCTACTTCTGCTCCTGTACCTTATGATCTTATGGTCTAAGTACAAAAGAGACAAAGATTACAAGAGTTTAAAAGCAAAGTGAGTGCAAGGTCGCTTTATCTGAATGCTTATGGTATTTGAAACGGGGCAGTAAACTTGTGACACAAATCAGTACAAAGGACAATGGTTTAGTGACCATTACGGAAACATGGTTGCATGGTGGAGAGGATTGGGAATTAAATATCCAAGGATATCAGGTAATAAGGAAAGATGGGCAAAAAGGTAAGGGAAGTGTGATAGCCATCTTAATTAAGGATGAGGTAGGGCAATAGTGAGAGATGATATAAGATCTAAGGAGCAGAACATTGAATCCATCTGGGTAGAGATTAGGAATGGTAAAGAGGAAAAAAAATGACTGGTGGGAGTTGTCCACCGACCACCAAATAATAACATTACAGTGGCACAGGCAATAAACTGAGAAATATCTGATGCATGTGAAAATGGAACAGCAGTCATCATGGGGAACTTTAACTTGCACATAGATTGGGTGAATCAAGTTGGTGGGGGCACTCTTGAGGAGGACTTCATAGAATGCATGATGGCTTTCTTGTACAGAATGTTACTGAACCTACAAGGGAACGTGCTATCTTAGATCTGGTCCTGTGCATTGAGACAGGTAAAATTAGCAATCTTGCAGTTAGGGAGCCTCTTGGAAGGAGTCATCACAGAGGGTTCAATAGTTTGAACTAAAGCCAGTGTATTATGCCTAAACCAGGGAGACTACAATGGGATAAGGGATAAACTCGGACAGGGTAAACTTGCAACAGAGGCTATATGGTGGGACGGTTATGGAACAGCGGAATACCTTCATAGAACATAGAAAACCTACAGCACAATACAGAACCTTCAGCCCACAAAGTTGTACCAAACATGTACTTACCTTAGAAATTACCTAGGGTACCCATAGCCCTCTATTTTTCTAAGCTCCATGTACCTATCCAGGAGTCTCTTAAAAGACCCTATCGTATCCACCTCCACCACTGTCGCTGGCAGCCGATACCACATACTCACCACTCTCTGCATAAAAAACTTACCTCTGACATCTTCTCTGTACCTTCTTTCAAGCACCTTAAAACTGTGTCCTCTCGTGCCAGCCATTTCAAAGCTTTTTCACGGTATTCAACAAAAGTTAAAAGCAAGGACCGTAAGGATGGGGAGAGCCAGCCTTGGATAACTAAGGAAATAAAGGAAGGCATCAACCTAAAAACTCATGTGTACAAAGTCACCAAGTAGTGGGAAACTGGAAGATTGGGAAAACTTTTAAAAAGTAGCAAAAAACCACTAACCAAGCAATAAAGAAAGGGAAGCTAGATTATGAAAATAAACTAGCACAAAATATAGAAATGGATAGTAGAAGTTTTTATAATTATATAAATTGGAAAAGGGTGGCTAAAGTGAACATAGGTCCCTTGGAGGACAACAAAGTGGAACTGATATCAGGTAATGAGGAAATGTCCGAGGCTTTGAATGACTATTTTGTTTCGGTCTTCATGGTGGAGGATATGTCTAACATGCCAAAGAGATGATATGGATGCGATGGGAGTTGAGGACCTCGATACAATAGCTATCACTAAAGAGGTAGTGCTGAGCAAACTTGTGGGTCTACAGATAGATAAGTCCCCCGGTCCTGATGGGATGCATCCCAGGGTACTGAACAAACTGGCAGAGGTTATTGTCGAGACATTGGTGATAATTTACCAAAATTCTCTAGACTCTGGGCAGGTCCCAGCAGATTAGAAGAAGGTGAATTTCACGCCATTGTTCAAAAAAGGATGTAGCCAAAAGGCAGGTAACTATAGGCCAGTTGATTTAACATCTGCAGCTGGGAAAATACTTGAAGTTATTAAAGAAGAAATAGCGAGGCAGATGCAGCATGGATTCAGCAAAGGAAGGTCCTCTTCAACAAACTTACTGGAGTCCTTTGAGGATATAACAAGCGCAGTGGATAGAGGGGAACAGATGGATACTATTTACTTGGATTTCCAGAAGGTGTTTGATAAGGTGCCACATAAAAGATTTATCCATAAGATATGGATGCATAGAGTTTAGGGTGATATACTAGTATAGATAGAGGATTGGTTAACCAATAGAAAGTAGAGAGTTGGGATACATTGATGTTTCTCTGGTTGGCAATCAGTGTTGAGTGGTGTACCACAGGGGTCTGTGCTGGGCCCGCATCTGTTCATGAGATACATTAACAATCTGGAAGAGAGGCAGAGTGTAGTGTACCCAAGTTTTCTGATGGCACTAAATTGAGCGGAAAAGCAAATTTTTGCAGAGGATACAGAGAGTCTGCAGAGAGATGTAGATAGGTTAAGTGAGTGGGCAAGGGTCTGGCAGATGGAGTACAGTCTTGATAAATGTGTGGTTATCCACTTTGGTACAAAGAATGGAAGATAGAATTATTATTTAAATGGTGAAAAATTACAGCATGCTGTTGTGCAGAGGGACTTGGGAGTGCTTGTGCATGAATCGTAAAAGGTTGGTTTGCAGGTGGCATGTTGGCCTTTATTGCTAGAGGGATTGCATTTAAGAGCAGGGAGGTTATGTTGCAACTATACAGAGTGCTGGTGAAGCTGCACCTGGAATATTGATCGCAGTTCTGGTCTCCTTAGCTGAGGAAGAATATACTGGCTTTGGAGGTGGTGCAAAGGAGGTTCACCAGGTTGATTCCAGGGATGAAGTGGTGAAATTATGAGGAGAGATTAAGTCACCTAAGACTGTACACACTGGAATTCAGACGAATGAGAGATCTTATAGAAACATTAAAATTATGGAAGGGATAGATAAGATAGAGGCAGGAAAGTTGTTTCCACTGGTAGGTGAGACTAGAACTAGGGGACATAACCTCAAGATTTGGGGGAGTAAATTTAGGACAAAGATGAGGAGGAACTGCTTTTCCCAAAGAATGGTGAATCTGTGGAATTATCTGCCCAATGAAGCAGTGAAGGCTACCTCAGTAAGAATACTTAAGACAAGGTGAGATAGATTTTTGCATAGAAGGGAAATTGAGGGTATGGGGGAAAGGTGGGTCGGTGGAGATGAATCCGTGGCCAGATCAGCCATGATCTTATTGAATGGCGGAGCAGGCTCGACAGACCAGATGGCCAACTCCTGCTCCTATTTACTCGTGTTCCCCCGTTGGTCTATCGAAACGCTCTCTGGATACAGCTGCAAAATTTTGAATCCTCTGAGCCTTTAACACTGAAGTAATCTCAGTCAATGGACTTTTCTATCCTACCACGCGAAGTCAATGCCGGAGGCCTGCACGGGTGAGATCTACACTGAGAGGCTGTCTACAAGAAGGGTCAGAGCCGTCTCTATTTCCTGAGGAGACTGAAGTCCTTTAACATCTGCCGGACGATGCTGAGGATGTTCTACGAGTCTGTGGTGGCCAGTGCGATCATGTTTGCTGTTGTGTGCTGGGGCAGCAGGCTGAGGGTAGCAGACACCAACAGAATCAACAAACTCATTCGTAAGGCCAGTGATGTTGTGGGGATGGAACTGGACTCTCTGATGGTGGTGTCTGAAAAGAGGATGCTGTCTAAGTTGCATGCCATCTTGGACAATGTCTCCCATCCACTACATAATGTACTGGTTGGTAACAGGAGTACATTCAGCCAGAGACTCATTCCACCGAGATGCAACACAGAGCGTCATAGGAAGTCATTCCTGCCTGTGGCCATCAAACTTTACAACTCCTCCCTTGAAGGGTCAGACACCCTGAGCCGATAGGCTGGTCCTGGACTTATTTCCTGGCATAATTTACATATTACTATTTAACTATTTATGGTTTTATTACTATTTAATTATTTATGGTGCAACTGTAACGAAAACCAATCCCCCCCCCCCGCCCCGGGATCAATAAAGTATGACTATGACTAGATCCAAGGCCCCCGTTCTGTGGAGAGCCAAGGGGATGACGACCTCTCCACTTAAAACACCCCCGCACGTTTCCCGTCATCGTCGAATAGGAAGGACAGCCACCAATCCCAGTGAATATTTAGAAAATTGAAATGTCGCTGCTATTATAAATGGTCCCCTTTGTCCCGCCTTCCCTCCTCCACGCCTCTGCCGCAAGAATTCCGGGAACCTCAACAATTCCGTGGATCCCATCGGAGCTCACACTGGCTCCACAGGATTCGCCCACGAACCAACCTGAATGGAAATTCACCTGAGCTCCAGGCTGCGAGCAGCAGAGGGAGACAGCGAGCAACTGCGCGGCGAAAACGAAACTCGCCCCTGATTTCCCGGAATACAGACCGATTCCCGGTCGCTCAGTGCGGAACAGGAAACTGACTGCCAGCCAAAATGGAAACACAGAGGAAGGGATCTACGGGGGGGGGGGGGGGTTCCGGCGCAAGAGGGGAGCCTACTGATGAGATCCCGGGTCCACGGGGGGAGGCCCCATTACAGGGAGGGTGGTCTATGGGGGAGATCCCGATGCAGGGAGAGGGGTCTACGGGCTCAGGTCACAACTGCGGGGAGAGGGTCCAAACAGGGGATATCCCGGCGAAGGGGGGGTGTGTGAGGGGAGGGTGTCTACAGGGGGAGGTACAGGCGCAGGTGTATTTGTCTACAGGGGAGTTTTCAGCGCATTGGGAGTGAGGGTTCTATGGGGGAGATAGCGGCGCAGGGAGAGGAGTCTACGGGGAGATCCCAATGCAAGGAGAGTTGTCTTTAGCGGGAGAGACTGGAAGGGTTACGCACGTGGAAAGAGATCCGCAAAGGTGGAAATGAGTAAATCCACGGAGCATGAGGAATTCTGCAGATGCTGGAAATTCAAGCAACACACATCAAAGTTGCTGGTGAACGCAGCAGGCCAGGCAGCATCTCTAGGAAGAGGTACAGTCGACGTTTTGGGCCGAGACCCTTCGTCAGGACTAACTGAAGGAAAAGCTAGTAAGAGATTTGGAAGGGGGAGGGGGAGGGAGAGATCCAAAATGACAGGAGAAGACAGGAGGGGGAGGGATGGAGCCAAGAGCTAGACAGGTGATTGGCAAAAGGGATATGAGAGGATCATGGGACAGGAGGCCCAGGGAGAAGGAAAAGGGGGGGGGGGGACCCAGAGGATGGGCAAGGGGTATAGTCAGAGGGACAGAGGGAGAAAAAGGAGAGAGAGAGAAAGAATGTGTGTATATAAATAAATAACCAAATGGGGTATGAGGGGGAGGTGGGGCATTAATGGAAGTTTGAGAAGTCGATGTTCATGCCATCAGGTTGGAGGCTACCCAGACGGAATATAAGGTGTTGTTCCTCCAACCTGAGTGTGGCTTCATCTTTACAGTAGAGGAGGCCGTGGATAGACATAGCAGAATGGGAATGGGATGTGGAATTAAAATGTGTGGCCACTGGGAGATTCTGCTTTCTCTGGCAGACAGAGCGTAGGTGTTCAGCAAAATGATCTCCCAGTCTGCGTCAGGTCTCGCCAAAATATAGAAGGCCACATCGGGAGCCCCGGACGCAGTATATCACCCCAGCCGACTCACAGGTGAAGTGTGGCCTCACCTGGAAGGACTGTCTGGGGCCCTGAATGGTAGTGAGGGAGGAAGTGTAAGGGCATGTGTAGCACTTGTTCCGCTTTCAAGAATAAGTGCCAGGAGGGAGATCAGTGGGGAGGGATGGGGGGGGGGGACGAATGGACAAGGGAGTTGCGTAGGGAGCGATCCCTGCAGAAAGCAGAGGGAGGGGAGGGAAAGATGTGCTTAGTGGTGGGATCCCGTTGGAGGTGGCGGAAGTTACGGAGAATAATATGTTGGACCCGAAGGCTGGTGGGGTGGTAGGTGAGGACCAGGGGAACCCTATTCCTAGTGGGGTGACGGGAGGATGGAGTGAGAACAGATGTGCGTGAAATGGGGGAGATGCGTTTGAGAGCAGAGTTGATGGTGGAGGAAGGGAAGCCCCTTTCTTTAAAAAAGGAGGACATCTCCCTCGTCCTAGAATGAAAAGCCTCATCCTGAGAGCAGATACGGTGGAGACGGACGAATTGCGAGAAGGGGATGGCATTTTCGCAAAAGACAGTGTAAGAGGAATAGTCCAGATAGCTGTGAGAGTCAGTCGGCTTATAGTAGACATCAGTAGATAAGCTGTCTCCAGAGATAGAGACAGAAAGATCTAGAAAGGGGAGGGAGGTGTTGGAAATGGACCAGGTAAACTTGAGGGCAGGGTGAAAGTTGGAGGCAAAGTTAATAAAGTCAACGAGCTCAGCATGCGTGCAGGAAGCAGTGCCAATGCAGTCGTCGATGTAGCGAAGGAAAAGTGGGGGACAGATACCAGAATAGGTTTGGAACATAGATCGTTCCATAAAGCCAACAAAAAGGCAGGCATAGCTAGGACCCATACGGGTGCCCATAGCTACACCTTTAGTTTGGAGGAAGTGGGAGGAGCCAAGGAGAAATTATTAAGAGTAAGGACTAATTCGGCTAGACGGAGCAGAGTGGTGGTAGAGGTAGAGGTACATGCCCTTACACTTCCTCCCTCACCACCATTCAGGGCCCCAGACAGTCCTTCCAGGTGAGGCGACACTTCACCTGTGAGTCGGCTGGGGTGATATACTGCGTCCGGGGCTCCCGATGTGGCATTCTATATATTGGCGAGACCCAACGCAGACTGGGAGATCGTTTTGCTGAACACCTACGCTCTGTACACCCGAGAAAGCAGGAACTCCCAGTGGCCACACATTTTAATTCCACATCCCATTCCCATTCTGATATGCTGTCAAGATGAAGCCACACTCAGGTTGGTGGAACAACACCTTATATTCCGTCTAGGTAGCCTCCAAACTGATGGCATTAATATTGACTTCTCTAACTTCCGCTGATACCCCACCTCCCCCTCGTACCCCATCCGTTATTTATTTATATACACACATTCTTTCTCTTTTTCTCCCTCTATCCCTCTGACTAATCCCCTTGCCCATCCTCTGGGGTTTCCCCCCTCCCCCTTTTCCTTCTCCCCAGACCTCCTGTCCCATGATCCTCTCATACCCCTTTTACCAATCAACTGTCCAGCTCTTGGCTCCATCCCTCCCCCTCCTGTCTTCACCCATCATTTTGGATCTCCCCCTCCCCCTCTCAAATCTCTTACTAACTCTTCCTTCAGTTAGTCCTGACAAAGGGTCTCAGCCCGAAACATCGACTGTACCTCTTCCTAGAGATGCTGCCTGGCCTGCTGAATCCATGGAGCAGGTCGTGGCGTAGAGAGGGGTCTAACCGGGAGGACCTGGCACGGGGGGGGGGGAGAGAGAGAGGAGAGAGAGGGGAGAGAGAGGGGAGAGGGGAGAGAGAGGGGAGAGGGGAGAGGGGAGAGAGAGGGGAGAGAGAGGGGAGAGGGGAGAGAGAGGGGAGAGGGGAGAGGGGAGAGGGGAGAGAGAGGGGAGAGAGAGGGGAGAGGGGAGAGGGGAGAGAGAGGGGAGAGGGGAGAGAGAGGAGAGAGAGGGGAGAGAGAGGGGAGAGAGAGAGGGGAGAGAGAGGGGAGAGAGGGGAGAGAGGGGAGAGAGAGGAGAGAGAGGAGAGAGAGGGGAGAGAGAGAGGGGAGAGAGAGGAGAGAGAGGGAGAGAGAGAGGGGAGAGAGAGGAGAGAGAGAGGAGAGAGGGCGGAGACAGAGGGGAGAGAGGGGAGAGTGGGTAGAGAGGGGAGAGAGGGCGGAGAGAGGGGAGAGAGGGGGGAGAGAGGGGAGAGAGAGAGAGAGAGAGAGAGAGAGAGAGAGAGAGAGAGAGAGAGAGAGAGAGAGATAGAGAGATAGAGAGATAGAGAGATAGAGAGATAGAGAGATAGAGAGATAGAGAGATAGATAGATAGATAGATAGATAGATAGATAGATTCAGGTGCAAGAACTGGGCTCCACGGGCAACCTTCTGGCGCAGAAAGAGGGGTCAGCAGACAGAAAGGTCGATATGTGAGGTCCTGGGGCAAAAAGAGGGATATTTGGGGAGGATAGTGTTACGTTACACGGAGAGAGGTCCATGGGGGCGGGGGGATCGCAGAGCAGGGAAAGGGTCTTCTGCAGAGGTCCCAACAACGAACGTCAGGGTAGGTCCCAAAGAAAGAAGGGCAGACAACTCTTGCGATGCCTGATACACATTCAAATTTATTCAGTTCTCCAGCAGTGCACACTGACACAAGTACTCCAATACATAGTGACACCTCTGCGGTATGCAGTTCTGGAATATCAAAATCAGCGCAGAGAATAACCTTGCTATTATTGAAATGTAGCTACATCAATAAATACTGAATATTCTGGATACAACTTCAATAGGTGCTCAATAAAAAACTGCAGATGACTAAAACCTGACATAAAACTGAGTAGGTTGAAAAGAATCAGCAGGTTAACCAGCATCTACAGAGAGAGAAGCTGAGTTAATCCCAGAGACAGAAGGCCTTTGTCAAAGCATCAGTTAGCATGACTTCAGTGGTTGGGAAGATGTTGCAGTCCATTATTAAGGATGAAGTTTTGAGGTACTTGGAAGCACATGATAAAATATGCCAAAGTCAGAACATGTCCTAAAGGGGAAATCTTACCTGACAAACCTGTTGGAATTCTTTGAGGAAATAACCCAGCAGGATAGACAAAGGAGAGTCAGTGGATGTTGTTTACTTGGATTTTCAGAAAATCTGACAAGGTGACATATATGAGGGTGCTAAACAAGATCCCATGCTAATACAGCTGCCAGTGGTGTTCCACAGGGACCACTTCCTTTCATGTTGTACATCAATGATCTGTCTGACAGAATTGAAGGCTTTTTGGCCATGTTTGCGGACATCGCAAAGAGAGGGGCAGGTCGTGTTGAGGAAGCAGGGACAATGCAGAACAGTTTAGGACTTAAGAAAGATTGGGATAATGGACTAAAGAAGTGGCAGATGGAATACAGTGGATGGAAGTATATAGTCATCCATTTTGGAAGATGGAATAAAGGTGTAGACGCTGTCCTAAATGGCTGGGGGAGGGGGGGAAGAGAGAAAATTCAAAAATCAGAGGTGCAAAAGAATTTGGCAGTCCTTGTGTAGGATTCGCTAAAGTTTAACTTGCAAGTTGCGTTGGTAGTAAGGAGAACAAATGTAATTTTAGCCTTCATTTCAAGAGGACTAGAACACAAAAGCAGGGATGTAATGGTGAGGCTGTATAAGGCACTGGTCAGACTGGACTCAGAATATTGAGAGTAGTTTTGGGCCCTTATATCAGAAAAGATGTACTGGCATTGGATAGCAGAAGTTCACAAGATGTATTCCAGAAATGAAAGGGTTAATGTATGAGGACTATTGGATGGCTCTGGATCTCTAATTGCTGGAGTTTAGAAGAATGAAGGTGATCTAATTGAAACCTGCTGAATGGACTAGACAGAGTGTATGTGGCAAGGGTATTTCCTACAGTGGGGGAGTCTATAGTCCTCGAGGCCACAGTTGCAGAATAGAAGAACATCCCTTTAGAACAGAGGTGTGGAGGAGTTTCTTTTGCCAGAGTTACTTGCCATTCTCAATCTGATATATCGGTCCATGGCATCCCTCACTGCTACAGTGAGGCCACTCTCGGAGTCTCCAACCTGATGGCTTAAACATCTCTTTTTCTCTAACTTCAGGTTATTTCTTCTCCCTGCCCTCCCACCAATTGCCATAGGAGTTGTAGAGAGAAACTGATTGGGTATATTTAAAACTGAGGTTGATAGGGTCTTGATTAGTTAGAGCATCAAAGGTTATGGGGAGAGGGCAGGAGAATGGGGTTAGGAGGGTTAATAAAGCAGCCATGATAGAATGGTGGGGAAGATTTAGCAGGCCAAATTGCCTAAAACCTGCTCCTATATCTTATGATCAACAGTCTCCTGTGCCTCCAAGAACACAAGCTAATTTTGAGTGGAGGAGAACTGGGATTGAGTGGGGCTGAATACATGGAATATCTCCAATAGGGTGAGGCTAGATAATATCACCAGCTGGTTGGGGCAGTTTTTTGCTGTCGTGTCTATGGTGCATGTTGACACTAGCAAGAATATGGAACAGAGAGTCACAGAACACTTCCGAACAGAAACAGGCCCTTCAGCCTATCTACTCCGTGCTGATTAACTCTGCCTGGTCCCATCAACCTGCACCTGGACCAGAGCCCTGAGTGAAGAAGGTGACATGCCCTACACATCGGACTGAAGGAGTACTGAGAATGACAGCGATGTTGTGGCTGTGGAAAACCTGAGTTACAAGGGAATATTGAATCGTTCAACTTTACTGCTTGAAATGTAGAAGCTTGAGGGGATATTTGACCGTGGTATACAAAGCTCTGAGAGGTATAGATAGGGTAAATGCAAGCAGGCTTTTTATATGGAGGTTGGGTGGGACTACAAATAGAGGTCATGGGCAAGGCTGAAAGGTGAAATATTTAAGAGGAACCTGGGGGGAAAGTTCTTCACTCACAGGGTGGTGTGAGTGTGGAACGAGCAGCCAGCAGAAACAGTGGATGCTTCTGGATTGAAGCATTAAAGAGAAGCTGGGAAGGTACCTGGATGGGAGAGGTATGAACGGCTATGGATCAGACGCAGGTCAATGGGATGAGGCAAAATAACAGTTCAGCACAGACCAGATGGGCCAAAGGGCTTCTTTCTGTGCTGTACAGCTCCACGACTGTGAGAACAAGTTCACCCATGGGTTGTGCGAGTGCAGAGGAACTGATTGGGTCTCTTTTCAAGGAAGACAAAGAAGCCCAACTTGCCTCATGAACTCAAGTACAGTCCCTTGGGTCTTCCCAGCGGGGGATGGAAGTATCAAGACATTGTATACCATTCCTTAAGACCATAACGCTATACGAGTGAGGGTGAACCAGATAAGGACAGGGAACTGGAAAGAGATCAACCAGTGTCAGAGAAATAACTGCAGAACCATGGAGTCCAGAAGAAATGTTTGGTTGGGACAAGGCTGAGCTGTCTCCATGGTCCAATAGTAAATATTCAAAACTAGTGCACAGTGATAATCACGGAGCGTGTGGACAGACATCACCAAGTGCCCTCACCACCCAAGCCATGCTCCCTTTCCAGGGCGACCAGTAGAGAGGACATAGAGGAGATTAGACCCAACATTCTACAAGCAGCTTCTTCTCCTAACAGGGCACCGTTTTGGGAAAGGTTGAACAGGTTCAGACTTTATTCCCTGGGGCGTAGGAGAATGAGGGGAGATTTGATAGAGGTACACAAAATTATAAAGGGTAAATGCAAGTAGGCTTTTTCCACTGAGATTCGGTGAAACTAGAACTAGATGTCATAGGTTAAGGATGAAAGATGAAATGTTTACAGTGATAGAAAAGTAGAGCACAGAAAAAGGCCCTTCGACCCATCTAGTCCATGCCTAACCACTTAAACTGCTTATTCCCATCAATTTGCACTGGGACCAGAGCTCTTCGTACCCCTCCCATCTTTGTAACTATCCAAATGTCACTTAAACATTGAAAATCAAGCTTGCATGTACCCCACTATGTCAGCAGCTTATTCCACACTTTAATTACCCTCTGAGTGAAGAAGTTTCCCCTCATGTTGCCCTTAAACTTTTCACCCTTAACCCATTTCCATTGAGAGTAGGGGAGATTCAAATAAGAGGACACGAGTTGAGATTTAAGGGGCAAAAGTTTAGGGGTAACACAAGGGGGATCTTCTTTACTCAGAGAGTGGTAGCTGTGTGGAACGAGCTTCCAGCAGAAGTGGTTGAGGCAGGTTCGATGTTGTCATTTAAAGTTAAATTGGATAGATATATGGACAGGAAAGGAATGGAGGGTTATGGGCTGAGTGCAAGTCGGTGGGACTAGGTGAGAGTAAGAGTTCAGCACGGACTAGAAGGACCGAGATGGCCTGTTTCCGTGCTGTAATTGTTATATGGTTATATGGCTACATGGTTATATGACCTCTAATGGTAGTCCCACCCAACCTCAGTGGAAAAAGCCTACTTGCAATTACCCTATCTTTACCCCTCATAATTTTGCATACCTCTATCAAATCTCCTCTCACTTTCCTGCTCTCATAGGAACACTGTCCCAACCTATTCAGTCCTTCCTTATATCTCAGGTACTCCAGACCCAGCAACATTCATGTAAATTTTCACAGTATTCTTTCAACCTTGATTACATCTTTCCTGTAAGTTGGTGACCAATGACTGCATACAATACTCCAAACTTAGCCTCATCAATGTTTTAAACAATTTCAACATAATATCCTATCTATACTTAATGCATTGATTTATGAAGGCCAATGTGCCAAAAGCTTTCTTTACCAACATATCTACCTATGATGCCACTTTCGATGAATTATGGATCTGTATTCCTATTTGTTCTACCTCACTCCTCAGTGCCCTACCATTCACTGTGCAAGACCTACTCTTGTTGGTCCTGCCTAAGTGCAACACCACACACTTATCTGCATTAAATTCCCTCTACCATTTTTCATCCCAGTTTTCCCAGCTGATCCAGATCCCCCTGCAAGCCATGGCAGTCTTCCTCACTGCCCGCTACATCCGCAATCTTGGTGTCATCTGCAAATTTGCTGATCCAGATAACCACATCATCAACTGAGTTGCTGATAGAGACGGCAAACAACAGACCCAGCACCAATCCCTGCGGCACTGCAAAAAGTCACAGGCCTCCAGTCGGAGAGGCGAACATCTACTACCGGGGGCAGCCAAGTGCAGCAACTTCACTCAGAAGCTGGTGAGTGTGGAACAAGCTGACAGCAGAAGTGGTGAATGTGGCTTCAATTTCAACATTTAAGAGAAGTATATGGCAGAAGTACATGGGTGGGTATAGAGGGCTAGGAGGCAGGTGCAGGTCGATAGGACTGGGTACATCAAAGGTACCCAGCCCAAAGGGCATGCTTTTATGAATCTCTGACTACGACCTTCTGCCATCAAATTTCTGACAGGTTAATAAACCCACCAATACTACCTGGTTGAGGCTCTGTAAGGCACTGGTGAGACCTCACTTGGCAGTTTTGGTCTCCTTATTTAAGAAAGGATGTGCTGACATTGGAGAGGGTACAGAGAAGATTCACTAAAATGATTCCGGGAATGAGAGGGTTAACATATGAGGAACGTTTGTCCGCTCTTGGACTGTATTCCTTGGAGTTTAGAAGAATGAGGGGGGACCTCATAGAAACATTTCGAATGTTGAAAGGCATGGACAGAGTGGATGTGGCAAAGTTGTTTCCCATGATGGGGGAGTCTAGTACGAAAGGGCATGACTTAAGGTTTGAAGGGTGCCCATTCAGAACAGAGATGCGAAGAAATTTTTTTAGTCAGAGGGTGGTGAATTTATGGAATTTGTTGCCACGGGTGGCAGTGGAGGCCAAGTCATTGGGTGTATTTAAGGCAGAGATTGATAGGTATCTAAGTAGCCAGGGCATCAAAGGTTATGGTGAGAAGGCGGGGGAGTGGGACTAAATGGGAGAATGGATCAGCTCATGATAAAATGTCAGAGCGACTCGATGGGCCAGATGGCCGACTTCTGCTCCTTTGTCTTATGGTCTTATGGTTATTTGTTACATCGTTTATTTGGTAGTTCACAGTCATTCTGTGTCTTTGCACTGTACGGCTGCAGCACAACAACTGACTTCAAAACATACGAGTCAGTGGGAATAAACCTGATCCAGATTCAAGGAGGAAAACCCAACATCACCTCCAGTGTCTTCGCCTCTAAGCCTCAGCAAAGTTTCAGCAACAGAGGGCAATAAAATGTGCCAGAAATCAGTTACTTTCTGCACTGACACGGTAAGGCCCAGCACAAAGATGCAGAATGGCCCCTCGTATGTAGAAAAGTCTATCATCCTCCGTCTGGGCCTGGTACAGCCTTCGGGCTCAATGTCGGATTTTCCAACTTGCTCTCACTCTCCCTATATCAGAACTGCCCCTTTCAGCATCTACACCATCTATTGTGCTCTCTCTCCTAGTATCGTCTGACCTATTGGGCACGCCCTACTACAGTTCCACAAGGAACACTTTAACACATTTGTAAAAGTAATCTACTTCTAAATGCCACATTAACCCATCCTATTGGAGATATTCATTTCATCCTATCCATCTCTCCCCAGTCCTCTCAGCGACCTAACCTGGCTTCCCTCGCTGGAGATGCTGCTTGACCTGCTGAGAATTTACAGCATTGTCCGTCTTTACTGCCACTGTTGAAGATGAAATGAGGAAAACCCCGGGATAGCAGAGGCGTCCTTGTAGCACCTGCACCAGATTCTCATACCACAGATTGCAGGAGAAGGAGAGTCAGCTGGCTGCCGTGTTTGTCCTTCAGAAAGTGCTCCACCGCAAAAGGCCCCCTGGTTTGGGGGGGGGTCAGAGTTCAGGGGCACTGGGAGATGCTGAGTGTGGTATCACAGTAGACCCAGAAGGCCGGGTGCATGGGTTCAGTGAAGGAGGCGTGGAACTGGTGGATGAGGGCAATCTGCTCAGCCACTCCATAGAAGGTGAGGATGCCCGCCGGGCAGTTCAGGCACACCCCAATCCGCCCATACCTCCCCACCTGCAGCCTCGTCTCCTCGTTGTCATGCCAGGCCGAGACGTTGTTGTACCAGAACTCCACACACCAGGAGTAGGGGTTGCGGCCCAGGATGCAGCAATTGTCCGAGCCCTTGCGGCGGATCCGGGCGTGGGTGACCCCGATCATAGCGTCACCGTCGTTCAGCTCCACCTCCCAGTAGAACTGGCCGATGCTCAGGGGCTCGCAGCACAGCACCTGGGAGCACACGTCGAACCTCTCAGGGCAGGATTCGTACTCCTCCGACCGCGGGTAGATGTTGGTCACCCGCTGGTTGCTGTCACTCAGGCACAGCTCCTTCTGCACTGTTTTGTGGTCCAGTGAAAGCTGGCAGCGATCTGCGGAGACACGTACATAGATACAGATACCTTATTGACCCCAAACGAAATTACAGCGTCACAGTAGCATTGCAAGTACACAGGTACAAAAAGAGATGGAGAAAGAATAAACAATAAGTTACCACAGACAGTCTAACAGGAGGGGGTCATCACTTCCCTAGCTTTAGGTTGACTTATTACGGAGCCTAATGGCCGAGGGTAACAATAGGCACTCAGACACAAGGAATATCTCAGTCCTCACCAGCATCCATCCTACAGCGACTGCAGTGACGTCCCATGCAAACGTGGTAGCACAGCATCATAGCTGTTAGCACAATGCTACGGGACACCAGCGATTGGGGTTCAATTTTGCCACTGTCTGTAAAGCATGAGCAATGATTTTTCTAACTTCCAGTAATTTCTCCCTTCCCCTTCTCCCTTTTTCTATACCCCATTCTGGTTCCCCTCTTGCCCCTGCACATCTCCTCGCCGGCCCATCACCACCTTCTGCTGTCCCCTTCTCCCACAGACTACCGTCCTCTCCCATCAGATTCCCTCTTCCTCGGTCCTTTACCTTTTCCACCAATCACCTTCCAGTTTCCCACTTCATCCCCTCTCCCCTCACCTGTTTCAACCATCACCTCAGCAGGCCAGGCAGAGTCTATGGAAAAGAGGAAACAGTCGATGTTTTGGGCTAAGATCCTTCACCGGGACGGGACAAAAAAGATAAGGTCCAAGTAAGAAGGTGGGGGGAGGGGAGGAAGAAATATAAGGTAGTAGGTGATAGGTGAAATTGGGAGAGGGAGAGGGGTGAAGTAAAGAGCTGGGAAGTTGATTGATGAAAGGGATAAAGGGGTGGAGAAGGGGGAATCTGATAGGAAAGGGCAGAAGGCCATGGAAGAAAGGGAAGGGGGAGGAGCACCAGCCACAGGTGATGGACAGGTAAGGAGGCAAGATGAGAGGGGGGAATTGGGGTGGGGAATGGTGAAAAGGGGAGGGGGAGTCATTACTGGAAGTTCAAGAAGTCGATGCTTATGCCATCAGGTTGGAGGCTACTCAAGACGGAATACAAGGTGTTGCTCCTCCAACCTGAGTGTGGCCTTATCGCAGCAGCACGAGGCCATGGACTGGCACGTCGGAATGGGAATGGTTAGTAGAATTAAAATGGGTGGCCTCTGGGAGATCCCGCTTTTTCTGGTGGACGGAGCATAGGTGCTCAGTAAAGCGATCTCCCAATCAACATCGTGTCTCACCGAGGCCACACCAGGAGCACCAGATACGGTAGATGACCCCAACAGACTGGCCTCCAACCTGAAGGTTTGAACCTTGATTTCTCAAACTTCCAGTAATGGCACCTCCCTCCCCGACACCATCCCCATTTCCTCTCTCACCTCATCTCCTGACCTGCCCATCACCTCCCTCTGGTGCTTCTCCCCATTCTCTTCCATGGCCTTCTCTCCCCTCCAGCCCCTTCTCCAGTCAATTATCTCTTTCACTAATTCTTCCCAGCTCCTTACTTAATATTCCCACTCTCCCAGATTGACCTACTACCCTGTAATTCTTCCCCTCCCCTCCCCCACCTTCTTACTCTGACCTCATCTTTTTTTGTCCAGTCCCAATGAAAGATCTTGGCCCAAAACATCGACTGTTTCCTCTTTTCCATAGATGCTGCTGAGTTCCTCCAGCATTTTGTGTGCGCTGCTTGGATTTCCAGCATCTGCAGATTTCCTCGTCTCAGCCTCCTCCCCCCACATTATTCTGGCTTCTTCCCCCTTCCTTTCCAGTCCTGATGAAGGCTCTTGGTCCTGAACGTCAACTGCTTATTGCTCTCCACAGATGCAGCCTGACCTGCTGAGTTTCTCCAGCATTTTCTGTGTGTTGCTCTGGGTGTCCAATGTCTGCTGAATCTTTGGTGTTTATAACTATCTGTGAGGAGTTTATCTTCTCCCTGTGACCACAGGGGTTTCCACCGGGTGCACACCTCTCCTGCCCGTCCCCATCACTTCCCATTCCCACGAACAGCTGCAAGACTACCCCCCACACCGGGGCAAAAGTAAGATCAGGAACTACCTCGTGATTGCTTTGAGCCATCGTATTCAAGCTCAGCTTTGCCGTTCCCCCCCCCTCCAACCCCCACATATTGCTTTCAAGCACAACCTCACCTCCTTTCCAGCTGACCCCAGCATAACACCCCAACTCAGCTCCACCATGGGCACTGGCTTCCCCACCACCAAGGACATCTTTAAAAGGTGACGTTTCAGGAAGACAGCATTCCATCAAGAAGGACCCGCTCCATCCGGGACGTGCCCTCTTCTCATTACTAACATCAGGGAGGTGGTACAGGAGCCTGAAGACACACACTCGACATTTTACCAGCAGCCTCTTCCCCTTTACCATCAAATTTCTGAACAATCTATGAATTCTTGCACATTACTTTTTCACTTTCACTTTCTTCTCCCGCTTTATTTTTTCTGTATTCTGAACCACAATTTATAGTAGTTTTTATGTATTGCATGTATTGGTGCTACAGAAGAACAAACTTCATGACTTATGTCAGTGATAGTAAACCTGGGTCTTATTCACAATATCTTTTGACCCGCTGTAATCACTGTCCCATATCTCCAAACCAAGCCAATCCCTGCCCTTTGCCCCATTCCCTCAATGTGCTGTCTCCTCATCCTTCCCAATAACTCACCCTGACCCCAACCCGGTGGGAAGTGGCAAGACAAAATGGGATCAAAAATCATACATTCAGGAGGTTCTACAGATGCCAAAACCCCAGAGAACAACATACCAAATACTGAAGGAACTCAGCAGGTCAGGCAGAATTAACAGTCAACATTTCAGTCGACCTGAGCCTTGACGAAAGGTCTCGATGTGAAACATCGATTGTTTATTCCTCTCCATACAGACTGCCCGACCTGCTGCGTTCCTCCAGCATTTAGTGGACACAACTGAAAATGGGACTCACGCTGCAGGAGTTCCTCCCGACTCCGCATTTCGGGAAGCATTGGATTTTCGTGGACGGCTGCACTCACCGATGGGTTCAGACTGCTTTCCTCCATATCTGTGGAAAATGATAAACAGCTAATAGTCACACAAACAGAACCTCAAGATTGCCATAGCCAGGGAATTGGGGGTGTGGAAAACGTAGTGGAAGTCAGCTCCCACTCCCTATTAAATGCTTCCAATGGCATGCATCTTTAGCCTCTCACATACATGTCTAACTCCTGGCCTTCACACGTGGCTTAGCCAGTGAGCCCAGCAAAACAAATTCAACCGACAAGAAAAGGGGCAAAGGCAGCCTTAAAAACCATCACTTTGAGCATATGAGGCTCAACAGCCATGGTTGACAGCTCGTTTAGGAGAAGGAAAGCCCTGATCTCAAACCGTCTCTGCCTTGCAGCTCCACGCGCTCACGGGGAAGACTTTGGCAGTGAGCCCTGAGGAAAAATTCAGAGCTAGAGTCCCAAAAGCAGTCCTACGTTATGGTCAACAATGACAGGCAACTCCAGCAATGATGCTTGTGCCAAACACTCTCAGCCTCTACCATTATTTAGATTCAACAGCTGTGTGGAGAGAGGCAGCCTGCTGCTGGGCAATAGCTTGTTCTCCATATCGTACAGCCCTGGCTTGTGTATCATGTAAACAGCACCTCGACCATCAGGCTGTTGAACAAAAAGGGATAACTACAGTACCCATGTATTCACCCACCTTGGAAGTTTTCATGTTTTATTGTTTTACAACATTGAATCACAGTGGATATAATTTTTGTTTTTTGACACTGATCAACAGAAAAGACTTATGTCAAAGTGAAAACAGATCTCTACAAAGTAATCTAAATTAATTACAAATATAAAATACAAAATAATTGATTGCATATGTATTTACTCTCTTTAATATGACACACCAAATCATCACTGGTGCAGCCAATAGGTTTTCGAAGTCACATAATTAGTTAAATGGAGATCACCGTGTGCAGTTAAGGTTTATCAATTGATTGTAGTAAAAATACACCTGAATCTGGAAGGTCCAACTGCTGATGAGTCAGTGTCCTGGCAAAAACTACGCCATGTCGACAAAAGAACACTCCAAGCAACTCCACAAAAATGTTACTGAAAAGCACAAGTCAGGCGATGGATACAAGAAAATTTCCAAATCACTGACTATCCCTTGGAGTACAGTTAAGTTAACCACCAAGATATGGAAAGAATATGGCACAGCTATGAATCTGCCTAGAGCAGGCTGTCCTCAAAAACTGAGTGACCGTGCAAGAATGTGACTAGTGAGGGAGGCCACCAAGAGACCTATGACAACTCTGGAGGAGTTACAAGCTTCACCGGCAGAGAGGGGAGAGACTGCGCATACGACTGTTGCCCGGGTGTTTCATCAGTCACAGCTTTATGGGAGAGTGGCAAAGAGAAAGACACTGTGGGGAAAAAAAACTCACCTGAAATCTCAACTAGAGTTTATCAGAAGGCATGTGGGAGACTCTGAAGTCAGCTGAAAGAAGCTGGTCTGATGTAACCAAAATTGAGGTCTTTGGCTATCAGACTAAATGCTATGTTTGGCATACGCCAAGCACTGTACATCAAAACACACCATCCCTACCGTGATGCATGGTGGTGGCTGCATCATGCTATGGGGATGCTTCACTGCAGCAGGCCCTGGAAGGCTTGTGAATGTAGAGGGTAAAATGAATGCAGCAAAATGCAGGGATTTCCTGGAGGAAAACCTGATGCAGTCTGGAAAAGAACTGCAACTTGCGAGATTTGTTTTCCAGCAAGACAAAGACCCCAAGCATAAAGCCAAAGCTACACAGGAATGGCTCAAAAACAAAGTTAATTCCCTAGAGCGGCCAAGTCAGAGTCTAGACCTCAATCCAGTTGAGAATATTTGGCTGGACTTGAAAAGGGCTGTTCACTCACAATCTCCATGCAATCTAATAGAGCTTGAGCAGTTCTGTGAAGAATAGGTAAAAAGTTCCTGTGTCCAGATGTGCAAAGGTGATTGTGACCTATCCACACAGACTCAAGGTTGTAATTGCTGCCAAAGGTGCATCTACTAAATACTGACTTGAAGGGGGTGAATACATATGCAATCGATTATTTTGTGTTTTATATCTGTAATTAATTTAAATCACTTTGTACAGATCTGTTTTCACTTTGACACAAGTCAAAAAAACCTAAATTAAATCCATTGTGATTCAATGTTGTAAAACAATAAAACATGAAAATTTTGGGGGGTGGTGGTGAATGCTTTTTATAGCCACCAAACACTCACTTGCCCATCCATCAGGATGTTCCCACAACCAATGATCTCACTTTAAAAGACCCTTTATCTTGTTATTTCATCTTCTTGTTACTTATTGCCATTTATTTGTACAAACCCCATTTCCAGAAAAGTTGGGATATTTTCCAAAATGCAATAAAAACAAAAATCTGTGATATGTTAATTCACGTGAACCTTTATTTAACTGACAAAAGTACTAAGAAAAGATTTTCAATAGTTTTACTTACCAACTTAATTGTATTTTGTAAATATACACAAATTTAGAATTTGATGGCTGCAACACACTCAACAAAAGTTGGGACAGAGTTAAAATGAGATTGGAAAGTGCCCAGAAAAGTCATGCTACTGTGACAATTATATCCACCTGGGCTCGGGAGTACTTCGGTAAACCATTGTCACTCAACACAGTCTGTCGCTGCATCCAGAAATGCAACTTGAAACCGTATTACGCAAGGAGGAAGCCATACAACAACTCTATACAGAAATGCCGGCGAGTTCTCTGGGCCCGAGCTCATCTCAGATGGACCGAAAGACTGTGGAACCGTGTGCTGTGGTCAGATGAGTCCACATTTCAGCTAGTTTTCAGAAAAAACGGGTGTTGAGTTCTCCGTGGCAAAGATGAAAACGACCATCCGGATTGTTATCAGCGAAAGAACAAAAGCCAGCATCTGTGATGGTATGGGGGTGTATCAGTGCCCACGGCATGGGTGAGTTGCATGTATGTGAAGGTACCATTGACTCTGAGGCATATATTAGGATTTTAGAGAGACATATGTTGCCATCAAGGCGACGTCTCTTCCCGGGACGTCCATGCTTATTTCAGCAGAACAATGCCAGACCACATTCTGCACAGGCTACAACAGCGTGGCTTTGTAGACACAGTGTGTGTGCTTGACTGGCCTGTTGCCAGTCCAGATCTATCTCCTGTTGAAAATGTATGGCGCATCATGAAGAGGAGAATCAGACAACGGAGACCACGGACTGTTGAGCAGCTGAAGTCTTATATCAAGCAAGAATGGACAAAATTTCCAGTTGCAAATCTACTACAATTAGTATCCTCAGTTCCAAAACGATTAAAAAGTGTTATTAAAAGGAAAGGTGAAGTAATACACTGGTAAACATGCCTCTGTCCCATCTTTTGTTGAGTGTGTTGCAGCCATCAAATTCTAAATTTGTGTATGTTCACAAAATACAATTAAGTTGGTCAGTAAAACTATTGAAAATCTTTTCTTTATACTTTTGTCAGTTAAATAAAGGTTCACGTGAATTAACATATCACAGATTTTTGTTTTTATTGCATTTTGGAAAATATCCCAGCTTCTCTGGAAATGGGGTTTGTATTTGCATTTGCACAATTTGTTGTCTTCTGGTTGATCTTTCATTGATCCTGTTAGAGTTACTACTCTATAGATTAGCTGAGAATGCCCACAGAAAAATGAATCTTAGGGTATGTGATGACATATATGTACTTCTATACTAAAATTTACTTTGATCTTTAGCTAGGATGCAACAATTCATAGCCCTGACAAACAGATGGTCCCATGCAAACGGGTTCTGTCTGACTAACACGCCCAGAACAGATTGAACAAGTGAGGCATGGGATTACAGATCTCCCCACATGGGACAATCCCATCTCAGTGACTTCAGCTTTGCATTTACGAATTCAAGGTTCAGATTTATTTATCACGTGTACATCGAAACATTGTGAAATTTGCTGACAATAACAAGCAATACTACCCAAGAATGTGCTGGGGCAGCCCGCCAGTGTCATCAGGTATTCTGGCCCCAACATAGCATGAACAGCACAGAACACAATCTTCAACCTAATCAGTCACCACTTCAAAACAAAACCTCAGTTAAATTCATGAGACACAATTTCCCGTATAGAAAGCTACGCCATTTGTGATCTCTCCTCGGGTTTCCAAACGTGGGTAGATCCTGTCCCTCAGAATTCCCACCAGCCATGTTCTCATCGTCTGTTGCTGCTTGCTTGTTGTTCAAAGTCTTTGATATACAAATGACATTGATGTAGATGGATTGGTTAAAGTCAAAGTAAAGTTATGATCAAGGTATGTATATGTTACCATATTCCAACTTGAGATTCATTTTCTTGCAAGCATTCACCAGAAAATAAAGAAATAGATTTTATGTACTTCTTATTCTTGGAATATAGTCCGTTCTTCATTGTTTCCTGTCAGTCACCTTATCTAAAGGCACCCCTGCATTAATTTACACATGTACATACTATATATATATTAGTCAAAAAGTATGACTGACTATGACTATAAGGCATCGTATGTATTATTTATTAATTTATTTATTTAGCGGTACAGCGTCAAACAGGCCCTCCCAGCTCATGAACGATGCTCCCCACCAATTTAACCCTTGCCTAATCACAGGACACTTTACAATGACAAGTTTACCCACCAACTGGTACATGTTTGGAGTGTGGGAGGAAACCAGAGCACCCAGAGGAAAGCCACACACATGGGAAGGCACACACAACTTGCTTACAGAGGAAGCTAAATTTGAACTCTGAATTCCAACACCCCAAGTTGTAATAGCGCCCCGCTAATTGTTACCATGATGTCCCTATTTGTGTTTTTTTAAAATTGTGTTATTGTGTTTTTTTTTGTGCTGCATTGGATCCGGAGTAACAATTGTTTCGCTGTCCTTTACGCTTGTGCACTGGAGATTACATTAAACAGTCTTGAATCTTAAATCCCATCATTGCAGCCGTTCTTAAATAAAGATGCATCACTGACTAGTGATGCCCCGGCAAGATAGCACCAGTTTCCAACAGCAAAACCTTGCAGACAGCTTTTAAAATATTGAACACTCTTCCCCTTTTCCTAAATATACTTCTTCTGGACAGGGATTGATTGCAGCATGTAATTTGCCATTTAAGAATGTATTTTGGGGATGACTGAACGATCTGGCATTTCTGTGATCTCCTGGGGGATTCAGGAGAGTACAGTTATGGCCATCGCTGTGGGTATCTGCTGCATCAATTCTTAATGGTGGAATACGAACCTATGGTCAGCTCCACTATTCCGTGCCGATTAAAGTGTTGCACAAGATTAAAAATCGACGAGGACAAGAGCTGAAAATGAACGGGTGCTCAGCGCCGTCTGCCTGCATTTGACTGCTGCTCTTGCTGCTGCCAGCGGAGGAAGGTGCAGGAGACCTGCATCGCACACTGCAAGGTTCAATCGCTTCTGTGGCTCGTGGCTAATGGCTGTGGGCTCACTTTTAG